>NW_004524747.1:2871180-2876861 GCF_000260255.1 Octodon degus
CTACAGTTCAACATAACACCATGGTTTTACTTCTTATACTTCATTTTTATACTTTTCTGCTGGATGGTTAAGACCAAGATAAAGCAAGACCTATGCAAGAAGAGTTGTAGCTTTTGGATCTGATAAGGTCAGTCAAATGCCCTCAGGATTTATCCTGAGATCCTGTACCTCAGATTGTAGAACCTTTGTCAGTGTCAGCCATGTGGATGAGTCATGGCCATTGCTTGGCTATTTCTTTTTTTAACCATGAGATTATTTCTGATCTGATTTTCTCTGTACTCTTCTGTAGTTGTTTCTTTACTTCAGTTGGCATTATTTCAGAGTTTTCAGATGTGTAGCTTCCAATTTCTTCTGTGCTGATGTCTCCTGGGTTTGTTCTGAGTGGACTCGGGACCTGAGAATGCATTTAGCTCCTTCTTTTTGTCATTTTCTATTTCAGAAAGAATTCCTTATTTTGACTTCTATGATACCTTTTTGAGAAAGTTTGATAGTAGACAGCTGTATCACTGGAGTCAGAAACTCTCTGTAAAGAACCTGGGTTTTTTTTTTGTTGTTGCTATTTCCCCATCTCAGAGAGTCTTGTCTTGTGTGTGTTCCAAGATTTTCCCTTCTCTATTGATTGAGAGTGAGACTGGTTTCCATTTGGCACTGTCCTCTGTCCTTAAGTGTGGGGCTTTGGTGAAGTTACTATCCAAGCACCTCCCAATATTAATACCCAAGTGAATACATGTGGTTAAGACAGATATGGTTTGCTATTTATAGTAAAACAATTAGCAATACTAAAAACAGCTAGAAAATTTAGAAATTGACAAACTTTTGTAATTAATGGGTTTGTACTTTAGACAATAGGAGCAAACATACCTGTATAACTATGCAGCTCTTAAATTGGGAATTTGTATTTAAATTAGTTCCCCTGAGTTCTGTCTGGGAACCTTCTCTTTATACACCTAGAGTCTTCCACCTAGTTACCTGCTATCACCTCTGTGTCATGAGAATGCTCCTATAGTTCTAGGCCTCAGTCTGGGCTGGGCTGAGCCCAGCAATACGGAATTAGCCAGCTGCGCCTGCTGGCTTCCAGTCTCTCCACTCCCTCCATTTAGGCCTGCCAAGATGGAATGGGCCGGCTGTGCCTCAGGTGGCTTTGGGTCCCATGGCTCCCTGATCTAATATTTGAAAACCAATCAATGTAATATATATTACGTTAATAAGTTAGAGAAAAAACATGATACTGATTCATGCTGAAAAATACTTGGCAATACTCTTATAGATCTCAATAAATGTTTTTAAAAGCTATAGCAAGCTAGACAGAGAAATATTGTTGAGAATTTTTGCATTTAAAGTCATAAGAATATTGCTGTGTAGTTTTTTTTTTGTGACATGTAGTATTAAGGTAATACTGATCTCATAAAATAAAACAGAACTGTTCCCTCCTCTTCTCTTTTCTGGAAGAATTTGTATAAAATTGTTATTAATTCTTTAAGTGAATGATAAGATTCATCTGTGAAACCATTTGGTCCTGGGCTTCTCATCATATAACATATCTTATTGAGATGTAATTTACACTTGATAAAACCCAACTATGAAAATGCACAATTGTTAGTTAGTATATTTGTAGAACATATTCACCATCTAAAAGAAGATCCATACCAATTGACATTCAGCTGGCCACACTACCTTTACCCCAGTTCTAAGCAACCAGAAAGCAACTGTACTTGTCTATTACAGTTATTTCATATTTATGGAAACATAAACTCTATGGCCATTTGTGGTTAGCTCTTTCATGTAGTATGTCAAGATTCAGCCATAATGTATAATGTATCAGCACTCCACTAATTTTAACATCTGAATAACATTTCTTTCTGTAGGTATGACAATAAGGTCATTTACACTTTTAAGAGACCATAGTATGGTGCTATAAGTATTTATGCAAAAACTCTTTTTTTTAAAATTTATTTTTTTTTATTTTTGAACAAATAATACACTGCATATATTCTTCTTAGTGGTTAATTGCTGTACAAGATGTGGACTTGTGATCCTATTTACAAACACCATTAGAACAAATCATTCTATTCATTAACAGAATGTAACTATATATCTATCCCAACCACTTTGAATACACAGATACAAAATGGACATTCATCTGTATACCCCATTTTTTCTAAGTTCTGTTATTGAATATTATAGGTGTGTCAAAAACTCTTGACTGAATGAGTTTTCAATTCTTATGAATATATTCCTATGAGTAAAATTGTTCTGTTCATGTTTAATACTCTAAGATTTTTGTTTTACACAGAATTTGCATAATTTTACATTCTCATTACCAGTCCACAAGAGCTCTAATTTTTCTACATCCTCACCAACACTTTTGTTGTTCATGTTGCTTTTATTATAGCCATCCTACAATGTGTAAAATGGTATGTGTCTTTTATTTGTATTTTTCCAATGACTGATGACTTTAACATATCTTCCAGGGCTCAGTGGCCATTTGTACACCTTCTTCAAAGAAATGTTATTTAAATCCTTTACTTTTAAATTGGATTATCACTCTTTAAATTATAAGAGCTCGTCCTGCGTTCTGGGTATTAGATACTTATCCCACACACAAAGCAAATATTTTTTTTCTTTGTGTGGGTTGACTATTCACTTTACTAATAATGTCATTTGAAGCACAAGATTTCTTTAGTATTTTGATGAAACATTTAGATCTGTCATTGCTTTTAGGTATATTTTAAAAACACAACTTAACCTGTGTAGAGAAAGATGTACATCTCTCCAAGTTTTCTGAAAGTGTTTTTATACTTCTAGCTCTTGCATTTAGGTCTTTGATCCATTTTCAGTATAGTATGAGGAAAGGCAAGGTTTCAGCTTTCCAAGAAAGATTTGACAACATTATTCCTTTCCCATTAAATAGTCTTGGCAACTATGTTGAAAATCAAGTGACTGAAAATGCATGAGTTTATTTCTGGATTCTGAATTCTGTTCCACCAATCTCTATATATATCTTTATGTCAGCACAATACTTCCATGATTACTCTGTGTTTCTAGTAGGCTATGAAATAAATACTTTTGTTTCTACTTTTCAAAACTATTTGGCTATTCTGGGTTCCTTGAATTTCTATATGAATTTTAGGATATTATCAAAATTGGAGAGGCGATGAAATTGTAAATGGATTGTATTGACTCTATAAATCACTTTGAACAGTATTATGTTAATGATATTAAGCCTGCCAAACTATGAATATACAATAACTTTCAACTTATTAATTTCTTTGAGTGATATAATTTAATTTTCAGTTTATGAGGCTTGCCCTTCCTTGCTTAAATCTATTCCTAAGTATTATTTTATTTATTTTATTTTTATGTACTTAGTATCAGGACTACAGGTTCTCATTACACAAATCAGTCTCATAGTGAGCCTTCTGTTTTCAGCCTGCCAAGTGCTGGGATTATAGGTGTTCTCCACCACACCCAGTCTCAGTCCTATCATCTCAGTATGCCCTGGGTACAGGGCCGGCACAGCATGTCAGGGATTGTGCTTTGCTTAAGTAGGTGCTTTAGTCCACTGCGCTATCTGGTCAGTCCCCTAAATATTATTTTAGATGCCACTGCAAATTAAACTACTTTCATAATTCATCTTTAAATTTTTAATTGCTAGTTTATAGAGGTAGTACCAATTTTGTACATTGAAATTGTATCCTACAATACTGCTGAACTCTCTTCTCAGTTCTAAAATACTTTTGTGGATTTTTTAGAATATTTTAGACACAAAGTCATATAAACTGCAATCAAATATAGTGAGTGCTACTACTTTCTTTCCAATCTTCCAAAATTTGGATTTCTTTGTCTAGCCTAATTACCTTGGCTTGACCCTGTAGTAAAATGTTGAATAAAGTTGGCAAAACAGTATTATTTCTCCTTGATCTTAAAAAGTATTTTAATTCCTGACCACTGATAATGAAGTTAATGAACATGGGGTTTTCCTATGTTACTAATAAGATCAAGGAAATTTCTTTCTACTCCTTGTTTATTGGTTGTTTTATAATAAATTAGAGTTTCTCAGTGGCTTTTCTGCATCTATTAAAATTATCATGTTAGTTTTCTCCCTACATACAGCACAAATGCCACTGAAAACTTGGCAGGAGTACAGAATAGATTTCCAGGATCTGAGTTGGATCTACCACAGCACTGTGGATGCCAGAGAAAATTTACTGTGTTTACTCATTTTTTACATTTGTCTGATTGCTTTTCCTTTTTCTGTCTGATTGGGGACTTTTTTGTTTAATTTATATATATTTTTTCTTTTTACTTTATGTATTTGGCAAAGTGTCTCACTATGCAGCTCAGACTTGCAGCAATCCTCCTGTTTACATCCTCCACAGCAATGGAATTACAGGCATGTACCACCATGCCCGTACTCGGTCACAAGCTCAGCATACCTCAGGGGTGGGGCTGGTGCTGCATTGGGGACCAGGGACCAAATCCTGGTCCCTGTACTTGCCAAAGCAGGTACTTAGTCCACTGAGTTATCTCACTGGTCCAGTTTTCTTTGCTTAATAGTTATTTTAGAATTCTCTTTTTTATTTTAAAGGGAATAAAAACACAAAAAAGCTGCAGAAATTCAAAACAAGATGATAGGAACATAACAATGTTTATTATGTCACATATTGTTATTTTCATAGTTGTTCAGATTACCAGATATAGGCATGTAAACTGCATCAAACAATATAAGCACTCTGGGCCAGGGAGATAGCTCAGTAGAATAAGTGTTTGCCTGGCAAGCACAGGGTCCTGAGTTCAATTCCCAGTACTGCAATATATATATATAGATAGATATAGATATAGATAGATATGTACTATTCCTTTCAGTGAACTAATAGAAATTAGTGCAATTAAGTTAGCTATCTTGTGTATATATACATTTTTAAAATTTCCTTCTGTCCTCTTTTCCTCCATCTCAGTTGTTCTTTTCTTTTGGGCAGTTTCTTTCTCTTTCATAATATATATTATACCATCTGGAGCATATTTACTTTCAGTTTCTTACACTAGGGAGACAATACGAGGTTTACACACAAGTTTCATTTATTTCACTTATGGTTACGGTCTCTAGTTGCATCCATTTACTTAGTGTGCAACCTCAGTTGGCTGGGGAGATGGCTCAGTAGCTTAAGCCCCTGCCTGGCTAGAACAAGGTCCTGATTTCAATCCCTGGTACCACAAATTTAAAAAAGTGTAAAAGCCTCAAATTCATCATTTCTTATAGCTGAGTAATAGTCCATTGTATTAAAATATCACATTGTTTTTATTCTTTCCTCAGTTGATGGGCATTTGGGTTATTTCCAGGATTTAGCTATGACAAATTGTGCTGCTATAAACATGGGTGCACATATGCCAGGTATGATGCTTTCAGTTCTTTTGGAAAAATACCCAGGAGAGGACTAACTGCCTTGGGTGGGACTTCCAATCTTAGCTTAGTGAGGAATCTTCACACTGATTTCCATAGTGGCTATACCAGTCTGCTCTCCCAACAGTAGAGAAGGGTTGCTTTGCCTCACAGTCCCTCCAGCATTTGTTATTGGTTTACTTCTTGATGATAGACATTCTTTCTGGCATAAGAGGGAATCTCAGCATTTTCTTAAGTTCATCTTTTGAATGAGCAATGATGTTGAACACTTGTCTATATA
>NW_004524747.1:2876961-2892769 GCF_000260255.1 Octodon degus
TTTTTACCTTCTCACATTATTATCAGCCTATCAGTTTGTGAGTTAGCTGCATCCTTTGGTTTTAATTCATTGAGTTTTTTGTTGCTGTTTGTTTGCTTTTTTTTTTGGTACTGGGGATTGAACACAGGATCCTGCGCTTGCCAGGCAAGTGCTTATTCTACTGAGCTACCTCCCAGGCCCCTGTTAATATATTTATTTGCCATTTGCATTTCTTCATGAGAAGTGTGTGTTCATTTCAAATGTCCATTTTTTATTGAATCTTTGAATTTGGGACCTGATACTTTTAATTCTTTGTATGTCCTACATAGGATTCCTTTATTTGAGGAACAGTTCATTAAATTATTTTCCTGGGGCCGGGGAGATGTCTAGGTAGAATAAGTGCTTGCCTGGCAAGCACAAGGGCCTGAGTTCAATCCCCGGTTCCGCCAAAAAAAAAAAAAAAAAAAAAAAAATTCCTAATTTATTGGTTTTCTTTTCACTTTGTTGGCAAACTGTTTTGGTAAACTTCTTAATGAGATCCCAGTTATTGATTCCTTGCAGTATTTCCAATGCAGTTTGGTTTTTTTTCATGAACTACATCTATGTCTTCAAGATTTATGCATACTTTTGCTTGCAATAAATTTAGTCTATTTTAATATTCAGACCTTTGATCCATTTTGACTTTAGTGCATGGCAATAGAGTAGGTCTAGCGTTAGTCTTCATCATGTGGAAAACCAGTTTTCTAGCACCATTTATTAAAGAGTGAACATGATTGGCCCCTTTATCAAAGATAATGTCATTAAGTGTTTGTAATTATATCTGCATCTTCTAATCAGTTTCATTGAACTTCCGGTCTGTTTTTTGGCCAGTACAATGCTGACTTTATCATAGTAACTTTGTGGCATAATCTCAAGATGGGAATTGTGACGATTTCTTCCCTGCCTTTGTTGCCCAGGATTGCCTTTGCTATTTTAGGTGTCTTTTGGTTCCAGATGAATTTTAGGAATATTTTCTCTAGATCTGTGGGGTATGTTAATAGTATTTTGATCAGGACTACATTAAATCTATATAACAGCTTTGAGAATACAGTCATTATAATGTTGGTTCTTCTAACCCACATGCAATAACTATCTTTGCATTTTGTGAAGTCCTCTTTGATCTCTTTTATAACAGTATTTTAATTTTCAATGAAAAGATCTCTTACTGCCTTTATTAGACTGATACCTAAGTATATCATTTTTCGGATGCTATTGAGAAGGTTGTGGTTTCCCTAATTTCCTTCTCAGTGAATTTATTGTTTTTGTACAGGAATGCTGTTGATTTTTGAGTGTTGACTTTGTATTCAGCTAAGCTACTGAATTTGCTTACTAAATTTAGAAGACTTTTGGTGAACTTCAATTGCTCAGTATATCAAAAGAAGACATAGGGCTGGGGAGATGGCTCAGTAGAATAAGCACTTCCTTGGCAAGCATGAGGGCCTGAGTGCAATCCTCAGTTCCAAAAAAAAAAAGAAGGCATAGAATGCTGTGCAAGCCCTGCCCTTGGGGCACGCTGATACAGCGATTGAGACTGGGCGTGGTAAAAAAAAATAAATAAAAAAAGAGACTGGGCATGGTAGCATGTGCCTGTATTCCCAGCTCTTGGGAGGCTGAACACAGGCAGATCACTGTGAGTCCAATCTACGATCTATGTAGTGAGACCCTGTAGATCTGTACTAAAGACAAAAAAAAAACATAGAAAAGAAAAAAACAAGAGGGGCATGGGAAAGTTATGGATACCTTAAATGAACAATGTAAGAAAGATTAGAATGCATGGAACAGATTCAGAGAGATATTCAGGAAATTAAAAATTCCATTGGAAGCTAACAAAGCTGCTTGAATGAAACTTAAAATAGACCTTCAGACCTTGAAGATAGGATTGTAGCAATCAATCATTAAAGGAAATCTCTCTTAAAAATAACAAGGAAGCAGGAAATAACAATTCCACAGCTGCAAGATGGCTTCCCTGAGAGTCAGATGGGATAAGTTATGCAAGATGGATTCTCTGAGAGTCAGATGGGATAAATTATGCAATGGCTGGTGTCTCCCATCACTATCAAAGACACAGAACAGGTTATAAAACAAAATCCTCTGCTAATGATCTAGACAAAGGTTAAATTTCCAAGGGTGACCAGCTGTCACAATTCATGAATGGTATTCACATCAAAATCAAGATGCATGTAATACCCAAGGATCTGCAGTACCCTTGTAACACACGACAGACTGAAAACATCATTCTTTCATTTAACAAAATCTTTATTTGGTTGTTTAGATCTTGAACTGACAGACTAAAGACTAATTCCAATCTCAATAAACACAGAGCTCTCCAGAAGTGTACCTTTCTGCTTTTTCCAGAACATTCAAACAGAATCAAGAGGACCACTGCATCTAGTTTGTTAAAGTTGAGAAAGGGCCTTTCTGAAGGACTAGTGGAGAAAATGAAATAATGTCTAATTCTCTAGGAAAGGAAGCGTTTTTGAAATTATCACAAACCTTAGAGCTAGGCTGTGAAGATTTAAATCTTGGTTGTACATCATTTCAGCTGTATGATTTTAGTTGTTCTATGTACTATTAGCCAATCTTATAATTATCTTTGTTTAAAATTATTGGTAGGTGGGTCCTATATAACATTAGGAAGTAAATAAATTTTTCCTTAATTACAAAAAAAAAAGACGATTTGCAGAAGTAGTAGCAGAAAATTTCCCAAGTATGGGGAAAGAATCTAACATAGAGATAAATGAGGCATATATGACTTTAGTCATAATCAAAATAAATGTACACCCAAACCTATAATAATCAATATCCTGGAAATTCAGCAAAAGAATAGAATATTAAATTTGTTAGAGAAAACAAACAAGCTATAAAGGAAAGTCCATCAGAATCATACCAGATTTCTCAACACAAACCATCAAGTCAAGAAGGGCTTGGAGTGATGTATTTCAGGTCATAAAAGAAGACACCCTCCAACCCATACTGATGTACCTTGCAAAACTATCTTTCAAAATTAATGGAGACATAAAACTTTTCCAAAAAAAAAGAACTGAAGACAGACTGAATAAATTCATGAACACCAAAGTAACCATACAAAAAGTACTAAAAAATATTGCACAAATAGATAAAAATGACTATAAGTCCAAGAAGAACAGATTAAAAACCCACCAAGCAGGGCCAGCAATTAAACGGGGGTGGGGGGAGTAGGAAACCAATAGCAGGAAAATAACATGACAAACATAAGCCAATATATTTCAGTTATAATCATTAATATAAATGGCCTCTATTCACCAATCAAGAGAAACAGACTAGCAGAGTGGATCATGAAACAAAATCCAACAATATGCTATATACAAAAACACATTTAACTCAAAATGAAATGCACAGACTGAAAGTAAAAGGATAGAAAACAATACTCTATGCAACAGGAACCAAAAAAAAAAAATCAGGGGTAGCTATTCTATTTGCAGACATGTAAACTTCAAACCGATAATGATCAAATGTGATAAAGAAGGTCACTACATAGTTGTGAGGGGAAAACTTCCAGAGGAAGAGATGACAATCATAAATATGTATCTACCAAATATGGGAGCACCCAATCATATAAGAGAAATATTAATAGACATAAGAAAATAAACAAGCAATAATACAATTGTAATGGTGGACCTTATCACCCCACTAATATAAAGGGATTGATTAACTAGACAACAAATCAGCAAATAAATAACAGAACTGAACCACACTTGTGAACAAATGGGCTTAGTAGACAGTTTACAGAGTGTTTCAGCCAACAATATCAGAATAAAAATTCATCCAAAAAAATAAAAAGGCCAGGAGGATAGCTCAGTAGAACAAGTGCCTGCTTGGTAAGCACAGAGTCCTGAGTTCAATCCCCGGTACCGAAAAAAGTAAATAAACAAACATTCTTCCTAGCTACACATGGCATGTTCTCTAGACTAGACCATCTACTAGTACATAGAACATGCATAAGTAAATACAAAGGAACTGAAATTATCCCATGTATATTATCTGACCACAGTGCAATAAAATTTGAAATTATTAATGGAAGAAACTGTAAAAGCTCCATAAACATATGGAAATTAAATAACACCCTCCTTAATAATAAATCATGCAGATGAAATTAAAGAAGAAATATTACTACTACTAACTGTACTACTTTGGCCAGGGTGTCATATCAGTTATACTCATTTTTTCTTCCCTCTTTAACAACTCTGTGTTTGTCTGAGGTTATTACTATCACTATAGTCCAGTACCAGAGGACTGGGTGCTGGCCAAACAGATGACAACTCCTATTCCTCAATGCTTTTGGAAGGTAAGTTCTTGCAACAGACAAAAGACCAAGAACCACCTATATTTAGAAGATATCCTGAGGAATATTCATATAATGGGGACGCTTTAGTACTACAAAAGCTATCTAACATAGCTTTCTTAATCTACAAGCATCAATGCAGAAATCAAAATAAAGTAAAAAGCATAGACCAGAAAGTGACAAGACACAGAAGCTAAATGTAACCTGAGACCTCCAGCCAACCAAGGACCAGTCCAGAGAAAAATGAGAGAGTGGAAATGAGAAGGCAACCATTGGAACTTTTTGAAATGATAGCAACAGGGCTGAAATAAAAAACAAATGGCTCAAACTGCAACCCCAAAACATTTATCTCATAGTATCAAGACTGTAATTAAACCTGCATACTGAAGTTTTAAATAACATAACTCATAATGGGTAATGTAACAACCATGTTAAGTTGCTATTTATGTTTTGAAAATCTGTGACGTATGTAATGTATGTTACCCTGTTTCTGTCTTTGTTTCTATTTGATTTTGCTTTTGTTTTTAATCTTCAAAATAAAATTAAATAGAATTTTAAAAAAATAAAATAAAAAATAAAAAAATGGAACAGGTTACAAAAAGAACAATCTCTAAGATACAAAAAGAAATGATGATCAAAATAAAAGACATTACAGCAGGTACAGATTTAAAAAAAGATGATGAGCTTAGGAAAACAATGGAAACTATAAATGCCAAGCATAGGACAGAAATAAAATCCATGAAATAGATCCATAAAGATATTCAGAAGATTAAAAAATTCCAATGAAATTATATGCAACGGATTGAATGATGGTGACAGACTATCCAATCTAGAAAACAGGAAATCTGGCTATTGACCATAAAAAGAAAGATATCATAAAACTAGCAAGAGACCACAAAAACTCAGTCCAATAGCTACAAGACAAAGCAAAGAATACTGTAAGATTGATTGGAGTCAGGGACAAAGCTGGAGACAGCACAAAAAACATACAAAACCTCTCCAGAGAAATAATGGCAGAAAACTTCCCAAACATGGAAAAATAATTTTACATACAAACAAATGAAACACATAGAACTCCAAATAGCCATGACAAAAATAATCTATACCAGTATATATAATAATCACTTTGCAGAAGCCCAGGACAAGAACAGGATATTAAAAGCTGCTAGAAAAAAGAAACAAATCACCTTTAAAGGAAAGCCCATAAGAATCACAGCACACTTCTCAGGATGAATCCTCAAATTGAAGAGATCTTGTAGTTAGCTATTTCAAGCCCTAAAAGAAAACAACCTTAAACCCAGATTGATGTAACCTTCAAAACTATCTTTCAAAATAAATAGGGAAATGCAATACTTTCATGACAAGGAACAACTGAAGAAATACATAACCACCATATGAGCTCTTCAGAATGCTCTGAAGCATATATTAGAAAGAGAAAACAATGACCACAGCCCCAAGAACAGCAATATATAGAAGCCACCAGGTAAAGCAACAAATTAAACAAAGGGGAAAGACAGGCAGACAACAGGAAAATAACATGCAAAATATAAGCCAATACATATCAGTTGTAACCAACAACAAAATAGCCTTAACTCACCAATCAAAAGAAAATGACTTGCAGAATTGATCAAGAAACCACATTCAACAACATACTACATTCAAGAAACACATTTAACTCAAAAAGAAATTTAGAGAGTGAAAGTCAAAGGACGGAAAACAATGCTCCTTGCTATAGGAACCAAGTGAAAAGTAGGTAGCTACACTATTTGTAGACAATGTGAACTTTAAGCCAAGACTGATCAAAAGAAACATCACTTGTCAAGGTAAAACTCTAAGAAAAAGAGATAATAATCCTAAATACATATGCATCAAATACAAATATACCCCATTAACAAAACAAATACTGACAAGAAAAATCAAATAAGCACTAGCCTAATTGTAATAGGTTTCCTTAATACTCCACACTCACAATTACATCAACTAGACAAAAAAATCAGCAAAGAAATATCATAATTGAACAAAACTAATAAAAAAATAGGCTTAGTAGAAGTATAGAGGGGGCCTGGCCCTAGCTCAGGGGGCCTGGCCCTAGCTCAGGCCTTTAAGTGGCTGCTTCCACAAAGCTGTCAGCCTCAGGTTGCTGGAGTTCGAACCTCACACCTCTCCCGCTGGCCAAAAGTGCCCTGAAGGCATTCGAGCAACAAAAAAAAAAAAAAAAAAGAAGTATATAGAATGTACCAGCCCAACATATTTGTTTTTTTAAATAATTTTATTGAGAATGAAGTAGCAATGAGATAGTTTCAAAACAGGTTAGTAGTACAGTTACAATAATTAATAAATTGCATATTGTTGTCTTTGTAGTAGTTATTCCTAGTACAAGATACAGACATGATATCTTGTCTAAATACTATTAGTTCAAAACCTTCTTCTCATTGAACTAAGAGAAAGTAGCTGTATATTTATGCTATTTTGTATATACAGATTTTCCACTACAAAATGGTCCATTTACATCCCTTTTTTGTTTACTTTTGTCAGCGATGTGTATTCCATTGCCATTCATATATTGCAAGTACATGAATTCAGCAGAGTAATCCAATATAGTCCAGTAGTCTATAGTAGTAGTGAGTTGTCCGCAAGACTGGCAGTGTCAGAAGTTGTTGACTTGAGCCTTTTACAGCTCAGCATATTAACATGGCTTTTTTATACCTCAATTTTATATTTTTCTGCTGGATGATTAAGACCAAGACCTATATAACTGAAAATGTAACTTTTGTATCTGACAAGGTCAGTCAAATTCCCTCAGAACTTACTCTGAAACCCTGTACAGCAGTTTATAGATCTTTTGTCAGTGTCTGCCATGTGGATGAGTCATGGCCATTGCTTGCCCAATTTGCTCTCTGAAAAAGCCTGAGAGGGCTGGGGAGATGCTTCAGTGGAATAAGTGCTTCCCTGGCAAGCGCAAGGGCCTGAGTTCAATCCCCCGTTCCACCAAAAAAAAAGAAAAAAGAAAAAAAAAACCTGAGAGAATGTTTTCTCTCCATGTGACTCTCCTTAGGCATGCTCTACATTGTAAATCACTTTCCTCTGTGGCCTTATAATCTCCTTGATCAGAAAATCTGGGACACCACTGAATTACAGGATGTTACAGTACAGGTTCTACTATGACCTGAGTCCTCACTGACCTTGAAAGCCAGCCCACAATATTTGAATACACATTCTTCTCAGCTGTATATGAGACATTCTCTAAAACAGACTACATACTAGCTCATAAAACATACTTAAGTAAATGCAGAGGAATAGAAATGACCTTATGTATGTTATCTGACCATAGTGCAATGAAGTTGGAAATCAACAGCAAAAGAAATCACAAAAACCACATAAACATATAGAAATTAAACAACACCCTCCTGAATAACCAGTGGGTCCCAAAGGAAATCAAGTAATATCTACCAGCAAACTATAATGCTTATATAACATGCCAGAACCTATGGGACTTAATAAAAGCATCAATAAGAAAACTTTGTTGTGGTGAATTCTCACATCAGGAAAACAGAATGAGCTCAAACAAACAACCTAATGTTTAACTTAAAATATCTAGAAAAACAAGAACAAATGAAACCTAAAGCTTGTGCAAAGGAGGAAATTATAAAGATTAGAGCAGGAACGACCAAATTGTTATATACAGTTAGCACTCAAAAATCAATAACATTCCTGCACACAAACAACAAATTTTCTGAGAGAGAATTAAGGAAAACCATACCATTCACATTAGCATCCAAAAGTAATGAAATAGTTAAGACTCAATCAAACAAAAGAAGTAAAAGATCTATATACTGAAAATTACAGTACTCTGAGAAAAGAGAGCAAAGAAGATAACAGAAAATGGAAAGATAATACTTGCTCATGGTTACAAAGAACCAACATTGTGAAAATGGATATACCCCCAAATTGTAACACATTTAAGGCAATCTCAATCAAAATACCACTAGGATACCTCATAGAACTAGGTAAAAAAAAATTCCAAAATTGATTTAGGACAGATCTAGAACAGAAAAGATATTTCTCAGCAACAAGGTAAGGCAGGGGACATCACAATCACTGAGTTGAAATAATGCTACAAACTACCGTGAAAAAATCAGCATGGTACCGGCAAAAAAACAGATCTAAAGGTCAATAGAACAGATTAGCACATGCAGAGACAACTTCAAACATGCTCAGCCACATTGTCTTTGACAAAGGGGCCAAGCATGTTCACTAGAAGATAGCCTCTTTAATAAATGGTGCTAGAAAAAGAGGTTATCCACATGACAACTAAAACTAGATCCAGTCTACTGCCATGCACTAAGGTCAAAATAGAACAAAGATCTAAATATTAAATATCAACACTACATTCACTGAAGGAGGAAGTAGGTATAAATCTTGAAGACAGGTGTACGCAGAGAATTCATGAACAAAACCCAGATCATGCACAATATTATGGTCCATTTAAAGGAAGAAATTGAAGTATGAAAACTATCCTTGAGGAAGCATAGGCATTAAAACTACTAAACAAAGATGAAAAACAACTGCTTTAAGTCTGCTCAGTGAGCTAAAGGCCAACTCAAGTAACTAAAGCAAATCAGGACAGTAATGTAAACGAAACAGAATATCAACAAAGAGGAATTTATACAAATGAACAACATAGAAATTCTAGACATAAAAATACAATAGCAGGTGAAAAATTCACTAGAGGACTTTAACAGTAGATCCAAACAGCAGAAAGAAAGATCAATGAACTTGAATATGTCTTTTGAAATTATCTCTGAAGTGAAAAATTTAAGAGGACAGAAACTAAGAGATATATAGGACACTATCGATAGCAGGGAAGTCTTGGAAGGTGCAGAAAAAAGAAAGGGGTATAAATATTATTTGAATAGTGGCTGAAAACTTCCCAAATTCAAGGAAAGACTAGTTTTACAAATCCAAGAGTATCAATGATCTCCATGATCTTCAATGTTAAACCCAAAGAGATACATACTAAGACAAATTATAATATATGAAAAATCAAAAGCAAAGTGAGAATCTTAAAATCAGCAAGAACAAGTAATTAGTTACATAAAAGACAGTCCAAGTATGATTATTAGTGATTTCTCAGCAGAGACCTTCAAGGCCAGAAAATGTGGGATGCTATATTTAAAGGAATGTTAAAAGTCAACAGAACATTTAGCACGCGGCAAAATTAACTTTCAAAGATAACAAAGAAATTAAGATATCACCAGATAACAATGTTGAATTCTGTAGAGCAGTTACAGCCAAACAATTAAGCAAGCAAAAACAATTAGGCAAATAAAAGGAATTCAAACTGCAGAGGAAAAACTAACATTATCTCCATATGTACATATGTTCTTTATTATGTTAAACATCTGTTATGGATTAGATCTAAATAGCTCAGTGGATTAAAGCCCCTGCAAACAGGCACAGGGGCGGGGGGGTTTGATTTCCAGGCCTGCTGTGCTGGCCCCACCCCCCGGGGCATGCTGAGAAGGTGATTGAGACTGGGTGGGGTGACACCTGCCTGTAATCCTGGCTCTTTTTTTTTTTTTTCTCAGAACCGGGGATTGAATTTAGACCCTCGTGCTTGCCAAGGAAGCACTTATTCTACTGAGCCACCTGCCTGGCCCCAATCCTGGCTCTTGGGAGGCTGTAAACAGGTGGATCACTGTGAGTCCAATCTAGTAGTGAGATCCAGAACACCCTGTAGACCCTTACCTAAAATACAAAAATAAATAAATAAATAAAATGAAATATCCTCCAAGAAGCTCCTGTGTTTGGAAGGTGACTGGATAATGAAAGTACTATACACCTTAGTGAACAAGTTCATAGCTAAATATGCTGTTGAAGAGGGCCTGATCAGAGAAGGAAGGTTGCTCAGGCCATCAACTGGAAAGTTAGGTTTGTGTC
This sequence comes from Octodon degus, assembly GCF_000260255.1. NCBI lineage: Eukaryota > Metazoa > Chordata > Mammalia > Rodentia > Octodontidae > Octodon > Octodon degus. The sequence goes on from NW_004524747.1 coordinate 2,887,241, forward strand.
AAAGCTCTCTGAATCTCTCTTTCTGCATGTGTCTGTCTGTCTGTCTGTCTGTCTCTCTTTCCCACCCTGCCTCTTCCACTCCTTCTGTCTGCTTCCCTCTCTCCATCTTCCTGTTACCCTCTTTATTTCTCTCCCTCTCTTCCACACTCCTTTGCTCCCTCCCCGCTAGCAATCAAGTACCCAAGTTCTTCACACTGAGTCCTCTTAGTTACTTAATTTCTGAGTGTTTTGATTAGTACATGTTTTCAGTACATAACGACAGCATTCGTTACAGGGAGTTGGTACACGTACATAAGAGATATTAATTATTATGATTTCTCATTCCTCTCCCCTGCCTAACCCTTTTTTCCATGTTAATCTGCTTCTCATTTGTACAAGACCTATCCCTTGTTTCCAACTTTACATCTTTTATTTTGCTCTGAAAATTATTGATACTTTGAGTTTCTCGTATAGGAGAAACCATGTGATACTTAGGCTTGTGTTTTGGATTTATTTCACATAATATTATGGTCTCAGGAATATACAGATTTGCCTATGAATGACTCAAACTTATCCTCTTTGTGGCAGAGTTATTGTACTGAATTGTGTATAAGTACCTTTTATCTGTTCATCTGTTCTTCACTAGAAGAAGTCTCTTTAATAAACTGTGCTGGAAAAGTAAGCTTTCCACGTGGCAAAGATTAAAACCAAACCTCTACCTCTCATTATGCACTAAACTAAAATTGGAATTGATCAAAGAGCTAAATATTAAAACAAAAAACATTAAATCTGTTGGAAAATAGAACAGGAAGAAGTCTTGAAGACAATGGTGTAAGTAACAACTTTATGAAAAAACACCAATTGGACAGGAAATATTCCAAAGAATCAGTAATTTGGGTCTTATTACAAACCTTTGCATAGCAAAACAAACCACCAACAGAGTGAAGAGACAAACTACAGAGTGTGAAAAAAAAATTTTGCAGTTGTTCCTCAGACAAATGACTAACATCTAGAATACTAACACTCTCCCAAAAATCAGAACCCTGCAATTAAAGGCCAATCCAAAGTGAGCATCTGAAAGGAATAAACACTTCTCAGATGAATAGGTAGAAATGGCAAATGAAAATGTTTGACATCACTGGTCATTCCAGAGATGCAAATTAAAACAACGCTGACACTGTTCTATCATGTTTCTGTTGCAGGGAGCCAAGTTAGATGAAAGTATTATAGGCAGTCAGACTGGGCCAGGCTCTCAAAGAAGATAGCACAGAAGACAAGATACCTTACAGCTGTGGGAGGGACAGATGCTGCTGCTGTGAGCCAGACCTAAAGACCAAAGATCAAACAAATGCTTATCTCCCTAAAGATTAGCATCTGGGATTGATCTTCGCCTTGAGAAAGCTAGGAAGAATCATTATCTGATGATTACCAGATAAAGTTCTCTTCTATATTCATGCCCACTTGCTATATGACTCCCTTCCCCATTTGGTCCTGGACAGTAAAAAAAAAAAATTAAAACAGCACAGAAATTCACTAAACAAAATAATAGGAATTCAACAATGATTGTTATATTGTATGATGTTGTGCTTAAATTAGTTGTTTAGATTACCACTCAAAATTGGTTAAAAACGTTATAAGAAATTAAAAAGGACTTAACCAGACAGCAGAAAAGTGTAACCACGAGGTATAAAAGTAAAGCTATATTAATATGCTGAGCTGCAAAAGGCTCATGTCAGTAACTTCAGACAACTGCCAGTTGTGCTGATAACCCACTACTAATATGGACTATTGGTGTATATTGGGTTATTTTGCTGAATTCAAGTACCTATAATCTTTGGTCTGTCATCAAGCCCTTTAAAGACTTCTGCAACAAATATCTCAGCAGACTAAAGCATCTGCTTAGGCAGAGAGCAGTGGCTGGGGTTTGATCCATGCCTGTCCCACCTCTGGGCGCACTAAGACTGAGATTGAGACTGGGCGTGGCGGTGCGTGCCTGTAATCCCAGCATTTGGGAGGCTGTAAACAGGAGGATTACCACTAGTCCAATCTACACAGTGAGACCCTGTACATCCCTACACACCCTGTCCTAAATGCAAAAAAAGACTTCTTCAAATACAGCTTCTCTTACAGCAACAGAATACCCATCTCTGACAAGACAAAACAAAACAAAAAAAAGGGATATAAATAAAAGACCTTTTAAAAAAAGAAATTTAAATATCAAAAGTGTACCAGGGGGCTGGTGAGATGGCTCAGTGGTCTAAAGCACCTACTTAGAACAAGCTTAGCAAAGCACAGGGACTGTGGTTCAATCCCCCAGCACCACATGCTAGCCAGCCCCGCCCCCTGGTGGACTGAGCTGACCACACACACAAATAAATAAATAAAAATAAATTTAAAAAAAAGTGTACCTGGAACAGGAAAGAGGAAAAGAAAAAAAGAAGGGGAAAATATATATTTATGTATATATGCAGATAATTCGGATAATTTTACTGCTAATTTCTGCTGGTCTTTTAAAAGGAGCAGTTAATGCTTAATTTTTTTCTTATTATTCTTATTTTATTTCTTTTTAATTTCTTAACAACTTTTTGGGTACTATTTTGTAATCTTTCCTTTCCTTTCCTTTCTTTCTTTCTCAACTCAGGCCCTTGTGCTTGCCAGGGAAGCGCTTCCTCTACTAAGCCATCTCCCTGGCCCCTGTATTCTTTAAAAAATAAAATACATTAAAACAAAAGAAACACAGATTGGCAGAAAAGTGAAGAAACACAACTTAATACTATACAACATACAAGAAATAGATCTAATTCAAAAAGAAATTCATAGATTAAATTCAAATCATGGAAAACAATATTCCATGAAATAAGAGGTTAAAAACAAGCAGGAATGGCTTTCTTATTTTCTAAATTGATGTTAAGCTAAAACTAACCAGAAGAGGAAAAGAAAATCACTACATGTTGGTTAAGGAAATAAATTAACAGGAAGAGATAAAAATTGTAAATAAATATACACCAAACACTGGTACACCCAATTTCACAAAATAAACATAACTGGACAATAATGTATCAAATAAATATTAATACAATTATAGTAGGAGGCATCAATTCCTCACTATCACAAATATTCAGATCAGGGGGCCTGCCCAATATCTCAGTTGTTTAAGTGCCTGCTTAAACAAAGCCCTCAAGCTCAAGCTTCTGTGGTTTGAACCCAGATAGTCATGGCAAACCAGAAAGGCCCTAAAGGCATCTTCAGGCCTCCAAAACAAAACAACCACACAAAAAAAAACCTTCTACCATTTTAGGGGCCAGGAAGATGGCTCAGTGGAGTAAGCGCTTCCCTGGCAAGCGCAAGGGCCTGAGTTCAATCCCTGGTTCCGCAAAAAACAAAACAAAAACCCCCACAAATATTCAGATCATCTAGACAAAAATATCAACAAGAATACATCTGAATTAAACCACTAAGGAAATTAGTACGGAAATTCCTCAAAAAACTAAAAACAGAAATTACATTTGATCAGCTGTCTCATTTCTAGCTATTTTCCCAATCAGAAACTATATTGATAGTGATATATGTACACTCATATTTATAGCAGCAAAACTCAAATAGCAAAATCTTAGAAGTGGCTAGTCTGCCTATCAACACAAATGGAAAAAGAAAATGTGTTACTTATTAGTGATGGGGCAGTATTCTGCTATAGAAAAGGATAAATTTGAGTCTTTTTGTAAGAAAATGAATGCACCTTAAGACTTTAATGTTATATGAAATAAATCAGACACGCAAACTTAAAAAAATAAAATAAAAAGAAGGGGCTTCTCTATGCCAATGTAGTAGCAAGGAGATGCCACCCAAAGGAAAAAGTGGTTCTGTAAAAGGGGGGAAATGGGGAGCAGCCTCTGGGACTGATAGTGCAAACAAGAAGACTCAGGGCCCCAATGGTGGTGGCAGTGCAGTAAAGGTCCGACACATTCTATGTGAAAACCACAGCAAAATTATGGAAGCCATGGAAAAGTTAAAGTCCAGAATGAGATTCATTGAAGTGGTGGAACAATATAGTGAAGATAAAGCCAGGAAAGGGGGTGACTTGGGTTGGATGACCAGTAGGTCCATGGTAGGACCACTTCAAGAAGCAGCATTCGGGCTGGCCAGATAGCTTAGCAGACTAAAGCTCCTGCTTTTAGGCAGAGCACAGTGACCGGGGTTCCATCCCCAGAGTACTGTGCCGGCCCCATCCCTGGGGCACCCTGAGACTGTGATTGAGACTGGGCATGGTGCTACGCACTTATAATTCCAGTGCTTAGGAAGCTAAAAACAGGAGGATCAGAGTCCAATCTACGTAGTAAGACTCTGTAGACTGTCTAAATACATTAAAAAAACAGTATTTGCCTTGCCTGAGAGTGGAATGGATAAGCCTGTGTTTACAGACCCATCAATTAAGAGAAAGTTTGGATATCATATTATTATGGTTAAAGGGAGAAAATAAAATTGTATGAAAGATTAAATTATATACATTTTATTTACTTTAAAGATATTGAATAGTCCTTGTATTTTTGCAAACTATCAGTGTGGATTTGTAAGTGTAAAATAGGGTGGATGAAGACAGCACTATGTATTACAGCAAATACTGCGAAATCCATATTACTTTGTTAAGTGAAATTCTGTATCACGTTAAAATTTTGTTTTAATTCTAACTCGTATTCTCTGTAATAAATAAAAATAAAAAGTTTAAAAAAATTAAAAATGAAAAGAAAAACAATTAAGTATTAACTATTCTTTTGAATAGACGAGCAAAAATCAACAGTACAATTACTGGGATGAAGAAAAGGACAAAAGAAAGAAAGAAAGGGCAAAGATATATTTATGTGTACATACAAGTAGCTTGGATAATAGTAGATAGTTTTTTTTTTTTTTTTTTTTTTTTTTTTTTTTTTTTTTTTTGTGACAGTTTTGCTATGCAGTTCAGGTTGGCCTTCAGCTCACTTCATAGCCTAGGCTGGTCTTGAACTCAAAATGATCCTCCTAGCCTCAGCCTGTTGAGTGCTGGGATTACAGGCATGTGCTACCATGCCTGGCTTTATGTAGCTTTTGACCCAGTTTACAGTACATCTCATTTGACATATGCTATGCCTACTTCATATTCCTTAAAGGAGACACTGTATCAGGCAAGCAAGCCATATATACCATCCTCCTGCAGATCACACAGAGAACCCATGCCTATACTGCAGATCACACAGAGAACCCATGCCTACACTGCAGATCACACAGAGAACCCATGCCTACACTGCAGATCTAGAAACTCAGCTGGATCAGTTCACCCAGGGGGTAGTAGGCTACCTCACTAACCTCAAAGAGATGGAGGTCACAGACCAGAATGTCATCTATTCATTCATAAAGGAATGGCCAATGCTAACACACACACACACACACACACACACACACACACCCCTCTGGTGTGCAAGGTGTCAAAAGTCAAAAAGTCCTGGAGGAACATTTCCTCTCCTAACAATTGAGAACATCTACTAAGAACAATAAGGAGACTGAAGTCTACAGAGATTA
>NW_004524747.1:2892869-2904169 GCF_000260255.1 Octodon degus
TTTTTTTTTTTTTTTAGTACCGGGGATTGAACTCAGGACCTTTCACTTCCCAGGCAAGTGCTTATTCTACTGAGTTATCTCCCCAACCCAGTAGATAGTTTTGATTGGTGTGGTATACTTTCCAGATAGTGGATGGTAGCAGCACAAGCTCTAGTTATGCCCTTCAAAGTTTTCTTAGGTGGGCCTACTGGTTGATAAATTGTGCCAACTTGAGAAGTTTAGAAGTTTAATTAAGTGACTCAGCAGAGAGCCAGAATGCTTAGTTGCAAACATTCTCATCCTTTGCAAGAGGAGGGCATGCTCACATGGCTGGGCTCCCTTTCCTTCTCAGTAAAAGCCACGTCGTGTTTACGCCTTTTCTCTACACTCAAGTCTCACCAGGGCCACACTCAGCAGTCCTCCAGCTGCAGACAGAATTGCAGTGGTTTTAATAAATTTTAATCGATTTTTCTTCCAAAAAAAGAGGAGGGCATGGACCTTGTGTGAGTTCTACACCCCTAGCCTCAAGGGTAGCTTGTTTATAAGAATGGGAGGGAGGCTAGCTCAAAGCCTTATGGGCTGTCCTTCCCTTTGATCTTTGCTATTTTCTGCTGGCATGAACTGCTGCTGTTTGCCATGTGCCATTCTGCCTGGGAGCCAGCCAATTATTGACTGCAATCTCCACAAACTGTAAGCTAAATAAACCTTTCCTTCCTTAATTTTGGGTGTTGAGTACTTTGTCCTAGCAACAAGTAAAAACTGAGACAGCGGATCATTATTATAACCCATTGACCCATCATAATTAGGTCATATTATCATTTCCAGAAATGATACCAAAATATATTGACCCATCCACATTATTTCAGTTATGCTGGGAGGTAGATATAGCATTAAGATGTCTCTGGCACCAAAGCAACCTGAGTTCAAACCTTGTCTTTGTTACTTATTGTGGGACCTAACGCAAGTTACCAAAACTTCTTTAAACATGTTTATCCATAAAATAGGAGTGGTAGATAGTTCAAGATGGCCCTCCAGATTTTATGACCCCCCCATATATATTTACTGAATAATTCCCAGGGCCTGATAGGATCATAATGGATTTTATTCTCATGATATGGTTCTGCTACATAACACAGCTGCCCTTAACTTATGAATATTACCTGAATGGGCATGGCTTAAACACAAAAGGTCTTTAAAAGTAGAGAACACAAAGTGGGGGATTTGATCCCTAGCCCATGCAGTAGAAATTTTAAAAAAGAAAGCAGAGTATTTCCCAGCTGATCACAGATGAGACAGTCAGTGATTCAAAACAGAAAGGTTTATTCTATCATTGCTGGCTCTGAGATGCAGGGACCCACACGCAAGGACCAGGGAAGTCTCTAGGAGCTACAAGTAACAGCTCTCCCAGAAAATAGTGAGGAAACAAGAATCCCAATCCTAAAAGCACAGAGAAATAATTTCTGCCAATAATTATGCCACCAGAAACCCCCAGCCTTGTACAGTTCTAAGCACAAAAGGCCAGGTAGATGGTCTACACTGGACATGGCAGTTCACCTAGCATATCTGGCTGCTCTTTCCCCAATAATAGTCCTCCCCCAGTTCCTACAACAAAAATACTCCTGTACATTTCCAACTCCACCCCCCAAACACGCACCCACACAAAGGGTAGCTTTGGCTGAAGATACTAAGAACTACTATAAAGGAAATTTGGTAAGAAAGACTAGTTATCCTAAGTATTGTCATAAAGCTACCTCAGTAACTACAGTCCTATCCAAATTGCTTGATCATAGAACTACCAGGAACATTTGTTTAAAAATAATGTCTCTCAAATTTTTTGCCAAGAATCCCATTTTATAGACTTGCATGTCTACTTCTATCACCCTCCTTGTTTTATCTAAATTTGGAAAACACTAGATTAAAAATATCCTTGTCCATACATGCATTTCACAAAAGTTCACCATACTGAAACAGTAACCCCAAAACTTTGAAACTGTGCCTTCTATAGTGCTGTAAATCCTCCTTTGGGTTACTCTATTATACAAGATGTTCTGTAAGTCATACAAAGATCAAAAATGGGACTCCAGTCATGGAAGTAGGAATATTCTTTCAAAACTTTTTTTTTAACCAGAATTATTCCTTGAAATGATATACACTTTACAAGTGTAAAGTAGCACTTGTTTATTTATTGTGCAGTACTGGGAATTGAACTCAGGACCCTGCACTTGCCAGGCAGGCACTTACTCTACTGAGCCATCTCCCCAGCCTCATATTATTTTTTATAAATATTTCTTAGATTTCTACCAAAGACTCACGCACACTCTTCTATGTGGAATAAAAATTTCCATGCCTTAAATTCTGTGTTTAAACTATTACCTGTGACTTGTTTAGATAGCAGTTTGCTCCAACCCAGCCCTCTTCTTTTTTTTTCCTAATTCCGCTCTCAGGCGCTCTGCTATGGATTTCTTCCAACCGCGGGAGGATCTGTCGGCTACTGTAGACCTGAATGCCATCGCCCACGAGCCTGGGAACCAAAATATGGTATCAACCCGTCAGTGATATTTTGTTCGTTTTCCAAATTTCTGCCTACAAATATGCTCTAAGGCACTGCTCCACCAGTAAGTACTCGTCCTCTTTGAATCTCCACCCCCTCACTAACGTGGGCGCCTCAAGATTAAGCATAATTGTGCCTCACAGACTCTGTCTGGCGTTACTTTCGGTTCCTTTTGCTCTGAGCACCCTTAACTTCAGCGGAATAATAATGAGCATTAGGCTGGGGCTGACCCAAACATTTCCCTTCCTTAATAGGACGGAACTGAAGTAAAACCCCCCAGGCTGTTAACACACGACCTCCCAGTTACCACAGTAGAGCCGCCGCCGCCATTTTTATCGTGGCCAACTAATATTTGCGTCAGCCTAAAGGAAAACTAGTAAGGAATTCTGCGGAAAGATATCCTTCATGTTAGCTTGGCCCCATCCGAATCCCACTTGGAACGGAGTTTGGCCCTCGGGGTAAGGGCGAGTCCCGCTCCCGAAAGCCACGATCGCAGAAGGCGAGACGGCGCTGGGCGGGCGGGACAGCGCTTCCGGGTCCCGCGCTACGGAAGCGCGGTGGGGGCCGGCGCCTCGCGCGCGGCGGAAGTGTGTTTCGGGGCACCGGAAGCCACTGCAGAGAGCAATGGCGGGATTGACTGTGAGGGACCCTGCTGTGGATCGTTCTCTACGTTCTGTATTCGGTGAGAGGCATTCGGTGAAACCAAGCAACAGGGAGGGACAGAGAGAGGCAGGGAGTATCGAGGAACGCCCTCTCGCACCTCCCTTTAAAGTCGCCACGAAAGCCGGCGACGGAGCGGGCTGGCAGTTTTCCCTGGCTGTCCAATGGGTCGGCCAACCTCGTGGGCAAAGAAATGCTTCTCTTCCTCTGAGGCCTCTGAGCTTTTCCGCAATATCACCAAGACAGTTAAAGGAGTGTTCGCCATCTATTCATTACTCCTTTCTGATCTTCTGTTATTTTTTAGAGGAAAGGACGCATGAGAACAGCGCCTCGCTGTTCCTCGCTAGTACAGTACGTCTTACCCCCAGTGTACGTGTCCCGGTGCCCAGTTTCTGCAATCTCATAAGGATTTACATCCTTTGCTTTTAACCCGTAACGTTTTAGTTTATCTATAGTCGTAGCGGGCATGTGGCTTCTAGGTGAGCTGCCAATAAATCAATGAATGATTTAATACCCTGTTAGAGGAATTTTAGAGAGGATTTAAACTATTGTAAGTAGTCTTGGCTAGAATTCATTGTTTTTAAAATGTGGTTTTAAAAGCATCCTTCAAAGAGAGACATGACAAAACAATAAATTGTAAACACCCTCCTCAGTGCCCATTGTTTTCTTCCATGTACTTGTGTAGAATTGTGGATATATAACGTGTTTTAAAAGTTATATTTTTAGTCATCGCTGACAGAGGTAAATACCAAGGTATACTTACTTACTTTAATCAGAGTTAAGGGAAATCTACGACTTGTCAGATCCACAGAACTCTTTCAGACTTGCATCTATCCCTTTGGTACTTTATCTCAGTCGTTTATTTCCGTTTTTAAGAGATCAGAAGAGATCAAATCAAAGTGGGTTTTGGAGAACACTATTTTGAGCCAGTTATTACATATTCAGTAATGTAAGTAGATACTCTGTTTACTTTCTCACTAAGGATCTATGTGTTATCTATTCCTTAGTGGGTAACATTCCTTATGAAGCTACTGAAGAGCAGTTGAAGGACATCTTTTCTGAGGTTGGACCTGTTGTTAGTTTCAGGTGAGATCTTCTACTTCTTGGTGGGAGATTCTTAAAAATCAATGCAAATTTGACCTGTAGCAGTAATGACAAGGGTTTTGTTTTTCTTTTTAATGATGACTTTTCACATGCATTTTGTTAACTGCTTTATTGATATAATTCATATAAGCCATTCACATTCATTCTTCCCTAAAAGGTTTTTTCATTAAAACGTTTTTTAAAATAGTTCAGTGAGGCATCTGAGTTATAAAGTTAGTTTTCTTACAGGGAACCAAATTAGAGCCTGACAGTGTTAACAGGAACTTTGTATAGAATGTGTGTGTAGCATTTGTGCCTAATAGTTGATTTTGCTCTCCAGATTGGTATATGATAGAGAGACAGGAAAACCAAAGGGTTATGGCTTCTGTGAATACCAAGACCAAGAGACAGCTCTTAGTGCCATGCGGAACCTGAATGGACGTGAATTCAGTGGGAGAGCACTTCGAGTTGACAATGCTGCCAGTGAAAAGAACAAAGAAGAGCTGAAGAGTGAGTATAAACCCAAGTTGTATCCATTATGAGTTAGTAGAGATGGATCAATAAAAATTTTCATGTTTTAGAATGTAACACACAGCTTCTTTACTTGGCTAGTCTGAGATGCTTGAGTTGGGGAAGTAGTATCTTTAAGGAATAAGGTAATGTTGACTTTAGGAGAAATCCTTTTGTTTTGCTGAGTTGATTTCCACTTGGATGAATTGATTTCTACCAAAGTATACTGCTTACATTATTAATTACTCCTGTGACCGTATTGCCAAATCTGCAGCTGGTAAGGACGGGTACTAAGACATTTTTATGGCTTTTTTTCATGAGGCAATAGATCCAGAAGTTCTGTCTTAAATTGAGCAGCTTTGTGTATTTAAACTCTTTTCTTCTTAAATGACTTGTTAAAAGAGGTCAGTATCTTGGTTCTCTAACTTTGGATAATATTGTCCATCTGTGTGACCATAGTGCCAACTTTCCTCTAAGAACAGAAAATACATTCTCTTTTTTCTTCTCCAAAATGAGGTCTTCAGATGATTTCTCAGCTCCAGAGAATTTTAAATTATCAGTTGGTGCTTTTTTTTTTTTTTGGCAAAACCAGGGATTGAACTCAGGCCCTTGCGCTTACCAGAGAAGTGATTATTCTACTGCACCATCTCCCCGTCCCCCTCAATTAGTGCTTAAAGGCAGCCTTAAAAAATAGATACTTGAAGTGATGTAGTTTTTTATTTTGCCTGCCTAATTTTCTTATACTTTTTTCCTGCTTAGGCCTTGGCACTGGTGCCCCTGTCATTGAGTCACCTTATGGAGAGACGATCAGTCCTGAAGATGCCCCTGAGTCCATTAGCAAAGCAGTTGCCAGTCTTCCACCAGAGCAGATGTTTGAGCTGATGAAACAAATGAAGGTGGGAGGAGGCTATAGGTTATAAATAAGGCAATTCACATTAGAATTCCAAGAAGTTCTGGATAACTTATGATGAATTCATGCATCTAGTTCCTTCAATGCAAAAAGAAGTGTGTGTAGATAAGCATTTCTTTTTTTTTAAAGATTTTTTTTAAATTTTATTTATTTATTTATGTGTGTGTGTGTGTGTGTGTGTGGCCAGCTCAGCCCACCAGGGGGCGGGGCGGGCTGGCATGTGGTGCTGGGGGATTGAACCGTGGTCCCTGTGCTTTGCTAAGCTTGTTCTAAGTAGGTGCTCTAGACCACTGAGCCATCTCACCAGCCCCTAGATAAGCATTTCTTGTACTTTCAATATTCTATGTGTGCACGGTGTATTTTTTATTTTGTTTTGTCTTTTGAGATGGTCTCGCTATGCAGTTCAGGTTGACCTTGAGCTCACTTTGTAACCTCGGTGGCCTCAAGCTCACAGTGATCCTCCTGCCTCAGCCTCCAGAGTGTTGGGATTACAGGAAAGCACCAACATACCCAGTTTACAGTGTATTTTTTTTTACACAAATAGACCTCCATAAACAATTTAGCTGAGGTTAAAAGCCTCTGGAATATTGTATCTCTAAGATGAAAATGGCTATAAATCGTAATTGTTAAGTAATAGGTATTGTACCTGAAAATACATCTGCTTTGATTCTCAGCTCTGTGTCCAGAATAGTCCCCAGGAAGCACGGAACATGTTGCTGCAGAACCCACAGCTGGCTTATGCTTTGCTGCAGGCACAGGTAGTGATGAGAATTGTGGATCCAGAGATTGCCCTGGTGAGTGCTTCCCATCTTTTATGGAAATGGTAGGGTAAACTTTGAACAGGATAGGAGCTCCCTGATTGCCTTGTTTAACTGATTGCTCATTGGTTTATCTTTTTACCTTTTAGAAAATTCTGCATCGCCAAACCAATATCCCAACACTGATTACGGGCAATCCTCAACAAGTCCATGGCGCTGGGCCTGGTTCAGGAGCCAATGTATCAGTGAATCAACAGAATCCTCAAGCCCCTCAGGGCCAGGCTTTGGTAGGGATTTATCCCCTAATATTTCTTTTATATGTCTTCGAATACAATTTTCTGTTTGGGAAACTATATTCAAAGAAGAATGATCAGAAATCAGAGATGATAATTTGCATTTTGAGGCAAAAAAAAGCAGTTTCTGGTTGTAGAGCACATGGCATCTGAATGAACACAGATTCCATTGCAAGCTTTTAAATCAAAGAAAAGCTTTCTACACATTCTTTTACTATAGGCTAACTTTGTTTTATATGCATGCCTGGCTCTCCATTATTCTATAACATCATCTCATTTAATCCTCACAGAAATGTGAGGTAAGCGTTCTTATCATTGTTTTCACCAATGAAAAAGTAAAGCTCAGTGTCCAAGCATGACACAAAGTGGGAAAGCCATAAAAATATTAACACATTTATTTTTTTTTCCTTTTGAAACAGGATCTTGTAGTGTAGTTGGGGCTGGTCTTGAGCTCACTGGGTGGCTCAGGCTGGCTTCGAACTCATGGTGATTCTCATGCCTCAGCTTCCTGAGTGCTGGGATCACAGGTGCGTGCCACCACGCCCAGCTAGTATATGTAAAAACTGAAAGTTTTGTATATGGAGAACGAAAGGCAAAATGAACACCAAAGGCAAATGACAAAATGAAAAAGAGTATTTGCCACACATATGATAGACAAGAGGCTCCATTTTAACTGTATTCACATAATTAATCACATGGTATATATTGCAGTTTGCAATAAGTATATGAGTGATAAATCTGATGCATATGAGATATACTGTTTAAAAAGGGTGCTTGTTATACTATTTGGGATTGCCAATTTTGAAATGACTTTTGAGTCCTAGACTTAATGTTTTGTGTCTGTACAGAGGCATGTTCATATTTTTCTCTTGGTCAGGGTGGAATGCATGTCAATGGCGCGCCTCCACTGATGCAAGCTTCCATGCAAGGTGGGGTTCCAGCACCAGGGCAGATCCCAGCTGCTGTAACAGGACCTGGCCCTGGTTCCTTAGCTCCTGGAGGTAAGTTTCATTTAGACTCTTCACCATTTTGTTACTTTGGTAAAGTATTGTCTTAGCAACTGCTACAGTGCTGCCAAATTATATAATAAGATCTTGGTATCAAATTAGTGTATATCTAGAAAGTGTACATCCTAGGTAGGATAAATAGGTTAGTTCTTCGATACACATTCTGTTATGTCTTATGATAGTAGGATAATAGACAGTGCAAAAGTACAGTAAATCTTCCAAATTAAAGAGGGAGATAATGGAATGAGTAGAAATTAATAAAACCAGGAAAAATGGAAAAGATAATATAAAATAAGTGAGAAGTGTAGACTAACATGGAGGGAATAAAAACTATAGTCTTTATTCCATTAAATGTGAATGAACTGAATTCTCCCATTAAAAGCCAGACACTATTAAATTAGGTTAAAACTTACAAAGAAAACTAGCATAAAACACATAAAGTTGCATTTCAATAAATACAATCAAACCGAGCAACAAAAAACAGGAAATTTAATAACACATTCTTTGAAAGCATGAAGGGTAGGCAACAAATAGAGTACTGCTATTACACTTGTAAATTTTCATTGTTCAGCAATTAAAATGAATTCCTCATGTGAATCACCTCTACACATGGTGGAGTACCAGTTTTTACATTTTTATGCAAATTTAGTAGTTTTAACCTGGGTTAGATTGATAGCAACACTACTCATAGAAGATAATTCAAATCTAAATTCTTCTGTTTTATAGAGAAACTAGTTGACAGCTGTGGACAAAAAATAGACTTTCAAAGAAATTTTAGCAAACACAATTTTCCTTTATTCACTTTATCAATATAGTTATATTATCTTCATGAAATAAATATTTTCTGTATTTTATGTTTCTAAGTTACAGGTGACTTGCTTACCTTAAAATACCATCACAAGTTCTACTGTGGTCCTACTGCATGTGACAAGTATACAAGTATGCATGACAAGTATGTTACAGGCTTATTACATGTGTTAACATTCAGACTGATCTGCATGTCGAGTGCCTTGATCATACACTGAAGTGTCCAAACAATGTCATTTGATATGGAAGTTTTTAAATGTCTGCACTGCATAGCTGTACTTACCTTGTTATAAATTAACATGGGATATAGATAAGCACCATCTATGGATCACACTTTGAGTAGCATTGTGCTAGTAAACAGCAAATAAATGTGCATACTGAGGGATTAAATAATAGAATCGATAGGTTCCGGACCAGGGAGATGGCTCAGTAGAATAAGCGCTTGCCTGGCAAGCACAGGGTCATGAGTTCAATCTCTGGTACCGCAAAAAAAAAAAATCAACAGGTTCCACTTAATATATTGTTAGTATATGGTGAATCCCTTACATCTTAGCTCTGGCATATACTACTCACCCCAAATGACCACAGAACAGTTTACAAAAATAAAAAAGGCCATGTACTTAGCCACAAATTAAAACTTTCAACAGATTTTAAAAAGTGGAAATTATAAGTCCATAAGATTAGAAACATAATTAAAGGCAACTGGGAAAATTCTTTACTTAGGAAATTGAAGGCCAATCTATAGTCTTTGAACTAAAAAGGAAGTAAAGATTATAAAGTATGTAAAGGAAAAAGGAAAGTATGTACTCCATAGAAAAAAGTATAGGAAACAGTGAAGGCAATGCTTAAAGGAAAAATGAGTATTAAATACCTGTATTAAAAAAATAAAGGCAGTCTAATTAGTTGTAAGGAATCAGAAAAGTCATAAACTAGAAACACCAAGAAGAGGAAATTAACATAGTAAAATTTGAATGTAAGTGTAAACTTAAATATACGTTTAAATGATAATTTTTGAGTTTGTAGCATTTATACTGCTGCATTTGTAATCTACTATTTTTGTGGTTTTTGCAAGGTAGCCTTGACCTTATGTATGTATCCTTATGTGTTCCAGGTTGGCCTTGAAAAGGCCATTTTCCTCCCTTAACCTTACAGGAATGCTGGGATTATAGGAGTGTGCCACCACGGCTATGCTTCTGAATTTATTTATTTTTTCAAAATTTATTTATTTATTTTATTTTATTTAAGACCATTATTAACTGGTGCTTGCAGTTTGTTGACTTTTTTTTCTGAACCGGGGATTGAACTCAGGCCCTTGTGCTTGCCAGGCAAGCACTTAATTCTACTGAGCTAAATCCCCAGCCCCTTGTTGATTTTTTTGAAAAAAAATCAAGTTGTAAACTTTTAAATTAAGAATGAAGTTCCTAAAAAATCTCAACTTTGCCAGCTATGAAACAATTTAAAAACCTTTAAAGGTTTGTTGAGAAAAACCAGGCTTTTTTAAAAAACACGTTTGTCATTACCAAAAAGGGATGTCTTTAGGTAAAAATAATAAAAACCCCATGCTGCATAGATAATGCAGATAGTTCTAGTTATCTGGTCAATGGGCAGAAAGCAAGCAGTTAAGGTCTTCAGTTCCAATCTTTTGTTCATTTCATATATATATATATATATATATATATATATATATGTAAACCAGTCAGGTATTTTCCTATTGTTCTGTCTTTCTAATCCCTACCTTTCAAAGAAAGTCACTTTATTTATTTATTTATTTAGGCAGAACCAGAGATTGAACTAGGGCCCTTGTGCTTGCCAGGAAAGCACTTATTCTACTGAGCCATCTCCCCGGCCCCTGTTCATTTCTTATTGCTGGAATTTCCTATTGGTTTCATTCTTTTTTTTTAAATTTTTTTAAATTTATTTTTGTGTGTGTGTTTGGCCAGCTCAGCCCAGCAGGGGGCAGGGCTGGCTGGCATGTGGTGCTGGGGGATTGAACCGCGGTCCCTATGCTTTGCTAAGCTTGTTCTAAGTAGGTGCTTTAGACCACTGAGCCATCTCACCAGCCCTGGTTTCATTCTTGCTGGATGACTAAACTGGATTATGGTAGAGATGTTTAGCCAGCATTTACTCAGCCCCGCCCTGCTCAGCCTCAGGAGCCAGTGGACAAATTCTCAGCTGGTGGATGGGCTGCTTTTGTCTTGAACTTATTTTGTACCCCAGACTGGCCTCAGACTCCCAACTGCTGGGATTATAGGCATGTGCCACCACTCCCCGCTCTGAATTTATTAAAATTTAAAACTTCAAGAATATTTTTGAGTTATGCTGTACACAGCTCTTTGACAACTGATGAGAATGGGGAAAGTAACCTAGTAAAAATATGGGCAAAGAAAATTTGCAAGAATTTCATGGAAGAGCAGCACCAAATGGCCAATATAAACAGATTTACTTACAGATAGGGGATTACAAATTAAATAATAATGAGAGTGCATGAAAATCCATCAGGCAGGCAAGTCTCAAAGACAGATGATCTTTACAGAGTAAGTGGTGCTTGTACATTGCTGATAGAATTGTGAAGTTCTTCCACCTTTCAAGAAAGGGATCTAAAAATAATAAATAAAATAAATAGAAAGGGATCTAACATTGAAAATTAATACACAGTTTGTCCCACAAATTCTACTTCTGACACTAAAATATACAAAAAGTGCTACTATACAATGATGTATAGTATAAGAAATTGTGTGGGCC
>NW_004524747.1:2904269-2924451 GCF_000260255.1 Octodon degus
AAGAAGAAGAAGAAGAAGAAGAAGAAGAAATGGTGCTAATAATGTTTTCTGCTGTCCTTTTCCTCATATCCTGAGTTTTGTATTGTTTTAATGATTGTTCTGGATCCAATGAATAGAATAAAAAAATATGGCTAGAGCTTTAAAATTATTTAGACTAGTGATTTTTAAGCATTGCACTTGGAGCGTATGTCAGGGACTTATAAAATATAGGTTGTTGCAGTGAGGATTGAGAGGAATCACTGAGAGGAAGTATTTCTAATGAACTTGAGAATTTGCAGTTCTAACAAATTTCATGGTGATGCTGATATTGCTGGTATGGGAACCACATTCTGAGAACCACGGTTTAGACCAATTCATTTTACTGATGAGGAAGCCTGGCAATGTATTCAGTTTATCAAAGCATTTGTTTAGAAGTGCAGTTACTTAGTAGAACAGGGCTTTTTTTTTTTTTTTTTGCAACTCAGATTTCCCAGGAACTTGATGTTTTTGAAATAGAGAAAACTTATAATAAAATTAAAATTACAATAAAATTAAAACATTTCTTTAAGTTCTTAATCTAGAGCTCTTTGGTGCCCAGCTTATTATTTGAAGCAGAAGAATGTGATATGTATTTGCCATCTTAGGGACGTGTTAATGGACTGAAAACAGCTGAGCTTGCCTAGTCTCCCCACACACTGTCTATATTTCTCCATTGAGGAAAAAAATTACTATGTGGAAGGCACTTGTGATGCATGAGTATTTTTTGTGTAGAAGTCATCATACCCTGACCAGTTAGAGTAGATCAGTGGTTCTAAACTCTGTTTAATCTAGTCTCTTTTCATAGATATTTTGCTATGACTTTGCTTCCCTAAAAGGAAATACACAGATGATGTACCCGAAGTAACATTTCAAAAAGTCAGTTTAATTTCCTAACTACACAATGAAAAGTAAAAGGATGTTCATTTATAATACAAAATAATATGTAAATGTTAGGCACATTTTAAAAAAAGCATGTATCCATGTTGGTACCATTTGTCAATTAGCATGTGTCATGTGTTTGTACTGATACCATAAAAATAAAAACTAAAAATATAGGCAGAGGCCTTTTTTGGCAACTCAGATACCCCAAGGACTTGATATAATAAAATTATTAAAACAAATTACACACCCAAAATATACTCCATAATTGCATTTATGGTAAACACTGGGTAAATACATATGTATTTATGCTCTTGCTCGATCTTTCTCCCCCCCCACAGTGCAAACAGCTAGGTGTCATCATGATCATCTGCTATAATTCCAGACCTCTGGGAGGCTGAGGCAGGAGGTTCACAAATTCAAGCCTAGCCTGTGGAGTTTAGGAACCTAGCAAGACTGTCTGGAGATAAAGTACATATTTTTAAGAAGGGCTGGGGACATAGCTCAGTATGCAGGATCTGAGTTCAGTCCCCAGTACTACAAAAAAAAAAATGTGCAAAGAACCATTGTGTTTACAAGTAAAATACATTGAGTTGCTGATTTCAGATAAGTATAAGCAGATACTCATTTGTGTGAATGTTTACAAAAGCATTTGAAAGTTCTGCAACACACAGGATAATTCATGATTTTGTAGGACTGTCTCATACATTTCAGGACATATGTCCCTGGTAACTTCTCATTCAGTGCTAGCTCTGCTCTCTGTTACAGCTGAAGTAGCATACCTACACATATATCCAACACCCAGGGACTAAAATATACTGCCTCCCGTTAGAGGAGGTCTGTGGGTAAGTGGCATTATTTTCTTGTATTACAGAAGAGCTTCCTGCCATGGCTTTGGTAATCATTGAGAGGAAGTATTTCTAATGAACTAACTTTTCTGTCACTGAAAGATGAAGTATACTAATAGACCCCTTCTTATTTTCAACTGTATTGTTGAATGATAGGCACTATCTGCTTTTGTAGCTTTTTTCTTGTGAGGGCAGAATGAAGTAAGTTCAGCCACTGTTGTTTTCTTTTCCACTGAACTGATTTGTGTCTTTCTTTCTTGACCTTTATCTTACAGGAGGAATGCAATCTCAGCTTGGAATGCCAGGAAGTGGACCAGTGTCCATAGAACGTGGACAAGGTAAAGAAAAATTAATGTCTGATTAATGAGTACTGGACTTGGAAATGTTCCACACCTACATTCTCTAATACGACAGCCATAACTACCAGTGACTATATAGATATTAATTGAAGTTGAATTGAATTAAGTAAAATTTAAAACTCAGTTATTTCATCACATTTACTGTAAGTGCTCAATAGCTACATGTGACTAGTGGATGCCACACTGGTTAGACAGATGTAGAGCATTTCCATCATTGCACACATTTCTGTTGTACAGTGCTAGTCTAAATTTTCCATTTAGTCATTCAGGCCAAGCTCTACAAGAATTGATAAAACAAATGGACTCTTTGTTTCTTCATAGTCTAATGACTGATTGGCATGTTCTTTGTCCCTCTGTATTACCTATTGACTGAGTATGGGATTTTAATAGCAAGCATATAATATGTGCATGGGTGTTAGAAGACTAGATTTAAATCCAAAAGCACACAGGGAGGGGAGTCAAAAATCTGGTAAGCCTACTTGAGAAGTGTCTGTTGTATAGTGCCAAATGCTATATGTAATGAAGCAACCACTCTGAAGTCTCCATGTTACTTCTCTGTGCTACGGAATGCAATAGTTGAAAATTGAGGAGCAAAGAGAAAAAAGGGATGGAACCAAATGCATACTGTCTCCCAGGCATGTTAGTGTTCATAAATAACTTTGGGAGGTAGGTGGCAGCACCTCAGCTTCACACAAAAGAAATAGAAGCTTAGAATTTTAAGTTACTCAGGGGGATAAGGTAAGTAAATACTGTTATATAAGTATTAAGAAGTGAATTTGGTAACTTTTTCAGCTAGAAAGTGGCAGACCTAAGACTGAGAAGTCTCTGACTCCAAAATATATCCCTTGTGTTTCTCTGCATTGCTTCTTTTAATATGTTCCCACTGGCTTGTTCCACTACTGGTACAAATGGGTTTTGTTACATTTATCAGTCTTTTTACTAATAAAATTGATAAAAACTGCCCTATGGAGTAGTCATGCATGTATCACCAGTGATTCAAGCTACCTGGCCAAAGTACATAAGTTACGGTCCTATAATGAACATATTAACTTCCAAAAATACTCTTCAATGTATTTTTCTCTAATTCATTGGGTCCCTTTGTTGGGAAAAGATTACTTTCTGTAGAGAAACTTAAGTCTTTTCTTATTAAGCATATGACCTATGAGTGAAACCCGTTTAAGAAGCAAAATATAAACATACTGACCAGTGATTTGTACACTGAGATTAACGGTTGAAATGATAGAATATTTTTTTTCATTGAATGTCTGAGAGCAGGACAAACTCCCGACCAAATACCTCATGTTTTCTCTAACCACTCCATACTTTTGTGCTGTTTTGTGCTTCCACCCCATCTATGTCAGTAGATAGTGTATGGACCCCAGTGTACACTTGCTGTGGTGAGAAGGGACTAGGACTTTACTCAATGCATCAATCAAACATTGGTTGTTTAACACATATTTCCACAAGACATCTTTCTGTTGTAGTTACCTTCACTTGTATGGTAAAAAAATTAAGGAAATGTCTTACTTTTTGAAAGTATTTTCAAGGCTATCTTCATGAGGAGACAAAATAAGATTAGTTTTCTTCATGGTTTCCTTTTGTACTTAATAAAAGAAGCAAAATTCTTTATTTGTGCCCTCTTGTGTCTTTAGCACATTTAAAATGGTGAAAGGAGGGCCCCGGGAGAAAGCTCAGAATAAATGCTTGCCTGACAAGCACATTGTCCTGAGTTCAATCCCCAGTACCACCAAAAAAATAAAAAAATAAAAAATAAAATGGTGAAAGGAGACAGTTTAAGATACTTTTTGCTTTCCTACCACCTTTGTTTATTGTTGGTGCCTTTGTCATCTCATTACTCCTTGCTGCTGTCGTGTTTGTTTATTATCATCAACTTGCTGTGGCAGGTGATTTTGTGTAAAGTGATACTGTCTGTTAATCTAAAGTTTATTTGCTACATTTACTGTCTTACTACTTTTTTTTTCTCTTTTGCAGAGCTGGGGATTGAACTTAGGACCTTGCGCTTGCCAGGCGAGGGCTTATTCTATTGAGCTATCTCCCCAGCCCCTTTCTACTTTTTTGGTAGCAGAAATATTTGTGCTTTAAAACACGACACAGATAGTACTGCCCCACATCTATTAATGCCTCTCCAGAATAAATCTCCTATTCTAGATTCAATGCAGGTGCTTTCTTGTTTTGCTCCTGAAAATGTTTGTTTGTTGATTTATTTATTTTCACTAGAGCGTCAAAGCCAACCCTTCAATATTGTTTCTTTTCTTTTGTAATGATATTCTAGGGAGATTTAGGGGAAAGTGTATCAGTAACAGAGAGAAAAATTGAAAAGTTATTCCTACCCAGATAAACCAGTGGCCTGCAGTTTCGCTTTAGGAAGCTCTCTGCTCAGTGGCACCATTTCAGATACCCATAAGAGCTAATATAGCTTAGGAAGACTTTGTAGCTGGAAACAAGCTAATGAATTCTTGGCATTTTAACTTAAATGCATAAATCTCCAGTCTCCATACCTATATGTTTCTCTGTGTGTGCATACCTCTGTGTGTGTGTGTGTGTGTGTGCGTGTGTGTGTGTGTGTGTGTGTGTGTGAGCTATTTTAAGTGTCTACTCTTTCTCCTTTTAAACTTAATGCTCACCTAGGAACCCTACAACACTCGCCAGTGGGACCCGCCGGGCCTGCATCAATTGAGCGAGTTCAAGGTACCCATTGTATCTGCGGGTTTCCTTTTGCTTGTGGTGTTCAGGGTGGGACGTTGAGAGGAAGAGAGCTGCTTGGCAGTCATCCTCACGTTCAGAACCCAAAGGGGTAGTGTTTTTGGGTTTTTTTTTTGTTTTTGTTTTTACCTGTTGAGGCCACAAGCCTAAGATTGACCTCTTCACACAGGGCAGAGAACATGGATGATATGGGCATCTGTCCGAGGCTGTACTCCCTCCCTACTGGTGTCAGGAGGCTTGGATGGAATAGCAGTCTGTAAGGAGACAGCGGGTTCTTGCAGAGCCATGGCAGTATTCACATATGCCAAGACCCTACCACTCTTTTGTGCCTTTGGTCCTTGAACTAAGATTGAGTAGAAGGCCAGGAACATAAGTTTCTGCAGGTGGCAATGCTAGTCCTTGGCAGGTTGCTCCCCAGTTTGCTCTTTAAAAAATTCCATCCATACCTCTGACATGGCACAGATTCTGCCTACACCCTGCTTCTGTTCTTGAGCTGCAAGAGGATTCTTCTGTGGTGAGGTTTCACCCACTCTAAGGTGTCTGAATTATATTGTCAGTGGTATATAGAGTCATTTCTTGTTTCCTTATGTGTCCTTCACAGCAGTAACTCCCTGTTTGTTTTCCTGTCAGTGCCGATGCAAGACCCTAGAGCCGCTATGCAGCGGGGCTCCTTGCCTGCCAATGTCCCAACTCCTCGAGGTCTGTTAGGAGATGCTCCAAATGACCCACGGGGAGGCACTTTACTCACTGTAACTGGAGAAGTAGAGCCTAGGTAAGCACCAGCATGGAGAAAACTGTTTGAGAGGTCAAGATTTTTCCTTGTTGGGAGAACAAAGTCTTTCCTGTTTGCGTACCTCAAAGGTAAATATTCACGGTCACTGTCCAAGACTAAGCACTTCTAAGGCAGAACTATATAGTTTAATTCATCATTTTAAACTAACTATGACTTCTACATTTTCAGAAATTAAAAATTCTAGTATATGTATCTGGACAAAGAACGTAGTAGTGGTAATATTAATAGCAATACTAACAATAGTTGACATTAATGGGAATTTATATCTCTGACTTAACTTCAAGCACTGTACCGAAATCATCACATTTAAATCTGTTCAACCTAAATTGGCCATGTAGCTCAGTGCTGGAATGTTTTGCCTGCCAGGGCCCTGAGTTTAGTCCCCAGCCCTATGAGCAGTTAATAAAGAAATCCACATAGCCCCCAAAGGTGGATGTTATTAATCTCATTTAACAAATGGAGAAGCCAAGTCATGGAGAAAAATGGTATTGAACCCAAAATTATGCATCATCTGATAACACAGAGCCTAGCTTTGACCCATTCAGTTTGAATCCAGATCCTGTAAGTACAAGTTTGCGTACTTATACATTTCAAAAATTTCCACTAATTCCTCCCTAATTATAAGTTCTCCAACCAAATTGGAAATTCTAGACTATGTGGATTTATGTCACTGTAGCTTTTCTTTGATCCATTTATTGAGTAATTTCTACATCAGTTCTTTGTTTACTTACTGATCTTATAGTTGTTTCTTTATTGTTATTGTTCGCCCTGTTTTAAACATAACATTTTTCTCCATCTCTAGAGGTTACCTGGGACCACCTCATCAGGGTCCACCTATGCACCATGTTCCTGGCCATGAAGGCCGTGGACCACCCCCACATGAAATGAGGGGAGCGCCTTTAGCTGAGCCCAGACCTTTAATGGCAGAACCAAGAGGACCTATGCTAGATCAAAGGGGTCCACCCATGGATGGCAGAGGTAGGGGAAGACCACATTGTGAGGCTAATTTGTAGTTGGTAGATAATAAAAAAGTCAGCTGTTATTATCTTTAATGTGGAATAAGACCTGCTGGGGAAATACGGTTGGTAAGCATGATTAAGGTTTACCTGCAAATCGTATATAGTTGAACAGAGATATGACTAGAAGAATAGATACCTATCTGTCTTGAATTGTTCATTCTCACAATACAGGTGAGTAGCTTCATGGTGGTTTTCTTACAATGTTATAGGTGGAAGAGATCCACGGGGAATAGATGCACGAGGGATGGAGGCCAGAGCTATAGAGGCAAGAGGTTTAGATGCCAGAGGAATGGATGCCCGTGCGATGGAAGCTCGTGCTATGGAAGCCCGCACCATGGAGGCCCGCGCCATGGAGGCCCGTGCCATGGAAGTCCGAGGGATGGAGGCCAGAGGCATGGATACCAGGGGCCCAGTGCCAGGCCCTAGAGGACCTATACCTAGTGGAATCCAGGGCCCCAGTCCAATTAACATTGGAGCAGTTGGCCCCCAAGGATCTAGACAGGTATGTAACATCTTGAGCTATTTAGAATGCTTAGTGAGTGTGATTATTTCTGCCTTCTGACTAGAACTATTTCTCAGACTAGGATCTCCCTTTTTATATCGCTCAGCAGGGCAGGATTGTAATCTGAAAGAACAACCTTAGTCTACAGTTTTGCTAACTATTTCATTTAAAGTAGAGCCCTTGAAAATTTAGAGATCACAGTACTCTTCATTGGGGTACAACCAACATCACCTATAAGATGTCTTCCAAAATATACTTGCCAGAATCTCAGCCTGACTCTCAGCAGCACTATCAAGATCTAGGCATGGGTTTGAAAGAAAATCTCTCAAACTGTTTTATATGTGCGACCCAAAGAACCACTGACTTAGAATATCTGACAAGCAGTG
Source organism: Octodon degus (assembly GCF_000260255.1). Classification (NCBI taxonomy): domain Eukaryota; kingdom Metazoa; phylum Chordata; class Mammalia; order Rodentia; family Octodontidae; genus Octodon; species Octodon degus. The sequence goes on from NW_004524747.1 coordinate 2,911,798, forward strand.
GTCACTTAGATAATCGTAGGTTTGCAGAAACTAGTATTAATCTGTTGTCATCATAAAACTTTACTAAACATTAAAATAATGAACAACTGAAGTTGTAAATAATGAAATATATACAAGTGAAGTCTGTCTCTTCTCTCTTCATTTACCTCTCTCCATTTGTTGTATATATGGTACTTAGTGGTTGCCATCTCTTCTTTCATCCCATTTGATTATGGGGAGTGCTATCTTCCTTGAGTTTTTATGTGATACTTTCATTTCCCTGTAGTATGTGCACTTTCTTTTTCCTCCTTTCTGTACTTCTCTCCCCTCTTTGATATGTTTGTGCGTCTTCCTTCATGTGTTGCAGCAGGTGAGAGAGAAAGAATGTTAGAGCTGAAATGGAACATGTGGATCATATTTCAGTCATCCGGTCCCCTAATTTTATAGGTTTGGAACCTGAGGCCCAGAAACTCAAATGACCAAATTCGTATAACTTGAAAGTGCCAGAGCAAGGACTAGAGCCTACTGGTATTTTTCTGTTGTACTCCTCTGTCCTAATACCTGCACATGTGTGTGCATGGATGTGTGGGTGTCTACCTATTCATTTTTAATTTAAAATGAACATACATTTTTTTTTCCTGGAATGTACAGGCTGTTTGTCAAGTTTTGCTTTAAAAAAACAATGTGCTTGTGGGCTTTGATTCTTACTATGCAATCTAAGTTCAATAGACTCAAAATAAAATTTTTTATGCATCCATTCAGGAATTATGTACTGATTGCCCACTATTTACCAGAGATAGATCTAGATATTGAATATACAACATTGGCAACAACAAAGTCCCTGCTCCTGTGGAGTTTATGTACTAGCCAGAGAGAGACACAAGAGATAACTACATAATGTACTTACGTAATTCTGTAGAGAAAGAAATTGAAAGTCATGCTTAGAAGACCATTTCTGAGTAGTGTCTTGTTCTGTTTTCTATAGTATTTGTACTTGTTACTCTATGATAACTAGGGTTTTTGGTTCTTTGGAGCTCTGAGGTTTGAACCTCAGATCTCATACCACTGAATTGTAATTCCCTATGCAATCTTTTTTTTTTTATTTTTTTTTTATTTTATTTATTTGAGAGAGAGAGAGAGAGAGAGAGAGAGAGAGAGAGAGAGAGAGAGAGAGAGAGTGGTGTGTGTGTGTGGCCAGCTCAGCCCACCAGGGGGCGCGACTGGCTGGCATGTGGTGCTGGGGGATTGAACCGCGGTCCCTGATGCTTTGCGAAGCTTGTTCTAAGTAGGTGCTTTAGACCACTGAGCCATCTCTCCAGCCCCTCCCTATGCAATCTTGTTTTTACTAATAATCTATTAAGCCAGTTAGATCTAAGGAAATAAAAATTTTATCTTCAAACCTTTTAAAATATTTTTAAATTAGTATGTGCACTTAGAAGTGCATATAATACTCACTAGTCTATAAATAAAGTACACATTAAGAAACTCAGTTCCTCTCTTCTACCTTCTCACTTTTGATAGATTTTTTCCATCTTTCACAGTTAAACACTTAGTCTTTTTACATAATAATGTGTCCATAATTTATCATTTGAAATAAAACTTTTAAAATTTAACTACATTCCATCCAGTTAGAAACTTCTGAATAAAGTTTATTACTATTAGAATGACTATGTAAATTTGTCATCCACAGAAAGGCTTTTTCTTTGAGGCATGGTCTTTGTAATTCAGGCTGGCATATGCCATGATGCCTGGCTAGAATGCATATTTCAAAGTAAAATACTGCTGTTAGTAATTTACTCTGAGGCAAAGCATAAACTGAGATTGTCTTGGGAAAACCAAAATGTATGGTCACTCTTGATAGTACTTACTTGCCTAGAACAGATATTTCTATAAATTTAGAATAGCCATTAGTGAGTGGTTATTTCACATGACAGTACATTGAGTTAGAATTAATAAGTATTAGTAAGTTTTGAAAAGATTAAGCTCATAGATGTATCAGATTCATAACAAATCATTAAGGTTCAAACAAGTCTCTAGATTTAGTATTGATAAAGAACAAAACAGTGATAACCTTCAGTCTTCACAAAACTATACTAATGCTTCATTTACCCATTGTTGATGAAATGGGTTAATGCATATAAGTGAAATATTCCATATATTAGAACTATTTACCAGATTGTAAAAATTTAGCAAATAATTATTTATAAGGTATATTTTATTCTATTTTTGAATAAGCCATAAACAGGATAATCATTTTTGATTACCCAAGGTCATGATTAGGGAGATCCGTTATTGTATATGCTGCAGTATAAAGCATAGTTGCCTCTTGTATGGTTTTTAGGTCTTTTACTGTCAAGCTATCACCTGGCTTTTCACATTTCTGTCATAATACCTGCTCCTGGGGCTGGGGAGATAGCTCAGTAGAATAAGGGCTTGCCTGGCAAGCACAAGAGCCTGAGTTCAATCCCCAGTTCTGTCAAAAAAAAAATCTGCTCCTAAGAGTTTATCTGTATTTTATGTTTTACTTCTGATGCTGGGGACGTAGGTATCAAATTTGTTAACAAGTTGTGTTTAATAAGAGTACCTAATCTCTGGGTGAATACCTAAGTGTGAACATAGGTCTGGTGTAAGGGTACATCTAGCCATTACAGTAGGTGCTCAGGGTGTTTTCTTATTAAACACAACTTGTCTTCTGAAGGGTTGGACTCCCTAAAGAGCCTGAATTCCCATAAGAATGATATTGCACCTAATTCTTTAACTTGGGTCAGTCATATTTCTTTTTTTTTTTAAATGTATTTAGTATAGGCTCTACAAGGTCTTACTACACATATTGAACTCGTAGAGATCCTCTTGTTTTCAGCCTCCCAATTTCTGAGATTATAGGCGTGCACCACCACGCCCAATCTCAATTGCTATCTCAGCATGCCCCAGGGGCGGGGCCGGCACAGCAGGCCTGGGGATCGAACCCCCAGTCCCTGCATCTACCTAAACAGGCGCTTTAATCTACTGAGCTGTCTGGCCAGCACAGTCGTTATTTCTTTAATTGGGCAAGAATCATCTGCTTTATATTTTCCAAGGAAAACTATAAAAGCAAATATAAGTTGAATAGCCGTTTTGTCATGGGAGGTTTCTCATTTCCTTTCTGACTCTTGACATGGGAATCTGTTGGTTTTCTTTTTTTTTGTTGTTGTTGGTTTTCATTTCTGTTTCCACGTCATACTAATTTCCAGGGTACTGTCAGCTTTTCCTATGCTTATTTGGCTGAATTTTGTTTCATTCGATGGTACCCAATTGTGCTGTGTGACTTTTGTTGTAATGGAGCTATGAAAATAACTGTCTAATTTGCTGGTTGATCTCTGGCTAAACTCTGCCTTTTGTCATTGTTAACAGTAGAAAGGAATCTTCAGATTCATTAATTTTCTGTTTTTCTCGTGTTCATATAGAGATAATTTCTCACGTTGGCATTATTTTGTTCAGGTTGCCTGTGCATCAGAGCTCTGAAAAATGTCTTTTTTGTGTACATAGGTCCCAGTCATGCAGGGAACAGGCATACAAGGACCAAGCATGCAGGGTGGAAGCCAGCCTGGTGGATTTAGTCCTGGGCAGAACCAGGTCACACCACAGGATCATGAGAAGGTAAGCAACACTGACAGACTGCCTCCGTATTCACAACTCTAGCCTTTTTGATTCCTCTTTTCGCAGTTACCATGCGGCGATCCTGGGTCTTCAAAGTCCCTTTGGAGGTGATGTTTACTCTTAGAACTTTTTATGATCTTATTGCCTGAAAACTTGTGGACCTGGTCATAAAGTTCTTAAGTCACTGTACATGGCAGCTTATCTTACATTTCAGACTCATCTAACAATAGAAGATTTTTTTTGTGCAGACAAGATTGACCTGAAAATACAACCCTCTTATTTCCTCCCCTTTCCACCTTATACATAAGAAAAATAGTCTATTTCCCATATCTTTCTGTCGTGATATTTGGCCATGGGGGGAAGCCGATATTGATGGAAAAGCTAACATTTGTGAAAAGGAAAGACGTTCAGAACAAGACTAAAAACTGAAGATTCCCAGGGCTCACAGATATCATCTTAGTCTGCAGGAACTTTGTGTTGATCAAGTTGTCTGTTTTGAATTGCCTGACTTTAGGTATTTAATTTGTACTTGTTCTTTTTATTGTGCCTTTTTCTCATCTAAATATTTTCTCTTTCTCTTTTTGGCCTGCTGTTTGTTTTCTTTATGTGAAGTGTCATTCCTTTTCCATTTTGCTTTATGTCCCAGAACGGTAGCTTTCGAACAGAAGCTGGTATTTTTCTTTTTTTTTAGCTGCCGTTGTTGAAACTTACTACCTTCTTTTCCTCTGCACAGGCTGCTTTGATTATGCAGGTCCTTCAACTGACTGCAGATCAGATTGCCATGCTGCCTCCTGAGCAAAGACAGAGTATCCTAATCTTAAAGGAACAAATACAGAAGTCCACTGGAGCACCTTGAAAGGTGAGCGAACTTCATCCTACGTGAGCAGGACTAACCCCTTGTATTTGGTATATGCACTTTAAACCAAAAACATTGTTCTTTCCAAAGTCCTCAGTCTTCTTAACTGGATTCTCTTTACTCTCAGCAGTCAGCACCTCAGATGATAGGGTAAGGCAATAAAACATTTGTTTAGTTGTTGAATTGCTTATCATCTTTTTTAACCTTTCTGAAGGAGTATATAATACATGATCAGTTTAATAAAATTGATCAGATACTGCACTGTAGAAAATTAAAGATAGAAAGCCCTACTTCTCTGATCTCATTCTCCATTAGAATCCATAGTTTAGCATGTTATCTTCCCAAAGTCAATTGTATTGTTTTATTCCAAACTGTCTAATCAAAATGGAACACCACAGAAGATTTCAGTAAAACATATATTTTAGTTGCCAGTACTTGTTTACTAGTGACTATATTGGTGTTAAGCTATTACAGCATGTTTAAGATAGTAAATATCCACCATCACATCAGTTTCTACATTTTGGAGATTGCTGTACACTGCCACTCTTGTTTTTCTTACTTATCAGTCAAGTAAAAAAGATTCAGGTAAACTGCATCATAAAAGTAATCATGTGACCTAACTTGATATATATTGTTACTTCTTTTAAAGAATTTTTCCCTCAACATTGTAGTCTTAAACAATTGTTTTCCAGAAACACTTTAAAATTCATATTGACCCGATATCTGTTGGAATATCTCCTTTTTATTCTATCCATGTTATAATTTCCATCCATACAGTATCATATAATAGTGAACTCAGTAATGAACAGTCTTATTAAATATATTTTAACCCATATTTGTAATGTCTTTAACACATCCACATTGCAAATTATATCATCGTTTTTGGACTTTAATTGGCTGAATTATAATTGGAAGGTACCATAGATGGATGGCTATGAACTAAACTTTTGATATGACAAGTACTTTTGACTCTTTTCTGGATTCCGCCAATAATGCATTTATCAGTAAAAACTTGGACTGTGTATTATATTCAGAGGAATTTACTTATGCCAGAGGAGACATTCTCTGTAATGAGAGAGTTTCTGTTTTTAAATAGTTCAGACAGAGGTACTTCTGAAAATTCTTTCATTATTCTTGTTTATCAGAATTTAAAGCATTGTGCATTTATCAGAGGGCAGGGTTTTTGCTTGTTCTTTACCTTTGGAAATAATAATACATTCACAGGAAGCTGAAAAATAGTACAGAGAGTCTCATGCCCCCTTAAGCCAGCTTCCCCCAACAATAACATCTTTTTACTTTATAGTATAAAACCAAGAAACTGACATTGGTGGTGTACTCAGTTTTGGTCACTTTTTAAAACCCACAGTAATTTATGCCTGCATGCGAGACTACAACTGCAATTTTATGTGGACAATATTTCACTATATCTGCTGGTGTTTGTACACACTGCGGTTGAAGCATTGGGTCTCCCTCTTATATCTACCTAGCTGTAGTCCCTCTCTGCCATCACTGATAGGATTCTTTATGATTACCATTAGAGATAAGTATTTCTCAGCCAGGGTCAGCTTTGCCCCATAAGGGACATTTGACCCTGTCCAGAGACATTTTTGGTTGCACAACTCTAGGGAATATCATATGTCACTGACATTTAGTGTGTGCAGATTTATTGGCAATATTACCAAACATGTATGAAGTGTAGGATATTCACCTCTCACCCATATCAAATAGTGCTCCAACTCAAAATGTTAGTATAATGCTGTGGTTGAGAAACTTTGTTACAAAGGATAATTGCATTAGGGAGGCAGGAGACAGACTCTTAAAAATTGTCCAGCAATTTGATCTTATGCGTATCCTCCTTCCCTGGCCTTTTTGTCTTTTTCCTGATGTTTGGGGAAGAGAACTTTGTTTCTGCTTCTAATAGCTTTTCCCCTACTTTTTCTTACAGGTTTTCAAAAATACTAAGCAACAATTCTGGAAATTAATTCCATAACATTGAGGAAATGTTGAAAATAGTTGACTTCTGCATCCTAACCCTTGAATGACTCAAATTGGTGCCAGGTGGAGGACTCATCACCTTCTCACGGAACAAAATCAGTTCCTTTCATTGTTTTAGTTTGTATATTTTCTGTGACCTGAAATAAACTTTGAACACAATTTTAGTATACTGCAAATTGCTATACACGACCTTTTTGGTTTGAAAAAGCTGAACTCCCAAGAGTGAAACCTTCAGTGTATTTTCTACCCTTACTGCGGTATTGTACTTTAATGTTATATTGCCATCGCACTGTGTTTACTGTAGGTTAACCATTTATTCCTCCTCATAATAATTTTGAGAATTTCTCAGTAGCAATGTTTGCTGGAACTTGGTCTTTGTTTAGTTTGCTTTCAGCAAGAATAATAGCGCTTTATCCTTTGGAAACTTCTAGACTATCTGAGTCTTCTGGGAGAGAATAGGATGTGCTTGGAGCTATAAAGTGATCAGAAATCCAATAAAACAAAGCACCTACCACAGCACTGTGTTTAATTTAGAAAAATCCAAATATCAAAGTGTATTTTTTGTCAGTATCAACTCCATACATAGCTCACAGTTAAGACAGATTGTTGGCACTGATTTGAGTGTGTCAGCAACACACGTGACTGTTGACATGATATTTTACTTGTCCTAAAACTCCTCATTCTAAGTAATCAACTTTAAAATGCCACTAGTTATTTTCATGTTCCAGATGAAGTAAAAACTCAACAGAAATCAAATGAACAAAATACATTTAATCCTATTCTCCAAAAAAATCATTAACTTATAGCTGTCTACCCTATAGCCAAGTTTATTCTTGGAACTTAAAAATAGAAAAGCCTAAAACTTCACATTCTTCTCAGTTACTGTAAGAGGATCATATGTAGTGCCAAAGCAGTCAGGTTGCCCTTTACGTCTGCCCTGCCTGCTTCCTTGGAGATAGTTATTAGTGCCACTAACTCATACCTATGGCTCTCTTTGCCTGGTATTCTCATAGTGGCATTAAGCAGTAACACGTTTTCTCTCCATCAGGCTGACCTCAAGACTTTTAGAATTGCCTTAATAGTAAAGTTCTACTAGAACTATCTTTGAGCCTATTTATATCATCAGAATCTCATCCTTGGGTTAGGATTATGGTCAGGTGACTTAAAAGCCTAGCATAGGCTCAAAGAATGTAATAGCATATTGCTTACATGTCAGGCAAAACCGTGCAAAGATAATCAACTTGTTGAGAGAGATTCAAACTGAGGATTTCTACTCTAGTATGTGAACATTTACATAAAAATTTGTTGGATATTGTATTACAACCTAGCAAGTCAAGATAGCTAAGAAGTATTCTGGGTATCTTCACCCCTAATTCACCTTGGATGCTAATTATGCAGTTTGTTTTTATTACCTTTTCTGCCTACTTCCATGAGTATTCAGTCCTTGTTCTTTTGATTTTGGCAGCTGTCATATCAAGTAACATATTTAGACATTGAGATGAAGGAAGAATTTCTTGTTATGAGATGACAGGTTTCAAAGATCTCGGATTACAAAACAAGTTCAATGAAGAAATTATTTGGTAATCAGCTGTCTAGTACCAACCAACCATGTCAAGGTTCCATTGTGTCTTTTCCCAAAGCCTTATTAAGCTTAATTTAAGTAGCTGAAATGTGGGTGAGCAAAATGGCAATAGTATTGGCACCCCAATCTATAATTACAGAAACACTCATCGTATTTTTTTACTGGTTTATTGACCCAGCTACTACATGTTCATACCCTACATATATTGTGTTTCAGTGACTGCAAAAACAATGCAATTAATCCTTCAAACCATGAAGGTCCTAGATAATTAGAAACGATTTGCTCATTCTTGATCACTTAATGGTAGAATAGGTGCTATAGTGTTAATTCAGTAGAAGCATCCTTATATAATGAGTTGAATTGTCTTTGAGCACAATGAAGTGCAAGGGGGGGTTCTTTTCTGAGAGCTTGAGGCTTCTAGTGATTCACTAAAATCTCAGAGATATTACGGTCCAATATACAATGGATAGATGGGAGAAATAAATATTGATAGGACAAAAAGCCTTTTCCTTATGTGATTAGATGAATGCTTCCTTAGGGAATAGGTAGGTAGGAACCAAAAACATCTATCAAAACTGTTAATTATGTTTTACACTACACGTTAAAGAAACCCCTTAATGAAAATAGTAGTAAAGAGCTGCTGCTGGCTCAGTCATCCCATGTGGAGATCAAGTTTTCCCAATTATTTCCAACAATAAATAACATGACTATACTTTTTTATTATAATACAAATTTAATTACAATTAGCATGTTTTAAGATTGCCTTTCTCAATGGGAAGCCCAAGGAAAAGGGACAAAACACTCCTTAAGCAAAGAAAATCTCATTTTTTGACAAAAAGCATAAGTTCGCTGTTCATGCTGGATAAAATGGCTAAGGTTACAGAATGTACCCCACTGATACTATAAGAAGAAGGTTCTTGAAATTTTGTGTTCATTGTTTTATTACTTATGGTTATGTTTTATCACTAATTCAATAAATTTTTATTTTAAAAGTCACCCTACTTAGACATCTTCTGTGAGGGAAGGAGGGAGGGAAGATTATGAACCAAATTGTAGAAATTTAAGTCAACAAAGTTGAATATCGATCCATTTGTGTAACTCAACCTCCAAAGTTCTGCTGTCAAGTTTTGCTACAGCTGTAACTTTCCATATGAATTTCAGATTTTCCCAAGATAGGATCCAAGGGCTTTGTAATTATAATGACTTGTGAAGTTCTTAGGTTGGAGAAGCTCAAGTATAATGAAGTTGAGTGTCATTTGTTTTAAATAATGCTGGAGAGTCAAGGCTTGAGAGGTACAGTGTTACTTTAAATTCACTGCCCAAACCTGATTGGACAAGGAAGCTGTTGAAGACACAAAGAAACAAAGTAGACTACATTTTCCCTGCAGTTCAGAAATTTTCTTGGTTGAAGTAGAATTGAACCTTCCTGGGATCCAGACTGGAATATCGGTGGCAGCATTCACGCAGGTTCTTTGCCAGAGTCCGAGGACCACATAAGAAAACCCCCACCACAGACCTGTGGGAATAGAACAATGGGTAGAAAGCAGAAAAAGCTGGTGACGTTGGTAAGAATGGAGAAGTGGCCTCTGCCCGGCCTCTGCTACTTCTAGCCCTGGATGCAGTTCCAGTCATTGACACCCACCTGTGCTCTTCATAGTTTTTGGTATTTTTGTTGTTGTTTTGCCTTTTCTGTTTATAAGCCCTACATATGCTCTCAGCCGTTGTCACTGTCAGTACTCAGCCTTACCCATCTTATTGAGGAAATGCACACAGAGAAATCCCATGCACTACAGTGATAAACATTAGGCATTGGAACCAATCTGGGTTCAAATCTGAGCTCTGACTTATACAACCTTTGTGACTTTAAGCACGTTCTCTCCATGTGTCAGTGTTCCCCTCTGTAAAAGGGATAATAATAGTACCTGCACCATAGGGTTTTTGAGAATTAAGACATAAAGCAATTAAAAGATACCTGACACGTAGCAAGTCATATAGTGTGAATTTAACTCCACCCCAAATTTTCCCGCACGGAAGAGATGATGTTCTTGCCAAAGCTAATCCAATTATGCTCTGAGTGTCACCACTCTCTTTCCTCCTTTCTTTTTTCTAATTATGATACAATTGACAACCATAAAATTCACCCTTTGGTAGTATACATTTAGTGCTTATTAGAGCCACAAAGTTGTGCAATCATCATTACTTCCCAAACATTTTCATTTCAAAAGAAAAGCCCGTTCACCTTAGTGGTCTCTTCTTTTCCTCCCAGCCATACTCGCTACCCTACATAATCACTGATCTGCTTTCTCTTCATATAGATTTACCTAACTGGTGTCTTTCACTCAGCATAATGTCTTCAAGTTTCATCCATAGAGTGGCACATGTCCATACTTCTTATAGGTGAGTAATATTCCATTAGTAGATACACTGTGTGTGTGGATACTTTTTTCACTTTGGGGCAATTATGAGTAATATTGCTATGTACATTTATGTGTAAATTTCAGCATATATATATATATATATATATATATATATATATGTTTTCATTTCTCATGGGTATATACCAAGGATCGGAATTACTAGATCATATAGCAACAACTATGTCTAACACTTTGACGAGCTGCCAAAGAGTTCTCAAGTGCTGCATTGTTTCACATTCCCACAAACAATATGGTAGGATTTCACATTCTCTATTTTCTCACCAATACATGCTACTACCTTATTATGACCATCGTAATCTTCACTGTTGTTTATATTTATTTTATTTCCATCTACTGGCGCCTGTTCTGTCTATAAAAATGCTCAGATTGTCTTTACGCTAAATGGATATTTCATGACCTTGCCACTTCTTAAAAACCATTGACTATATTTCTCTAATGTTTCTTTGCTTGCTTCTATGACACTACAGTACTTTTGTGCATCCTACCGTCTTCCCTTTTTCCTTTTCTATGTAACCTAAGCATTCTATTTCTTTTCTCTCTCATTCTCTCTCTCCCTTTCTCTCCTTCCCTCTCCCTCTCTTTCTTCTCCATCTCTCCTTATTTTCACTCTCTCTCCCTTTCCCCCCTTCTCTCTCCTAGGTAGTCATGTGTACCCTGAATTTTTACTATGTTGAATTCAGCAGGATAACAGAATCTCTTGCTTATATACTGCTTTCCTATTTACAGGGTATTTTTCATGTATTGCCTCACTTAATCTTGACAATAATGCTGCAAGTGAGTAAGCCAAGCATTTATTTACAAATGTAACCCCAATTTTACAGATGAGAAATGTGAATATCAAAGGGTTTTCTGGCTTGAACTGGAAAGTTTCAATACCAGCATTAGAACACTGGATCATCTAAATCCCAGTCATTAACAGTTCTTAGCACTACCTGCATAAAGGCTTTAATGTCCAGCCACCTGATTCATGGAGAATATCATTCTACTTTGACCTGACTCTATGCATCTCTTATTCTTGTTCCTTTAGGGTAAGAAGCATATACTGTTTCTCTTTCAACCTCCAGTGCTGAGTGCTAAGCTTAAAGAATATAACCAGTAATATGGTGGAATTGAATAGATCTTCACCTGCCAAATTGCTCAAGGACTTCATCTACCGTGATCATCTTCACCTCCTTAATCCTGACCTGGCTGGCTTTGTAAGTCCAGGTTTCCCTCCATGCTTGAAAAAGTGCCTTAAAATCCTCCAGGAAAACTGAGTGCAGTTGATCAGTGAAGTAGGTAATACACTCCAATCCTTATTAAATTATGTCGAGGTCACCAAGACCTCCCCAAAAGTACACTTGAACTGCTCAAGTTCTCTGTTTTGTTTGGTGGTATAGATCAGAAATGAGCCTTTGCCTCACTGTTTGAATGAGGCTTGCTGGAACAGCAAATATCTTCTCACCAATTCCAACCTCAAGATTCTAATTTGCTCAAAACCAGATGATATTTCCTCCCTTTATAAGCAAGAATCTAAGGATGGCACAATTATGTCCTGTCTCAGAGATCTTTCCCCAAGAATGCTGAACATGCTGTGATACATTTCCTAAACTCTAACTCTGCAAACTCAACTAACTAGAGGAGGGTAACTTACTTAGGGTGGGCAGTAGCTATGGTAGAAAATTCATTCTCCCACTTTGGTCTTCCAAAGTAGGTTTTCTCTTTCAAACCTGTCAGGATGTCAGTAGCCTTGTCAAAGTTTAATGCTGCATGTCCAGCCTGAAGTCAGAAAAATAAGAAAAAACAAGTCTTTGAAGCTGCAACTTCCTTCAGCAAATTTTAAATAGGGTGCGGGTGAGGGAAGGTGGAAATCATAAGAAGCAAGTGTTTTTAATCATTATGTGCTTTTTTCTGGCATTCATTCTATATTTAACATAGGAATTAGAGTGTTGTTTGTACTCACAACGTTCCCGTCCCATCCAGTGAGGAAGAGCCGGTAGTTTAGAAAACCCACTTTGCCCAATTCCTCCATCTCTCGTTCCAGCGAAATCAATAGGTCATTGAACCAGGCAAAGGCACCTGTCTCCCTGCAGATCCAGTAGAAATAAATCTAGAATCATCAAAAAGAGACCATATCCTTACTAAGTGCACTTAAAAATATTCACTTCCTGTGATGAGATAGATAGATA
>NW_004524747.1:2924551-2926631 GCF_000260255.1 Octodon degus
TATTCTTTATTGATCAAACCTAAGGGAGATGTTAGGCAACATGAAGACTCAGGGTTCTACAAGTTCTCATAAAAAGAGCCCTCCAAGGTCATCTTTGTTTCAGGGTCATTTTAAATGCCCAATTAAAAGGAAGACCTTGCTCTTATGGTGAATATACAGAAGATTTTCTGATACAGAAAAGCAATCACTCACTCATAACTCCAAATAGAGTTTATCCCTTCATGAATTGTGAAGACTTTCATTTATGAAAGAACTAGACCTGTCACGCCCAGGCCAGATGACTAGCAAAATATATTAATGTACCGTCTGTGTTTTGAGGTTGTGGTCTTCATGCTGGAATTTATACCAAATGGATTTCAAGATAGAAGCAAAGGGGGTGACCCCAATTCCTGTCCCAACCAGCATAGCCACTTCATACTGGAAAACATCCTCACTAACTGTGCCAAAAGGACCATCCACCGCGATCCTAGCAGAAGACAAAAGAGAGCAGACAATTGAAATCTCACCTCTACTCTAACCTCAGACTTCCTTCCAGAAACATAATAATTCCCATAGCTGACTTATATCTGTTTATTTTAGTTATAATCTATGTCATCAAATTTGAGCCTCAAAAAAGGAGTATTTTCCTTTTCCTATCATTCTTTATCTTGGTCTGAATCCCTACTGGTCTTAAGGACTTACCTGGGAACTAGTGAATGCTGCTGTTCAAATGCTCTTACGAGATTTTCTGTCCAGTCCCCTGCTACTCGGACATGAATAGAGAAGAAATCTTCCTCTGGAGCAGAGGTCAGAGTAAAGGGATGCCACTCCAGGTGAGAGATTGAAGGGCACTTAACAAAGATATATTGTCCTACTTCCATTCTAAAGCCTGGCTTGGTCATCTGTAACTCCAAAACTCTGGATGGGTGCATGATGACCTGTGAATGAAGTACATAGACCAAAGGAGACAACTCAAATGGTAGCAAGAACAGGCATTTAAAATAAATGAGTATTCAATCCCTGGTACTGTAAAAAATAAGAAAAATAAATGAGTAAAGTTGGAGGGCTAGTGACAGTGGTAAACTGACACCAAGTCCTTTCTAAAGGGTCCAGCAGCACTTAGCTTCAGACAATGGTTGGGATATGGAACTGTGACTGCAACCAGGTTTCATAATTTTTCAAGAAAAGTAAGATATTTCTTCTTTTAAAAGTGTGAAAATTTCTTCATATCTTAAAATATTTTAAACCAGTTCAACTTTATTTTTCTGTTTTGGATATAGAACCCAAGACCTGGTGCATGGTGGGCACAAGTGTATTCCCAAACCCAGTCAAACTTTTTAAAGAAACATTGTGCAGGCTAAACAAAATATGTCCATCTAAGCCACCATGAAAAGCTAGATAATAGATGATAGAAAGAAAGATATAGATAGATAGATGATAGATAGATAGATAGATAGATAGATAGATAGATAGATAAGATAGATAAGATAGATAGATTTTTTTTGGGGGGGTTGGCTTAGGCTGCCTTAAGGGCGGGTCTGGTAAGGTATGGGGAGCTGCGATTGAACCGTGGTCCCCTACACCTGACTAGGCTTGCCCTTGCTGGCACTTAAACAACTAAGCTAACCCACAGGGCCCCCAGATAGATAGATAGATAGATAGATAGATAGATAGATAGATAGATAGATAGATAGATAGATAGAAGATATCAGTATCCATGGACTAGACCTGCCCCCATCCACTTGTTTACATTCCCCTACATGGAACCATCCAGGTGATTTCTGCAAATGCCTTTTTCTCATACTTCTGTTCAGCACCAAAGAAACTAAAGCATGCTACCTCCCAAGTTTCTTTTATTCCTTTCAGGGTAACCATGACCATTTGATTCTGTACTGAGGTAGAACAAAAGTTTTATCACAACAAGAGGAAAATGCAAGTTTCTTTACCTTGTTAATCACAATGCTCTGCTGGGAGCGAAGAAATCGGAGGGCCTTTTCAAAGGCATATAGAATCACTGGTGCAAGGATCCACTTCCAAGACTGCACAGAGAAGTAAGGAATGAGGTTACCCATGAATATACGCACACAGATATATTTAAAAA
>NW_004524747.1:2926731-2944603 GCF_000260255.1 Octodon degus
AAATCTAAGAGTATCTTCCCAGACAATTTTGTCCAATCTGAGAAACAGCAGAGAATGTAAATGTATAAAATCAGATAGTTAAAAACAAAACAAACAGGGGCTGGGGAGATGGCTCAGTGGAATAAGTGCTTCTCTGGTGAGCGCAAGAGCCTGAGTTCAATCCCTGGTCCCACCAAAACAAAACAAACAAACAAACAAAAACCAAAACAAACAAAGTATGAGACTGATAGCTCTTAGGAACAAGAAAATAGAAAACTTGATCCTTAATTCATCCTCTTTTCTTAGGTGCTCAAAACACTTAGCACAATAATGTGTTTTTATATTGTCTATATTTTTTACTACCCCTCAATGCTTTTTGGTGTACTATATGGAGAGATCTACTAAAATACATTCCTAGCAATAATAAGTCATGTCCTCTCTTGTATGGTTGTTTAGGTGTAATACATTGGAACTGTACTGAATGAAGTATCTTCTACTTCAGGTAAATAACTTCCTTGGGTATCTCAGAGGAGGGATGGGGCTAGTATAACTGGGAGTGGGCATTACACAATTTGATGTTGCATTTTATTTGGGAATAAGTTCCCAGTTGGATCAGAATACATGAAGAAAAAGTACTTGAATAAATAATAATGTGGAAAAATATTTGCCTCAAAAATAGAGAAACGAATGTTAAAACAGGATGGTATTTTAATGTCTTAAATTAAAAAACACCTTTAAACAATACAGTAGTACCTAGGCACTCATTTTTAACTGGGTCTAAGAGGCACTGAAAGTACCAAACACATTATTTTGACTAGGAAGCATAGTGAGTCTCCAGGCCATGGGCAGACACAAGTTGTTGCTTGTGCATCAAGTACCAAACAAACACAGTAGTGGGGTAATATTTTCAAATCAAAATGTATTGAATACCAAATTCCACAAGTTTTAAAACGATCTAGCACCAAGGTATGACTGTAAATGGCCAGAAATAACTGAGATCCATGGAAACGCACACGTGCAACTTGTGAATGTTCAAACCTGCAGAGTCTTCCCTGCAGGTAATTTGGCAGTATCTCAGAGCAGTCTCAAAGTTATGCTCTTTGGCCCTGGAATTTCACTTGTAGGAAATAACAGACTAAGTTGTGCACATAGCACATTAATACAGTAATGCTCACAATATTTACTAAGAGAAATATTGACAATAATTTATATATCAAAATAGAGAAATAAAAGGTAGGTAATGGGAAGTAGATATTTTGCAGAAAGAAAGTGGACCAAGAATTGGACGGGGAGGGAGGAGAAACAGATGAAAAAACAATGAAGATGTTAATATGTATGTGTACCAGTACCCCGAGAGGAATATTATCATTATGTACTGCAAATTAATAAATCTCAAATCCTAAAAGATGATATATAAAATTGTTTTAAAGCCAGTGTCTCAGAAGAATACTTGACAACAAACAGCATCCACCTAGAGAGTCACCATCTCTAGGTGGTAGACCCCTATAATTTTTAATTTATTTCTAAATCTTTTTCTGTATATTTAAAATTTTTCTGCAATAAATTTTTCTATTTTTCTAATTAGGGGGATGTGGAGAGAGTATTTTTAAAATGTGTATGGAAAAGCCAAAGCAATATGTTCTAATGGAAACACTCTGGTATACACTCCCTTAAAATATTCCGTGATGAATCAAAGCAACCATTGTATTTTTCCCTATGAATAGGCCATGTCTAACTTAGTAATAGGTGGGGGAAAATGGAAGTTGATGGGAAAGGTAAGACAGAGTATTCACCATCTTAGCTAGTAAACTTAATTTTACTTAGGTAGGTTCCTGTCTTTAAAGTCTTCATTATTGTTTTTGTGGGTTTTGTTTCTTTACTGTTTTTCTTTGCAGAACCAGGGATTGAACTCAGGCTCTTGTGCTTGCCAGGGAAGCGCTTATTCCACTGAGCCATCTCCCCGGCCCCTCTTCATTGTGTTTTTGTAATACTGAGAATTAAAACCTGGACCTTCCCATAGAGATGTATTCCCAGACCTTTCACATTTTTATTTTGTGACAGGACCTCACTAAGACACTAAATTGCCCAGGCTTTGCTTGGTTTTGTAATTCTCCCAGGCTGCCTGGATTACAGGCTTGCCCACCACACCCAGTTTAAAGTTCTCTATACTAGCCAGATAATACAAAAGGTTTCAGTTGTAATCTTATAATTTCCTCTGATTTTTAGAAATAAAATATTCCATTAACATGTGCCAACTATGCTGCCTCAAAAATTACATTACTACTAGTAGTTAGCAGTAGGAGTAGTAGCAGTAGTGCTACTTACTATTGGCTCCAGGCATCTAACCCAGGGTCTTGGTCACACTAAGCACTTGCTCTTCCATGAACTACAAATTATTTTTAAATAGTAAGTTTTCATTCATGTCCTGGATAATGATATTTTTCTATCAACAACAGATTAAATGTATGACAGTGGGACTATAAGGATGTACCACCTAATGGTGTCATGGCCATCTTAGTTGGTGTAATTATACTCTGTGATGGTCATATAATGATGAAATCACCAAACAAGGCATTTCTTGGAACATATCCTCATCGTTAATCACATGTGACTGACTGTAGATGATACAAAATTCCAAAGTACAGAACAGTATACGGTGAAAATAAAGCTACTTTTCATTCCTCCTCTCAAATTCCCCTGAGGCCATCAGCATTATTATTGTGTGAATTTTCTGGAGAATATCCATTTAGGTGATGCTTTCTTTTTTTCTTTTTCTTTTCTTTTTTTTTTTCTTTTTTTTTGGCTGGCTCAGGCTGCCATAAGGGTGGGTCTGGTAAGGCATGGGGAGCTGGGGATCAAACCACAGCCCCTGAGGCTGACTGGGTTTGCCCCAGCAGGCGCTTAAACAAGTGAACTAACCCACAAGCCCCCAGGTGATCTTTTTCATTTGATTGAAGGCAAGCAATACACATTACTTTGTCCTTTTACATTTAATGTCTTGGAAACTGAATGGACCTTATTAGTACTTATAAAGCTGCCTCTTTCTTT
Source organism: Octodon degus (assembly GCF_000260255.1). NCBI lineage: Eukaryota > Metazoa > Chordata > Mammalia > Rodentia > Octodontidae > Octodon > Octodon degus. The sequence continues at coordinate 2,929,759 of NW_004524747.1, forward strand.
TCCTGATAAATGTTCCATTGTATGAAAATCCTATAATTTAACTAGTCTCCAATTACTGGGCACTTGTTTATTTTCTTTGTTGTTCTATCAAGCAGTACACACTAAAAAAAACTAATATATATAGTTAACATTCATACAAGTATATTTATGAAATAAACTCTTATAAGTACAATTTGAAATTTTGATGGATGCTGCCAAACCACCCCCTCTACAGACAGCAGTAAAGGTTTATGCTTTCACCAGCAATGCAGAAAAGCATATATGTTAGCTAACTTTTTGGTTTTTACTAATCTGTTAAGCTTGTTTAAAGTCTTGTAGTTTTATTTTTCATATCTTATAAGTTCATGAATAAGATTACTTAGTATTTCATATATTTAATATTAAGATATTACTATTTTTGTTATTATTATGTTCATGTCTTTTACATCTTTTTTTTGTGGAACCGGGAATTGAACTCAGGCCTTGTGTTTGCCAGGTAAGCACTTATTCCACTGAGCCATCTCCCCGGCCCCTCTTTTACATCTTTTTAAAAACTAGAAATTACTCCAGGCTCTGTTTGTGAGTTGTAAAATTTTTTCCTATTTAGTAATTTGTCATCTATTTTGCTCTGTCTAATTTTGTTTTTGAGACAGGGTTTTCTTGCTCAGTTCAGGCTGGTTAGAACTCACTATGTAGCTCAGACTGACTTTGATCTCACAGAGATCCTCCTGCCTCAGCCTCTTGAGTGCTGGGATTATAGGCATGCACCACGTTGCCCAACCTGGGAATTTTTTTGTGTTAGATATTTTTTCTCTTTCTAAATGAAAGTTTCAACTATTATTCTTAGTCCTACACCTGATTAAAGAGTTTAATCATCCTCAAGGCACTAGAAACCAAACTTCTGTTTCATCTATGCTGCAATATAACTATTTTATGAGCAATCAAAGGTAAATTAGAATACTTTGCAGTGTTACAAGTTCCCTAGAACTCCATTTCTTAACCCTCCACTGTCTAATAATAGTTTCAAGCAAGCATGTTATAGCACCAGGGAAATCCCACTTTAAGAACTTTTTTTGCCAAGAAAATTTGGATGGGGTTTCACAGCTGAATTATGGTCAACAGTAGGACTCTGAAAGGCCTAGGCTTGAATTCAAGCCTCACTATGCACTTACTGTGAGTTTTACTTAATCTCTTAGAATCATATTTCCTTTATCTCAAAAGGGAGACAAAAGTAGTATGTATCTCGGGGGTTTTTGCTATATATTTATGGATAATCCACATTACACAGCTCTCATAATGTGAGTTATCACTACTACCTTTTCAGAAGGTCACATAACAAGCAGTTGTTACTATAATCAGCACAACCAAATGGAACTTTAGAAGGCAGATTTTTTTAATCTTTTAGATGTAAGTGGTTTCTCCAAGGTTTTTCCTGCCCAGCATATAACCAACACCCTCTGCTCTACCTAGATTAAAAAAAAAGGAAGAAGAACATGCAAATGCTGGTCCTAAAAGGTTGGAGGCTTGGTAGCAAGCCTGGAGATGTGTGTCATCTCACTGTATTCCCCCTGCCCTGTGGATTACTATAAAAGGCTCTTGCACACGTGGACATGGGGAAATAATAATTTGAAGCAAATGAGGCCTGCTCATCTTCTCAGAGCTAGCTTTGAATAAATCCCTTTTTTCTTTCCACCAAAAATCTATGGCTCCTTTTGATTTGGTTAGCAGTGAACAAATGAGCCTGAGCATGTGGACCCAAGGGGCCACTAACACGATTACTGGCATTTTTTAAAAATCTCCTGTTGGTGGTGATGTTGGATGTTCCTTGAAGTTCAGAACCTTGTGGATATTCTTCACAGTATCCAGTACCTGTACCTAAGCTAATAATGACAATAATAATACAAGAAAAACAATAATAACAGTAACAATCTCAAACAAAGGCCTATCCTTGTCCAGAAGATTTTTACCTCAGGGGCTTTCCCTTCAAATTGAGGATATTTGCAGTCAGAGTCATCATCACCCCACTTCTCATAATACTGTGCACAGTTGTGTGGATGACTCTCGTCCATGCTGTCCTTTGTTTGACCCCGGACAATTCCACTGAAACAGAAGGAAGGACAGTATTGGGTAAAGAACTATGCAATATTTGCTGCTCCAACATAAGAATGAGGGCTTGAAGACCTTACCCAATGCCATGAATTGCTAAGCAGACCATATAGACGACAAAAAGTTGGTGTGTAACCCAGAAGAGCTCAAAATAGTTCCTTCGAATAAACTCCATAGCTGAAGTTACCATGAGAATCAAGGCTAGTGTGCCAATCACTCCAGTGAGACCAGCAATGCTGGTGAATGTCACATACAACACTGTCTGTAAAAGGAGAAATGTCAGGTGGATACAATGTGCATGAAGGATGCCGTGATTTTCTTGCTCATGACCAGATCCCAGATACTTTGCCACTCAGCCAACTCACCGTGTTTGGGGACAAGATGGGATTTAGCCAAGAATCCTTATGTTTCTCATGACGAGATAGGCTGGAGAGAACTGAGGTAAGGGATCCATCTGTGGCCTGTTGGCTTCTGCTGTAGCGTTCAAAGTTAAACAAGTGTGCAATGATGTGAATGGCTAAACAGAAAGATAAGCAGCAACAGCAACACTCAGTGGTTTCAGGAACATTATGACTGGTATGCTCCATCAAAATAAGGCAGTAGTACTGGCAAATGCTGAATCCATAGTAAGTGCCCAACAATTCAGAGCCAGCCGAGGTCTTTTTTTATACCCACTCAGTACCCAAAGGGATAGAATGTAAGTACCTTGAATAAAGGACTGTAGCAGTCCTTGACAAATAGTGCTCGGTCCTCAGTATGCTTTAAATGTTTATATGCATGGGTGAATGAAATGAAATTGTGAATGCCCTGGGGTACACAATTTCATGTTTTGCCTGAGTTACCTGTGAATATGCAGATCATGTATGCCACCAGTTTATGGAAGGTGAGGTTGTGATCCAATGGCTTCCTCAGTGTGCGATTACAAAACTACAAATGTAAAGTGATCAATGTCACATGTCACCAATCAACCCTGTGAAAGTCACTAACCCATAACCAACATGTCTTAGACACATGCTAATGCCCAGCCATTCTTTCCCACCCCTGAGTCACCAAAGGAGGTCTCTTGTTTCCATTCTTAGGGACTCATTGAGCAATCCTACTGAGGGCATCAGGATTAATATGAAATTGGCAAAGGAGAGGCTGGGACTCACTGAGCAGGAGCCTCTGATGAAGGACAGCAGATTTCGACACACAGGAAGAAGGATCAACATGCTGTTAAAGTTCAAGCACTTCGCAGAGGCTCGGGCCACAGCTAACGCCGTCTAGAGCAGAGAAGAGACTGCTGTTTCATCTCACCATCAGGTATTTAACCACCGGCCCAGTCCACCCACTTACTTGTCTGAGCCTACGTATGGACAGAGTTATAGCTTCCCCCCCACCTTCCCTCTCTCAGTAGTCAGTACCATTAGGCCAGGTCTCTGTTTGCAAGCAGACAGAAAATGTGCTGATTTTAATACTGAACTGTGAAATTCCTATAATAATGATTTGGTAATGTTTAAAAATGCATTCACTGATAAGAAATAAGATGATTTAATTATTCTATGCTAGCAAATGTGTTGTATAACTATAATATATGGCAGTGAGCTTTTTGGCTTAATACACTTAATTATGACATTATTTGAATAATAATTAATTTTTTGGTATTTTTTAGGAAAGGGTCTACAGGGTGTTTAGAGTCTCACTACTAGATCAGACTCATAGGGATCTGCCTGTTTTCAGCCTCCCAAGAGCTGGGATTATAGGAGCACACCACCACACCCAGTCTCAATTGCCATCTCAGCATAGCCTGGAGGCGGGGCCAATTATTATTCTTGAAGCAACCTTAAAGATCATATATGCTTTTATATACATTTTAAGTAGACCTCATGTCTAAATTTATAATTACAAATGGTGACTATGATGTCTTTTCTGTATCTCATGTTGCAATTATAAGCATCAAATAATAGCATAATAAAATAAGAAGTGTAACTACTGAAATGCTTTTAAAATATCTTTAAAATTGAGTAAGGTTAGGCAAGGCTAGGAGAACTATTTTTTATTTTTAGTTTTGCAGCGCAGAGGACTGAACCTAGAGCCTCCCAAGTACTCCACTAGCACTTTTTCTCTGAGCTACACCACCACCCTCGAGAAGTTAGAAACTAAAAAGTTTTCAAGCTGATTTTTTTTTTGGTAACCAGTGACATAAATCAAGAACAACTTGTTCTATGTCAGTAGAAACTGTCAGAAAAGGAGATAATAAATTGGAGTTCTATAGAAATAGCCAAGAAACACGCCTGACTAGGTATGGGTTAGACAAAATATGTTCAACTCCATCACAACTATGCCTGACTTCTCATCTCTATGTAAGTGGTCTCTGAGTCTGCTCATGTACTTGGGACTATAGGTGACAGAGTCTGACAATTTTGTAGTCGTACCGGGAGGTGGTGGCAGCAGCTAGGTAATTTTTGTTTTGCTTCAGCTGACTGGCCAGCCTTACATATGTGCCTTATAAAGACTCGCTAAAAAGAGGAGTATGGGTGAGAGTTAATAAATTTAGTTTAATAATTTTCAGTCTTTTCCCAGTAATCTTTAAGGCACAAAAGCTTTTTGTATAACACCCAACCCTAGAAAAACGTGCCATCAATTTGATAAGCCAGGTCAAGATCTGCTTAATGTCCACAGTGTTTTATAATGAAGGCCATGTAGTGCACAAGAGCTGCCCTACTATTTTCCATTTCTAGCTTTTCCACATGACCCATGTTTTCTCCCTCTGCTGAGTCACACTCTGACTGTTTTTGGTAGAGACAGCCTGTTCCATTTCAGAATAAATTTTCTCTGTTCATCTCTGAAATCCTACATTTCCTCATTGGTTCTCACAGCTTGCTTATCTGAGTCACAGAGGTTTCTTAAAGCTAAAATTGGCAAGACAGTTGAAAATACTAAAGTATAATTTCACAGTTCCATATTTTATGGTAGCTATCTGTGTGGGATAAATTGTTTTTAAAGAAAATCTTTTCCCCCCATTGTTTCACATTACAATACCCCACTGAATATCCATTTCTGTATATCAACTCTCACTAATGTTATAATTAAAATGTTCCTGTCATTGTTTTATTAACAGGATTTAAACTCCTTCCGCATCTTGATTCAAGGTGAGTCAAGTTGCCCTCTGTATTCTCCCAAAGAGACCATGAACTTAAGAAATACTGTATGGAAGGATTAAATCAAGTATGGTGCATCAATGCAATAGTGTTATTCTGCTCATCATGTAGTGTTGTGGTGGTAAATGTTTTAACCATGAGCTTTGCCATGGGGAGGGGATTCCAATTTCCAGCATTTACCTATTTTGATGATATAACTACTCCTACAATTCTATGTTGCTTAATCTCATTAAAGACAGCTTATTTACAATTAATTTTTGTAAAATAGAGCTTTGGAGGGGATACAGATGAATGTCCATTTTGTATCTGTGTATTCAAAACGATTAGGATAGATATATAGTTACATTCTCTTAATGAATAGAGGGCTTTGTTCTAATGGTGTTTGTAAATAGGATATCATGTCTGCATCTTGTACAGCAAATAACCACTAGGAAGAATGTATGCAATGTGTTAATTATTGAAACTGTTCTGCCAATTTGGTTTGAAACTGTCTCATTGCTATTTGTTTCTCAATAAAATTATGGAAAAATATAGAGCTTTGGGCTGAGGAGATGGTTCAGTAGAATATGTGCTTCCCTGGCAAGCACAAGGGCCTGAGTTCAATCCCTGGTCCTGCCAAAAAGTAAATAAATAAATAAATAAATAAATAAAACAAATAGAGCTTTAAACATGAAGCATTTGCAGGATATCAGTATGATTCATTTTTCTGCTGCTGATTTTTTGGTCATGAAGTAATCAAGTTCTTAATTATTAGTCACATTTATTGCATCATTCCCTTAATACAAATCTATTTTTAAAACAAATTAGCACTTCCTTCTGTGTGTTTGAGTTTCTGGGTTTTAGTTCCTGAAGGAAGACCAATGATGAATATTTAAGTAGGAAAACAGCAGGGTGAAATAAGCCATGAAGAGAACACTGAAAGTTGTTGTGATCTCAATATGGAACTTTTGATTATGTTGAGTAAAGAAAGAATTTTAAAGGACAAGATGTCTTTATGTACATTGAGTGGCTCTTTGTGGAAAGATATTGGGGGAAAAGGCACTGTTAAATTCAAAGTGATTTAAACAAACCCTTTACTTATTATTGGATACTACTAGAAATGGAAGTCGGGTTTTCTCTTCTAACCAGGTAGGCTGCAGGTACATCAGCCTGGAAAAGAAGCAGCTTTACCTCCGTGTTGGCCTCCACATCCATATGTTCAACCCACCTTCCTCCTGGCTTCTGTTTCTGTGTTTGACCCACGACTACCCCATCCTTCATACTGTTACCTTAACCTGACATCACATTTCTACAGGCTTGCAGCTCATGTGTGCATCTGTGTGTGTGCGTGTGTGTGTGTGTGTGTGTGTGTGTGTGTGTGTTCTACTGGGAACTGAACCCCAGGCTTTCTCATTGAGTTATGCTCCCAGCCCCTTTTTATTTGTATTTTGAGACAGGGTCTTGTTCATTTGCCCTGAAAGGTTCAAATTTGTAATCCTCCTGCCTCAGCCTTCCTGAATGCCAGGGAGGTGTGTGCCAGCATGCCTGGCCTCTTTCTGTAGGCCTTCAATTTTTCAGCAACACTCACCCCAAGCTCCACTAAATATTTTTTTCTATGTGATAGAGAGGTGAAATTAGTCCACAGCAGGGGTTTCACTATGTCTTGGGTTTTTGTTTCTTTTTTCCCTCAAACTCTTAAAGTTGTAAGCAGAAGTCTATAAAACAGATAAAGGCTGTTCTGGCTTAAGTGGGGGCAGGGGCAGGAGCACTGCCTTCTTATCATTCCCTGTAGAAACACCTGAACTTGTGGGAACTAGTTTGAAAATCAATACCTAATAGTTTTCTTTAGTGAATGTTTTTCTTATGTGGCCAGGGGAGTAAACCCTAGATAGAGTTGTCAGATTAACTAAGTAAACATACAAGATGTCTAGCCAAATTTGAACTTCGGATTTTAAGAAAGTGAATATATTTTATCTCTATGTTCCATGCAATATTTCAAACATACTTATATCAAAAATGATTCTTGATCAAGAATTCAAATCTAAAATTCCTTTATTTTTCTGGCAATGGTATCCATGGAAGAAAACAGAGCAGCACATTACAAAGGATCCAGAATCAGAAATTTGCAAAAGAAAAAGAAGCCAAAAGCAATGACACATAGCTCTAAGTTCAGCTACACAAGAAGCTAAGGTAAGAGTTCTAGGCTAGTCTGGGCAGTTTGGCAAAATTTTGTTTCAAAAATAGAGAGGGAAAGAGAGAGAGAGAGAGAGAGAGAGAGAGAGAGAGAGAGAGAGAGAGAGAGAGAGATTCTCCACATCATATTTGTAATACTCACACCAAGAATTTCTCTTGTGTAATAGTAATTGTCAGACTTCTCATATGTCAGGAATGTTTGTGCAAATAGAAAAGCATTCAGCGCCATCCAAACAAGCTAGAAAAAGAAAACAAGGAATATAGTGAAATTGGGAAGGAGTACCAAAATGATAGGAAATACTGTGATCATCTGGAATATTTTGTATTTATTGGTTTTCATTTGCAATGAATACCACTACACTAGTACCTGAGCTGCTTTTAGGGAGGTTAGGCACCCTGAGATGTGCACTGGATGCTAATGTACAGGGTCAGAAATCTAGGGTCCCTGGGCTAAATCTGAATCTTCACCAGTTTTGCACACACGGTAAATTAGGAATTTTTTGTTTTCTTATTTTTTTTGTCTTTTTGAGACAGGGTCTTGCTATGTAGTTCAGGTTGGCCTACAGCTCACTTTGTACCCCAGGCTAGTCTCAATCTCTTAACAATCCTCCTTCCTCAGCTTCCCAAGTACTGGGATTACAAGGATGTGCCAACATGCCTAGCTATATGTTTTCATATTTTTAAATGGTTAAAGCAGCCAAAGAAGAAGAATATTTCATGACATAAGAAATACATGAAATTCCCATTCCAATGCCCATAGATGAAATAGTATTGGAACTTAGCCACAACACTCATTTCTGTATTGTTTTTGGCTGTTTTCCTGGTACAGTGGTAGAGTGAAGTAGTTGGAATAGTGACTCTGAGATGCCTAAAATGTGTACAAGCTAGCTTTTTATAGAAACATTTATAATTCCTAGCCCATAACTCTTGAAATATTAAATGTAAAAGGTGCCAATAAGTGAATAAGTGGACTCATGAAGAAACAGACAACAAATTTAGCATATGTAATAATACCTACCCCCAAAGGACTAGGTAAACCATTGCCAAATATGCCTGCCCCTTGAAATACACCTTGACACACATTTTCCTGGTTTTAGTATGTGAGTCATGTTTGAAATTACCCTGTTGTTCCTCAGAACTAGTTTCAGCTCTAAAGACTGCATTTGCCTGTCCAAAGCTCTGTTGCTGTGCTGGATAAGGAGAAAATTTGGAACTCATTGCTCAGTTGCCTTAGAGACCAATCAGCAGAGCTCTAACCCAAGTTTGGATGTGCTAGTTTTTAATTCAAAAGATCTGTGTGGCACTAGGATGTTTCTAGAATATGTGCCTACTGCCAGAATGGATAAGAACAATCTCAGACCACTGACTGGTAAATGGCCTTTAGCCTGGGATATGGTTCATTCAGATTCCCCAGATCTGGGCCACTCACAGACCTGTAGCAAAACAGCATAATGACTCTAAGTGTCATAATAGGAGTCAAACTCTTTAGACTCCACTTGTAGCATCACTACTTACTGGCTCTGTCATATTAGACATATACATGATTTCAATTCTCTGATCATAAATTTCTTCACCTGTAAAATAATGATAATATTCCCTTAAATATTTTATGCAATACTGGTTTAGTGGTTATACATATTTTTAGGATTTCTTTGTTATGGAAAGTCTCTACTTCTCCAACAATTTTGAAGGCTAATTTTGCAGGATATAAACACCTAAGTTGAAAATTGTTTTGCTTTACATCTTCAAAAACTTCACTCCGAAACCTCCTGCCCTTTGAGACTTGTGCTGAGAAATGTACTATAATTATAACATGGTTGCCTTGCTAAGTAACTTGCTGCTTTTCTTTAACAGTTTTTAGTGTTCTCTCCTTTAAATTTCTGGAACTTTCATTATGATGTGCCATAAAAAAGTTATTTTCTGATTGTGGTTATTTGGGGTTTGCTTTACCTCTTGTACTTGAATTCTTTTCCTATTTGGAAAGTTTTTCATTATGATTTCAGTGAATAAATTTTTATACCTTTTCAGTCATCTTATAATTACTGCTTTATTCCTGTAATGCTGACATTGGCGATTTTTTCAATCATCTGTCAGCTATTAGATCCAGCCTGCGTGCTTTCTAGTCATTTTCAGGGTGTTATTGAGAATGAGAAGCAAGGATGAGGATCACTTAGTCATCTCAATAGACATAAAAAAGTCTGACAAACTCCACCATTCATTCATGATAAATATCCTGAAGGAAATATAAAAGAATCTTATCTCAATTTGATAAAAGCCACACATGACAAACCATTGCTAACATTACGCTAAATGTTAAAAATAAAACTGAATGCTTTTCTTTTAAAAATCAGGAACAAAACAAAGGTATCCTCTACCACCACCCCTATTCATTACTAATACTGGAAACATTAGTCAGAACAATCAAGCAAAAGAAGGATATAAGAGACTCAAACAGGAAAACAAGAAGTCAAACTATCCTTATTTGCAAATGACATGATCTTTTACATAAAAACCCAAAAAAACTTCAATCAAAAGGCTCCTACCAGGGAAGTAATAACCAAATTCACCAATATAGAAGGATATAACATAAACATACAAAAGTCAGTGTAATTCCTATAAACCAAAAAAGAACACACTGAGAAAGAAATTAGATAAACAATCCCAGTCACAATAGCTTCAGAAAATTAAATACTTCAGAACTAACTAATCAAGGAAGTTAAAGACCTCTGTAATTAAAACAATAGCATTCTGAGAAAAGAGATTGAGTAGAACAGTAGAATATGAGAAGACATTCTCTGTTCCTGATATAGCCCATATAGTCAAAATGCCCATACAGTAGTCCCTCGCTGTTTTGCGGCTTGACTTTCCTGGACTCACTGTTTTGCAGAGCTGGCGCAGCATGTGGTGCCAGGGACCGAGCCACGCAGTCCCTGCACTTTGCCTAAGCTTCCCTAAGCAGGTGCTTTATACTGCTGAGCTAGGTTGCCTGCCTTAAAGACTATTTTTTTTTCTGTATCTTAAGGAATGGTCTACAGGGTGTTCAGCATCTCAGTACTAGATCGGATTCATAGTGATTGGCCTGTTTACAGCCTTCCGAGAGCTGGGATTACAGGTGCGTGCCACCATGCCCAGTCTCAATTGCTGTTTCAGCGCTCCCCAGGGGCGGGGCCAGCACGGCAGGCTGCGGTATCGAATCCCCAGCCCCTGGGCCTGCTTGCAGGTGCTTTAATCTGCTGCGCTATTTGGCTGGCCCTTCAAAAACTATTAATCTAAATTATTTATTGCAGATTTTTCACTATATCACAGGATTTTGCAGTACCGTACAACATACGTATGTTGCCAAAATTGCGTGGGTTTATGAGTTTAGAAAATGGTTAAGAATGTTAGAAATGTTTTTAAAAGTGTGGGGAAGGTTTAGAAAGGCTATATATACATACACACACACACACACACACACACACACATATATATATATATATATGTATCAACACTACTTCACTGATTTTTCACTTATCGCATGGATGTCTGGAACATAACCTTCTCGATAAGTGAAGTACCACAGTATTACCACAACTGATATATAGATTTAATGAAATTCCAATAAAAATACCAACAGAATTCCTTACAGAAATAGAATAAATAATCTGAATATTTATATGGAAAAAGAAGAGACGCAGAGCAGCAAGAGCAATCCTGGTGCAATAAGAGCAATCAGGAAGCATCGCCATCCTAGATTTCAAGTTTTATGAAAGACACAGTGATAAAAACTGCATAGTGCTCACACAAAAACAGAGAAGTAGATCAGTGGCACAGAACAGAGGGCGCAGGAACGCTGAGCCATTTGCTTTTTGACAAAGGGTCGAGAATATATGCAACAGGGTCCTGAGTTCAATCCCCTGTACCACAAAAAAAAAAAAAAAAAGAATATATGGTGGAAAAAAGATAGCCTCCTTAAAAAATCATGCAGGGAAAACTAGTTGCTCAGTGCAGAACTAATCTAGATCTACATCTCTCACCCTGCACTAAAACAAAATAAAAACGGATCAAAGAGCTAAATAGTAAGACAGAAACACTGAATCTGCTGGAAGATAAAATAAAACTCTTGAAAACATAGACATAGGCAAAGATTTTCTGAACAAAACACTAATAGTGCAAAATATAACACTAAGAATCAATGGATGGGATTATTTCAACTTAAAATGCTTCTGTACAGCAAAGGACCAACCAACACAGTGAAGTAACAACCTACAGAAAGGGAAAAACATTTTACTAGCTCTTCCTTGAATCAAGGACTAGTATATAGAGTATATAAAGAATGAAAAATATTATGTTCCCCAAAATAAAAGTCACAATCAAAAGCTGGGCAGTTAAAATGAATACACATTTTTTTAAAAATTATTTTTTATTTTAGGGAAGGGTCTAGAGGGTGCTCAGGGTCTCACTACTAGATCGGACACGTAGTGCTCCGCCTGTTTACAGCCTCCCAAGAGCTGGGATTACAGACACACACCACCATGCCCAATCTGAATTGCCGACTCAGTGCACCCCGGGGGTGGGGCTGGCATGGCAGGCGGGAGGATTGAGTCCCTGGGCCCTGGGCCTGCTTGCAGGCGCTTTAATCCGCTGAGCTATTTGGCCGGCCCTGAAGACACATTTCTTAAAAAGAAGTATGGTGCCCAAAAAGTACCTGAAAAAAATTTTCAACAACTTCGTCCTTTAGAAAAATGCAAATTAAAAAAACCCTGAAATTTCATCTTACTCCAAAAATAATAGCTATCACCATAAAATCAAAACCAAGAAAGGCAAAAAAAAGGGGGGGAGGGAGATGGTTCAGTGGAATAATTGCTTCCCTGGCAAGCGCAAGGGCCTGAGTTCAATCCCCGGTTCCGAAAACAAAAACAAAAACAACAAGAAAGGCTAGTGAGGTTGTGAGGGGAAATAAATCCCTCTCCATTGTTGCTGGGAAAGCAAACTAGTACAAGCACTATGCAAATCAGTATGGAGCTTCTTCCAAAAATTAAAGATAAAAATTCAATTTGAAACAGTGGTACCTCTTCTGAGTATCTTCTCAAAAGAGTTAAAGACATCATGTTAGATTGATACATGCATACCTATATTTATAGCAGCAGAACTCACAGTAGCTAAATCTCAGCAAGAGCCTATATTTCCATCAACAGATTTATGGATGAAGAAAACGTGGTATTCCTACACAATAGAGTACCAGTCTGCCATAAAGAAGGATGAGGTTGAGTCATTTGTAGAAAAATGACTACACCTTGAGATCATAATGCTAAGCGAAATAAGTCAGATACCAAAGGTTAAACATCATGTGGCTTCTCTTGTATGAGAAACCCAAACAATAAATAATCCAAAGAGCAATGTAGAACATAGATTATAGGAGAGAGATTGACTCTTTGTGGATAGAAAGGGAATTTATGGATAGAGGAAGAAGAGATGGAGTGATGGGGAACAAAAATAGAAATGAGCTGAGATGTACATAGGTACTAACTCCTTATGATGAATGTATTCATTGTGCATTGAAAACATGTCCTCTTAAAAATTCTAAAAGGCAAAGATAGTAACAAGATCTACCCCACAGCAATGCTGTGATTTTTATATGAAATAATGGCTAAAAATGATTAATGCAATGCTTAGTGCATACTAAAAGCTCAGTAAACACTGACTCCTGAGGTGTACATTTCCCAAAATGGCCTTACCAATTTTTTCCTACCTCCTCTGCTCAGAATCTTTTTTCAGAATTGTCTTTTGCCACTAATGAATAAAGAGAATTAAAAGCCACAGACACTTCATTTGAAGACAGGGGACAAGAGCTCAAGAATCAAAAGGGATACAGGATTAAAACGTTCTGTATCAGTCTGTCATCAATAGTAAACAAGGTAAATTATGAAATACAGTGACATCTGCAAATAAGGAATTCCATTTCATCCCTTGGTCATCATTTCCTCCATTATGGATGGAAAGGAAGGTGAAGTACAAGACCTGGAAGAAAGGCAGATTGGAACTATTTTTGAATTTTTTTTCATTTAATAAATAGTGCACAGGACTATTTGTCAGAGATAGCAAAAAGTCTGAGCCTGCCTGCAGAGGTATTTCACACCTAGAAAGTTAAAGGTGAGGCAACACCATGGGTGATCAAATTCTTTAGCAAAAAGTAAACAAATACAATGAGAGGGATAGAAAAAAATGGACTTTGGAGCTAGAGACACCTTTATATCTGTGGATAGTCACTTCATTAATCCTTTGTTCCACCACAGGCATACCTGCCACTTCTTCCACTAAATGGAAATTTAAATCTAGGAAGAATAAATAATTTGATCAGTATCACTCAATACTGAGTGAATTTAAACTACTGGCCGGGTTCCCTGTCTCCTAATCTAATACTCTTTTCATTATAGTGCAAAAGGAACTATAATATACTATATTGATTTATTAAAAATATGAGTCATGGCACTTGCCTAGCAAAAAACTCTGTTTCAATCACCAGAATAAATTATCTATTATCTGTCTTCCTTCCTTCCTTTCTCCAAATCGTGAAATAAAACTGATGAAAGAAGCACATTAAATGCAAAACAAACAACTTTCTAGGAACCCTATACTTGGCACACCTGAGTAGCCCTTTATAAGAAAGACAAAGAGCCCTAGAAGTAATGAATGAAGTTCTGGGAAAACCATAAAAAAAGGATGCAGGGAGCCCCAGACTTAGGTGTGGGTCAGAAGCAGAAGAATGAGAGTGGAGAAACACGTGTGTGTGTGTGTGTGTGTGTGTGTGTGTGTGTGTTATAAGGAAGGGACTGTGCATAGGTGGGGTAGTAGAAAAGTTCTGGCATGAACAACAGAGAACTTGGTTTAAGTGTTAGCCCATCAATCAGTTCACTGTGTGACATCTGAATCATTTTCTGTTTTTACAAAATCTAGAACTTTGTTTATATATGCACTATGCAATACTGTGGCCACTACCCACGTACAGCTACTGAGCACTTAAAACCTGGCTACTTCTAATTGAGATGTGCCGTGAGTATATAATACACATAGGCTATCAGTGACTTCGAAAAAAATATATAATCTCAATTTTTTTTTGGGGGGGGTACCAGGAGTTGAACTCAGGACCTTGCACTTGCCAGGCAGGAGCTTATATCACTGAGCTATATCCCCAGCCCCACTCAATGTTTTTAATGTGGGTCTTCTGCAGAAGCCCCAATACTATTATGAACTACTGGACTCTTTTAGAATAGTTTGCTGAGTTTACACACCTATAATATTTACATGATGGAACTCTTGTTGCACAGGTCCTGCTTTACCTTGGTCTTAACCATCCAGTAGAAAAGTATAAAGATGAAATATAGGAAATAAAGCCATGCTGTTAAGTTGAGCTGTGGGGGACTCAGGTCAGTAATTTCTGACATTGCCAGTTAAACAGAAGACCCCAA
>NW_004524747.1:2944927-2977119 GCF_000260255.1 Octodon degus
GGTACACAGATGAATGTCCATTTTGTATGTGTTTATTCAAAGTGGTTGGGATAGATATATAGTTACATTCTCTTAATGAATAGAGGGATTTGTTCTAATGGTGTTTATAAATAGGATATCAAGTCCACATCTTGTACAGCAATTATCCACTAGGAAGGATGTATGTAACGTGTTAATTATTGAAACTGTCCTACCAATTTGGTTTGAAACTGTCTCATTGCTATTTGTTTATCAATAAAATTATGGAAAAATATTTTCAATGTCGATTACATGTTGAAAAGATCAATTTAATATATTAGGTTAATTTTTTTTTTCAGAACCAGGGATTGAACTCAGGCCCTTGGGCTTGCCAGGGAAGTGCTTATTCCATTGAGCTATCTCTCCAGCCCCTAGGTTAAAATTATATTGCTACAAATTAATTTTACCTGTTTCTTTTGACCTTTTCCAGTGTAGGGATTACAACATTTAGAATTTAGGCAATATCCACTGAGGAATAGATAAAAAAGATGTAGTGCTGTTATACTATGGGGTACCATTCACCTATAAAGAAAGATAAACTCAGGCTTTTATAGATACATGGATGCAACTAGAGACCATACTTGCAAGTGAAATAAATCAGACCCAAATATGTAAACATCACATTGTTTCCCTAGTGTAAGAAACTAAAAGAGTAAATAAGATCCAAAAGGTACAATAGATATTGTGAAAGGGAAAGAAATGGCTGAAAAGGAAATAACAATTGGGATGGGGCAAAGGAGAAGAAAAGGAAGGGAAAACACACACACACACACACACACACACACATATATATATATATATATATATATATATATATACTAATTTCTATTATTTCACTAAAGGGAACAGTTAATGCTTATACTGTGTGATGAATTTTGCATGCCTATATCTTGTAGTCTGAGCAACTATTTTGCAGATAACAAGATGCAATATAATAACCATTGCTAATTTAGTGTCATATTGTTTTGGAATTCTGTATGATTTTTTCTCTTTTTAAAATAAAAAATAAAATAAAAGAATTTAGGCAAGTAGGTTACATAGATTTCCAATGGGTCCTACCAGGTTACGATGATCTCTAAGTTCCCTTTCATATCAAACATTCTATTGTTTTCTGAAATCTTGATGAATGCAGTATAGGAAGGATAGAGAGAAAGCAATGAAACTGATAGAAGTGAGGCAGAAGAGAAGTGACAGGAAATGAAGACAGGTCAAAATTCTAAATACTTGTGACATGGCAACACGAACAGCTACAGATCATTTGTGTCTGTTCTCTCGTCTGGCCTAAGGTATTTTTTAAATGAGAACTGGTGGTGATGATGAGCTAAACAATTACCATAGACTCTTTTTCTCTTGAAGAACTTTACAAATATTAATAAACAGATGTCTTCTTAGTCTGTGGGGATTCCTAATTAATAGGAAATGGAACAGCACTTACCAGCCATAATGCTGAGAACCAGTGGTTAGCCAGCCAGTTTCTCATTGTCAAGAGATGGTTTTGGAGCCTCTGGAAGCAGCACGGCAGATTCAGCAATATGGACTCTGGAGAGGTTCTTTAGGTTGGTATTTGTCCTGTTCAGGATCTATGAGTCTAAAATGTGATAAGCGCACACCTCCTCAGGTTCCAGGAATGAATGAGTGTGTTCTGCCTTCCTGTTTAGGACAGAACTGTGTTATCAGCTTAAGTAGACCAGCCCTACCTATAAGAACCATAGGGGTTTTCCCTGTTGGGATTTTCACCCTTTCAGGAAATAGCAGTCTTCTTTAGTGAAAAATTCTCTCTCATCCTCTTATCACTGTGACCTAAGGCAAAGCATGGATTTCCTTGATAAAACATTTGCTAAGTTTTCTCATGAAAAAATAATTAATCTGGAGCTCTATGCACATTGCCTCTCCCTACCCAGGCTAAATAACAGAAGATTTATTTCCAGTATCTTAAAGTTCCCAATGCATCCTCCCCAGTCACATCCCTCTTTTTACCAAAGAAGAACACAAAAAAAGTGCAACCCCAAATTTGGGGGAAGCATTTCCTTCTTTTCTTTATATTTTTACCAGCTATAAATATATATATCTAAGCAATATTGTTTGTTTTGTTTTTTCATGTTTTGATCTTTTAGTAAATGGGACATAACTGAATGTATATATGCTTCTGTGATTTGCTTCTTTCAACATTGTTTTTCTGAGGTGTACATATTTTGATATGTGTAGTTGCAGTTCATTTACAATGCTATATAATATGCCATTGCATGAATATATCTTAACTTATTCATTATACTACTGTTAAAAGTGATGATGGAATAATTTTGACAGAAAAACATAGCTGTGCTATTTCTCTAAGGTATATATGTAGGGATTTTATTCCTAAGATTTGCGCATGTTCAGCTTTATTACATAATGCTAAACTCTGTTCCAAAGTGCTCACAAGGGGGCCTGGCCTTAGCTCAGTTGTTTAAGTGGCTGCTTCCACAAAGCTGTCAGCCTCAGGTTGCTGTAGTTCGATCCCCACAACACTCCAGCCAGCCAAACCACCCCTGAGGGCATTCGGAGCAAAAAAAAACAAAAAAACAAACAAACAAACAAAAAAAAAACAAAAACAAAAAAAGAAACCCAAAGTGCTCACAAAAAGTTGTTCAATCCAATGATCTTTGGGTGAGTGTTTCTATTCCTCCAGATGCGTACCCACAGGTATTTCCAGGTTATTTTTATGATTCTAGAAATTATGATTTAATTTGCATTTCTCTGATTACTAATGAGGTTGAGCATTTTTTGATTCAACTATTGACCATTTAATTCTCTCTTTAATAAATATCTAGTTTCTAATCTATGTTTCCATTTGTTTGTATTTCTTTTGCTTATAGATTTTTAGAGTTCTGTGTATTACCTGATATACCTATAATCAGTTTATGTTTATGATTTGTCTTTCACTTTTTTAAAACTTGGGTTTCACTCTGAGATATGTACTCAGGCCTTTTAAATTTTTAAGGCAGTGTCTCACTAAGCTGCTCAGGAAAGACTTGAATTTGTGATCCTCCTATCTCAGCCTTTCAGAATGTTAGGATTGTAAGTGTGCACCATCACACCCAACTATCTATTTATTATCTTTTAAATTTGATAATAAGATACTATAGCTATCTTTCAATGTTGTGTCTGATAAATGGAGTTCTTTCAGTGCACTGTGATTATCATTCTTTTCCTTTGTGATTTGCACACTTTTGCAACTTGTTTTAGAAATCAATTACTAACCAAAAATTAAAACAATCTTATGTTTTTTTCCAAAAACTTTGTATTTGTGTTTCATATTTATGCTTTGTATCTATCTGGAGTTTTTTTTTTTTTTATTGTGTGTGGTAGGGTTTCACTGTATTTTCCGTATGGAAATCTAGTTATACGACCAGCATTTTTGAAAAGTATACTTTCTTCACTCATGTCAGATGTGTATGTCAAATATTATATAAATTTGAGCTTGTGCTTGTGCTCTCTCTTCAGTTCTTCTATATCACTGCCTTAATCACTACGATTTTATAGTAATTCTTTACCTCTTATAGTTTTTCCATCTTATTCATCAGAATGTTTTAGCTATTCTTGGTCTTTTGAACTGTCATGTAAATTTTATTGCTAGGTACTTTATGTATTTTATGGGATTGTAAATTATATTTTTATTTGTATGGCTGTTATGAAAAGAAACAGCTGGATTTTACATATTGATTTTTGTATCCAGTGAAATTGTTAAATTCATTTATCCATTCTAATAATACATCTGTATTTAACTTTCTAGATTTTCTATGGGCACTGTTATAGTTTTGCTTGAATCATAGTTTACTTCCTCCCATTGTGTGTGGAGGTAGTCCTGGGGGAACTGAATTCAGAGCCTCATGCATTCTAGGCAAGCATGCTATCACTGACCTATAATCCAGCCCTTTTAATATATTTTTGTTTTGAGACAGGGCATCACTATGTTGCTATGTTGTACAGGCTAAGCTCAAATTTCTGGTTATCATGCTTTAAAAGTGCCCACGTCCTTTCTGATTCTTGTATCTTTTATGCATTTTTCTTGGTTTACTACATTCACCTCCTACACAATATTGAACAATGACAGTGATAGCGATCCCCTAATTCCAAGTCTCAAAGGGAATTTTTTTTGTTTCACTTATAAGTAGAATATTTGGTGTAGATTTTTGAAGATATCCAGCTATATATTCTTATTTTACTTTGTATTAGACGCAAAAGAGAATATTTATTTAAGAGAGGAAATCATAGCACATTTAACTGTTTTATTATGGTATAACTTAATATAAAATTTTTCATTGTAACAATATATCTCAATGCAAAGCACATTTATATATATTTAAGATAAACATAAACAATACATTTGATAAATAATAAATATAAATATTTCTAAAATACTATTTTAAAATCAATATAAAATGTGCTTTGCATTGAGTTGTATTAGCTTTTCGTGGGAATGTGGAGGGAGGGGGAAGAAAGGAGATTTAAAAAATTGAGATTTTAAATCTCAATACAAGTTCTCTATGATGAATGTAATCATTATGTGCTGGCAACTTGTACTAATAAAAAAAGCTGAAAAATGTCAGCATCACAAAACCTATAAAAATTATATTTTCTTTAGCTACCTAGCATACCTGTAATTTTATGTCATACAATACTGTTCTAAATTGGTGCAGCAGGTGTTTCAGGAAACTATCCCTACACTGAGGCACCTAGAAATGAGTTAGCTATACACGGAAGTGTTAGGGAACAATAGCATATATATTCTCCTACACCCAGACTAAGTATACCACTAACACAACTTCCCTTTACCTATACTCCAGAAACATTCATGGCCACGTTGGAATCACTTGGTGTGAAAGGAAGTGTGACAGAGAGAAAGAAAAGTGGTTGAACCACTACCCATTAAAATTGTACAAAATCACTTGATATGCCCAAAGCACCTCAGAAAAGAAAGAAAAAAGCCAGTCTGTGGAAGACTGACCAGAATTATGTAATTATTTGAGTAAGCATCTTCTATTGGAAAGCATTAAAGTATTTAGGGAATTTGGCCTAGAAAAAAGTTTCTAGTCAATTTGAATATCTATATGCTTTTTCAGATTGTTTGTTTTAACTATGGGCCTAATGAGTCAACCTCGAAAGGGAGAATATAAAGTAACACATTTTTGTTCAAAATAAAGCAATTTTTCGGATGCGATCACTGGGTGCCAGTGACCCCGCGGGAACATGGCTAAATCTGGACTGAAGTTGGTGTTGTTTGTGTGTCTGGGTAACATTTGCTAGTCGCCCATTGCTGAAGCAGTATTCAGAAAACTAGTAACTGATTAAAACATTTCTGATAACTGGAAGATAGTGCATACACATCTACATATGTAGTGGGAAACCCCCCAACTATCAAGGGCAGAGTTGCATGAAGCATGATATCCCCATGAATCACATTGCCTGGCAGGTGACCAAAGAGGACTTCACAACATTTAACTATATCCTGTGTATGAATGAAAGCAATCTGAGATTTGAATCAAGAAAGTAATCAGGTTAAAAACTGCAAAGCTAAAATTGAACTGCTTGGGAGCTATGATCCACAAAAACAGCTCATCACTGAATATTCCTATTATGGGAACGAGTCTGACTTCGAGCTGGTGTACCAGTAGTGCATCCCGTGTTGCAAAGCCTTCTTGGAGAAGACCCGCTAGGGCTGGCCAGGCCCTACCGTGGCTACACTCATCCATCCCAGCTCTGCCCTTGCCTGTGCTCAAGGCCCAGCCCCCACCTGTTTCTCCACCTGACTTTACTGTTTCCTTTATGAAAAATAATTGTGGGTGCAGATCTGCTGTATTTGCAGAAGAATAAATGAATAAATAAACATGCTTGATTTGGTAAAAAAAAAAAAAGAAAGACCCCTACATTTGGGGGAATTCTGGATACAAAAAGTTTTGCCATCAATCTCCCTATTCTATAAATTCTTTAAGAATTACTTTCTTTCTGTCAACTCCAGACAGTATCATAATCTCCTTTCACCTGTGTCGTTTCATCTATCTTAATGTTTGCATTTCCCAAGTTTATAGGTTATTTGACATTGATTAAATTTGAGATTAACAGCTTCCTGGAGATCTCCAGGGAGTACTTCAATGTCACTAGTAACTTATCCACAGTAAATTACAAACTTTCAGTAAGTCATAATGTAAACTACAAACTTTCAGCATGATTTCCTGTAGATCACTAATCCCACCTGTGGTGGGTGGGTTCTTTTAAATTGTTTGTTTCATTATTGTTTGTGTCTTTTGAGACAGGGTCTTGTTGTGCAGCTCAGGCTGGCCATAAATTCACTCTGTAGCCCAGGTTCACTTGGAATTTGTAATAATCCTCCTGCCTCAGCCTCCTAAATCCTGGGATTACAGGTGTGCACCACCACACCCAAATGGTTCTTGTAAATTGCAAATGCAGTTTTTCCCCTATTTACAAAGTCTGACTTCTTCCTGATAGAGTTGCCTTGGTCACTATTTGTTCTAAATTTACTTTTGAAGTTACAGTCTCTAGTTCTTACACACCTCTTCCAGGAATTAACATATAGAATACAATGTTGAATTGTTTCCAATTGAAACATGTACTTAGGACACTAAAAATAATTCTTTTAGCAATTTTAAAACTAATTCAATGATTGGTATTTTTCATTAAAAATTTATGTAACAATGATCAGAAAAAGTGGTAATTTGTCATAATTGTCTTATTATTTATAATTATTTTTTATTTAAATCCACAGAAGATGGTGTGGGTGGACATTCTTTTCTTTTTAGATCTTAGAACCTTTAAGTACATAGTGTCTAAAAACAAAATGTCACATAATGATAAGAGTGATTGATGAATGTGAGGTCATTTGAAATCAATTCTTTTCACCAAATTGGGACAGAACCAGACCTTATCAAAGTAGGCTCTCTTATAGACAATCCATGTAGTGGACTGGTTTGACCACCCTGCAGCTCCTCAGTCGCTTCTAATGCTGCCTTGGAAAACTAACTTTTCTAAGCTTCAGTTCCTTCATGTATAATTTAGAATACTGAATCATCTTGGAGAAAGTATACAAATAGTAGCCTACATGACAGGTACAAGGCACAGCAGTAAGGAAGAGGCGGGTGGAAGTACAATATCATGGTGGTATCCTGTTTTTATGAATTCAAAATTAAATATTTATAAGCAATAAAATAAGCAACTACATCGAGGACAGCAATATGTAATACAAAAACTGTGCTTGAGTACCTCTCATCTTGGTCTTCTAAATGTGTACCATTTGTAATGTCTTATCAATTATTTTTTTACTAATTTTATTGAGAAACAAATAGCAATGAGATAGTTTCAAAACAGGTTGGTAGGATAGTTACAATAATTAATACATTGCATATTGTTGTCTTCGTAGTAGTTATTCATGGTACAAGATGCAGACATGATATCCTGTCCAAACACTATTAGTACAAATCTTTCTTCTCATTGAATTAAAAGAAAGTATCAATTATTATTACATTTTCTTTAAGATAAATTTTTTAAAAAGTAAAAAAGAGAGGAAAAAAATTAAGGTTTATTGAAAGCAAGCATTAGTATTCAATTATTTTCCAATCTTGCATTACTGTATCTGTTAATCTGAGCAACAGATCTGATCATAAAAATAGATAATATAACAATCATTGTTAATTAGCAATTCTTGTTATGAAAATCTGTAACATATGTTTTTTTTTTTTTTTGGCACAACTGGGGATTGAACTCAGACTCTCGTGCTTGCCAGGCAAGCGCTTATTCTACTGAGCCATCTCCCTGGCCCCAACATATGTGTTGTTATATGTTGCCCTGTTTCTGTCTTTGTTTTTCTCTTCAAAATAAAATGAAATAAAATTTAAAGTAAGTACAAAAAATACTACTTTTTTCTTTTTTTTAAACATAGTAAAAAAAATAACATGGTAAAGGAGAATGAAGGTTAAAAATATAGATTCCAGAGCTACACTTCCCTCAAAGCCTGCCTCTTTGAACTTATTCACAAAATGAGTTGTGATCACTAGATGAGCCAATGTGTGTAACATCTAGAGCAGTACCTGATGTACACAAAGCATTCCATAGTTCCTTGTTGTGGGGATGATGGTAATGCTGACTATAATCCCTAAGAAAATATAAGCAGAGAACCTGAACCTGATGCTCTTATCATTGAGAAAAGGAGCAGAATCCTTGAAGCAGAAGCCACTATTATATAAACTTTGTAAGACTATGAAATCTTTGTCATTCTCTTAGGTCTGGCAGTTTTACAACCTGTTTCCTCCAGAGTTTAGCATATGAACCTCAAAATTCAATGAACCCATGTACTTGGGCCTCACTGGCAGCAAGCAAGTGGGTAGAGGGAAAGACTGTCTTAGTCTGCAGCTAGGCTTGGGGAGATAGTTACCAGAAGAGGAAAACGTAGGTTGTATCACTGTGGCTGTAAGAAATAAAGAACTGGGGGAAGAGTCCTATCTCTGGAAAGGTTCCTCTGTGTGTGTGTGTGTGTGTGTGTGTGTGTGTGTGTGTGTGTGTGTGTGTATTTGTGTGTGTGTGTGTATTTGTGCGTGTGTGTCTTAAATTGTTAAGTGTTAGAAGCACTTGAAGACTACTGAGTACTTTGTCACAATTGCTACATTGGAAACCTGCACTAGAATGTATGTATGTAAGACTTACTTAGCTCAGAAACAATACTGAAGTCTTGTTACATCTTTAAGACTAAGCATATTCTGTCTCTTCCAGGAAGGCTCTGACCACCTTATTACCATGTCATACCATTTTGTAGTTTTCATAGCAGAAGTTTCTAGTATCTTACCTGTCCCACAGCCCGGGAAACCTAATATTATTTACTGAACAAATATTTCTTTTCCAAATAAGTCTTATCTCCTCCAGATTTCTTATTAAGACACAAAGCTGTCTATGCACAGTAGTCATTAAATAAACATTGTCAAGTAGTGGTGTGGTAGAGAGCTATGTCCACATCCTAAGCACTGTATCTTGTGAATATGTGACCTTATGTGGCAAAAGTGAAGGAAGGTTGAAGGTAGAATTAAAGTGACTAATCAACTCAAAGTAATAGGGAGATTCTTGTGGACTATATGAATAGACATAATGTAGTCACAACAAGGAAGGAGGAAGGCAGGGAAGGTCAAAGTGAGGACATGTGAGGACACAACCTGCTCTTAAGGTAGAATAAGGAAGCCAGGAGGCAAGGAATGTGGGCATCCTTAAAGACTGGAAAAAGCAAGGAAACCAATGTTTCCCTAGAGTTACCAAAAAGGAGTGCAGCCTGCCAACACCTTGATTTAATCCTGGTGAGATCTAGTGCAGACTCTGACATCTAGAAGCCTAAGATTAAAAAAAAATGTGTGTTAGTTTAAGCCATCAACTTTCCCATGATTTATTATAGCAGAAGTAAGAAACCAAAACAGGCAGTGAGAAAAGGCTTTTTTGCAACCACATTTATGAGCTTTAAACTTCCCAGTCTGCCTGGGACAGAAGGGAAATGCATGAGGTTTTAGAACTAAAGTTTAAAAATCCACAGCCTCTCTCTTCCATTAACATAACATGAGGTCTGAGGTAAATAATTTAGAACTATTTTGCATGTAAAACAGGATGTAAATGATGGGTCTTTTCAATAAGGAAATGCAATTGCTTAAAAAAAATTCCTCTCTGTTATATTAGGATACTTCTGCTCAGTCTTAAGGGAAGGAACCTCTCCCAGAACAGAAAACCAATATTTATCCTCCCACAGTATAAAGTCAGGCTATCTGAATTTTGAAGACTGAGTTCTCCTACTTGTCAAGAAATACTTTAGACTGTTTAGCATTTGGACTCTGGTTTGAAACTTTTAACTACAGCCATTAACATCTCTCAGGTGAAAAGAAAAAAACCAGAAATGGGCTTAGAATAAAGAGGTAGTATCCTAAAACCCAAGAAGAATTTGGAGCTAGGGCAAAGAAGAAGAGGATACTGGATGGATTAGTGGAGATGGTCAACATGCAAGCCTAGAATGTCCTCACACCTCTAGCTAGGTAACTGGGGTAAGAAAAGAGCCACGAGGAAAAGGAACACTGTACGCAGAGCCTGTACCCATGGCAAGGACATAACTACTCTGCCTCAATACTTTAAAAACTGATCATCTTGTGGAGGGAGCAATGCCTAATTTCAATGAGATTTTGTATTGTAAAATACCTATAATATAAAAATCACCATTTGAATGCTTTGACATAATACATTTCACTGGTATTTGATACATTTAAAATGTTGTTCAACCACTGTCCTATATCTGATTCCAAGACATTTCCAACACCATGGAATGCTGTATCCATTAAACACTACTCCACATTCTCACCGCCTCCAGTTCCTAGCATCTGTTTTTGTCTCTCTGATGTCTATTTTTGGCCTTTATGAATTTGCCTACTCTGAACATTTAATGTAAGTGGAATAGTACAAAATATGATAGATGACTTTTGTATCTGGTTTCTTCCCCTTAACATAAGATTTTCAAGGTTCATCTGTGGCATAGCATGTATTAGGACTAGCTTCCTTTGCTTTGCAGGATAATATTCCATTATAAGGATATACCAAATTTTGTTTATTTATCTATAGATAGCACATCCGGGTTACTTCTACCTTGTAGCTACTATTGAAGTTTATGGTTAACAGTTCTGCTATGAACATTTATACATAAGTTTCTGTTCAAAGTTCTGTCTTCAATTCTTTGTGTATGTCTCTTGGAGTAAAACTGATAGGTCATCTGATAATTCTGAGAAGCAATTTTTTTGCAGTGGCTGCATCATTTTACTTTTAAGATTTTACTTGGTCACCAACAATGTATCCCATGTAGATGTCTCCATACAAAACTCTGAACACCTCTTGTTGAAGATAACACTCCTCTACAGGTTTCTTGTGTTACTAAAAATCTTATGCCAAGAAACCAAGGTCTTGACTCTTTCTTTATTCAAGTCATTTCTCAAATTCTCTTCTTGAAAATGAGGTTAAATCTCCCATTAAACAAAGAGTGGGTTTGCTTCTGCTTACTATGAGTAAGTGAATCCTTCCAGCCATGTATTTCTCTGCCATAACCATTTTATTCACAGGTTCTACTGTATCCTCCACTATTCTGCTTACATATCTCCTATGGAACTTGAACTGCTTGAAGAACCATTGCAAACCAGCTTGAAGCTCATGTTGCTTGTTGTCCTATGGGTAATAAAGTTCTTCGTCTTTGACTCAAGAATCTCAGGTCTTTGCCAGCAACTGTAACATAGGTAGTTTCATTTACTAGCTTATAAGCAGGGCAAAATCTTAATGCATATAAAGCCCTGGACACCCATTAAGATAGTGTGATCAATACCTGTGTTCTGGAAAGTCTTGTGAACTGAGCAATCTTAAACCTAAGGTTTGGGACACATTAATTTGGTGTTTTAAAATATCTTTTTATTAACAGTCTAGCTATAATCTGTTTTCTGTAGATTTGTCCCTAATAACTCACATTTATTATTGTTTGATATTTTGAATAGTATTTTTTAATTTTATTTTTAGTCAGTCATTTTATATAAGGTTTGGTTGATATATTTATTTTTTTATCCAGGAACCTAGCTCAATTCTTAATTCTAATAACTTGTATGAACATGCTTTCAAATGCTGTAATTTGGAAGTTAATGTTCATGGTTATTGTATTAGAAACATTAATAAGCATTAGACAATATTTTTCAAAACATAGTCTATGGAGATAAATGTAAGAAGTCCCAGGTTATAACAAGATTGAGATCTATCAAACTGTGCTATCTGATCTTTTGATAACTTGCATTTTTCATAAAGAATTGAATTTTATATTCAATATTTATTCAGAGGCCTGTACTATGCAGTGTGTGAGGAAGTCAAAGATGAATAAGGCATAGTCTTTTCCTTTAAAGCACTCCCAGCATAGCAGGAGGGATGAATGGTGAATATGTAATGTTACATTTGTATAGATGCCACTGATTTTATGTTCACTGTTCATTTATTCCTTCAGGCAGTAAGGTTTTTTCTTTCATTACTGTTTACTTTCTCACCCATGTGATTCAAAAAGCAGAAACCAACTCAATGTACTACAAGAGAGAAGGTGTCATATTTTCTGTCCTTTCTATGGAATCCTTTCCCTCTTATCTCTATTTCTTTTCTACTCTCCAGATAATTTTCTTTGTCCTTGATTCCTACTACATAACATTCTTTCACTTTTAATTCTACTCTTAACTCACTCTGTCTCTGTCTCCTCAATTCCTGCTCCGGACTATAGAGTTTAACTGGTTTAGCTTTTTTTTAAAAAATATATATATTTTGGGAAAGGGTCTACAAGATGTTCGGGGTCTCACTACTAGCTTGGACTCATACTGATCCACCTGTTTACAGCCTCCCAAGAGCTGGGATTATAGGCGTGCGCCACCACAACCAGTCTCAATTGCTGTCTCAGCTTGCCCCAGGGGTGGGGTCGGCACCTGAGGCCCCGGGATCAAACCCCTGACCACTACGCAGGCTTGCAGGTACTTTAATCCACTGGGTTAGCTTTTCTTAAGCTATAAGCCAGATGTGGTTATTGGCTTTGGATGGAGTCTACTGAATGGAGTTGCTGGTCCTTGTAATAAGTGATCATCCCATGGGTCAATTATTTAATGTGGTTATTAGTGCAAGAGTCGGCCACTCAGGAATGAAAAGAATAGGAAAGCTTTAGAGAATAGAAAGATATAGATACAGCAGGCAATCATTTACATCTTTATTTTATTTTATTTTATTTATTTTTTATGTATTTAGTACAAGGTCCACAGGGTCTCACTACACAGATTGGACTCATAGTGATCCTCTTGTTTTCAGCCTCCCAAGTGCTGAAATTACAAGCACGCACCACCGTACACTACTATGTCCAGTCTCAATCAGTCTCAGTGCACCCTGGGGGTGGGGCCGGTACCACACACTGGGGATCGAACCCCTGCCCCTGTGTCTGCCTAAGCAAGCACTTTAATCTGCTGAGCTATCAGGCTGGCCCTGATTTACAATTTTAGAATGGCAAATTCATTTCATGAACCAATTTTATGATACACCACTTTGTGATGTGAATTGTGTGCTTAAATGAGTAGTTTTAGGTAATTATATTCTGTTCTTCTGCCATAGAGAAATTGTGTGAAATTATTAGGTGAATATTGGTCAAGTGGTATCAGGATGCCTAAAGTGAATACTACGTATTGTACTATTATCTGCAAAGAAACCGTTCAGACATCTTTTGTTTCCATTACTTTGAAATTGCAGCTTTTTTGGATGTAACCATGGAACAGCTCTCTTGAAAGTTCCATTGTTTGACTTGTTCAATGTTCATCCCAAGAAGCCCAGAGCAGTTAAGAAGTTCAGCAAAGCATATAAGGTCAGTTTAACTGTCCCCTAAATTTTACATTTTTCTTAAAAATTAAATAATATTTTCCCTCTCTAGTGCTGGGAGTAATCCACCAGATTCAGTTTGTTGGTACAGATAAAAAGCAGTCAGACACCAAGAAATCTCAACAAACCATTTTACTTCTACAGAAGGGTGCAAGCATGAGGTAGCAGGCTCAGGCTTGTAGGACAAAGGAGAGCTGGTGCTTTTATCTCCAATGCAGGAGAAGCAGCTGACCTTTTCCTCACTGACTGGACTAAAGGTTCACATCTGTCCAGGTTGGCTATGTTAAGTGGTGCAAGGGGAGGGTCTGAGAGTTGTTGAGGGGAAGGAGAAGCAGGAGGAGAGAAGGTGTAGGAAATTCCATAGTCATTGATAAGCTGTCTTTGGTCTGCAGCTGTATTTCCAGAATTTAGGCATTGCTCATAGTTTAGCCCCCCACCTTAGGAGGGGCTGCCCAAGGTGGACTAGAATTTAAAATGGATGCACCCTCTTTAAATCCTTTGATAGGTAAGACCTTATTCTGTATACTTCCCACTAAAATAGCCCTTTCGTTAATCTGGAAATTCTTTCTATCAGAGTTACTCATTTCAGGAAAAATTTTGTCCCCAATGACTGTGGTTGAATTTCATTGTTACACTGTGGTAGTACAGAACGGAGGCATTAGTCATCTGCCCAAGGGAAAAAGAGGACCGGAACTCATCCAAACACATCATCTGTTATTTATTATGTTTTTGATAGGTTCAAGCCCTAATATAAATTGCTAAATCATCATGGTGGTCATCTAATATGGCTGAAGCCCTTAAAAACAAAGCCCATCTTCCCAAGACCACCTCCCCATTCTTCTCCAACTTAATTCAGGGTGCAATTTCCTTTCAGCCTTCCCACCACCTCAGGGGGGACTCCCAATC
The DNA here is from genome assembly GCF_000260255.1 of Octodon degus. Lineage (NCBI taxonomy): Eukaryota > Metazoa > Chordata > Mammalia > Rodentia > Octodontidae > Octodon > Octodon degus. The sequence continues at coordinate 2,959,283 of NW_004524747.1, forward strand.
AGCTCTCTCAGGTCTATCTGAATATCCCCTCCAAACCCCACCCCTGGCAAAAGGGCATAAGAGCCTCAGCCTCCCTTTGTCCATCTCCAGAGAATTTCTTATCTTCCCCAAATCCTCTCCGTGTCCTCAAAGAAAATAAAGCCCCTTTTCCTTTTTCCTTCTGCCTGTTTCTCTGCTGCGCCACATACCTGAAAAACCTATCAATTTTCACAGAGAGCAAATCCAGAGAGAAAGTCATCTTGGAAAGGTAAAATTTGAAGGGGAGGTAAAAACAGAGAGATTGATAACACAGGCATCTGGCAAGAAGTTAGTTGGATTATTGTAGCAAAGGAATTTTAAAAATAGGAATGCTCTTGAGACCATATTCTTAAGTGAAATAAATTGGACACACATGTGTAAAATACCACACTGTTTCTCTGGTGTGAGAAGCTGAAAGTGTAAATAAGAACCAACATATATAATAGCTGTTGTGAAATAGGAAGAAAATGCTCAAACGGGCAGGGGAACTAAGGAGGGGGGAGGGAGAAAGGAAGGAAGGAAGGGAAAAGAAAAAAATGAGAAAAGAAAAAAATGGAAACAGAGCTTTTGTAAATAAGGAGGGGAAGAGGGGCTGAAGGGAGGGAGGAGAATGGGAAAAAAGAATCAAGTTATATCTTGTACAGGTACCAACTCCCTATGATGAATATGATCTTTATGTAAATGCTAAAATGTACCCATAAACTTAATTAATAAAAATTAACTAAAACCAAGAGTATTTTAGGCATTTGGAATTTGCCGAATCCAAAGTTAGTACCCAAATGGGGAAGCTTAAAGAGCCAATGCCTTCCTTAGTCCTACTGAAACAGAATTGTCAGTTTATTTTATTTTTTTGTATATTAAGCAATTTATTTAACTGAAATGGACTTACATTTGTTTCTGAAGGGACTTCCATTTATTTTGATACATCTTTTCCCCATGATGATTTATAGGATCTTCAAGCCAATATAAATATTTTATAAATGTTTGAATATTTGGGTATACACCTGTAAGATACCTCAGCAGTATCTTTCAGCAAGAAAAACACTGAAGAGTAAAGACTAGACACAATTACTAGGTACAGTGAAAATCTGCAGAAAATATTTCTGAAGGCACCACATACCTGTTCTACTAAGAAAACCACCCTTACAACACAGGGTAATTTTATTTTTAGTAGGACCTAGAACACTTAAGCTGCCATTTAGGTACTGAATGGCAGAGCAACGTCCCCAGTTTATGCTGTGAATTCATAGGGAACGGGTTCCAACAACGTGGCTTCCTTTCCATTGGTCCTCACAAAGTGCGCTTCTCTGGGAGGGGCAGGCTGGCGTTTCAGCTGAACCCAAGTACCTTTCTCTTTGGCTTCCTTCTTTTTCTGATCATTTTCCTTGACACGTTTCTGGAAGCTATCATGACTTTTTGAGTGTTTAATATGCTCGATACACACATTAATCCTCTTGACAAGTATCTTGCCCTTAACTTGCTTGTTTACAACAACGCCAACAGCATGCTGGGTAACATTGTAGACTTTTCCCGTTTTGCCATGGTAACATTTGTGAGGCATTCCTTTTTGCACAGTACCCATTCCTTTGATGTCTACAATATCACCCTTTTTGTAGATTCGCATGTATGTGGCCAAAGGAGCAACACCCCCCACCGTGGTTTTGTTTTTTTTCAGTACTGAGGATTGAACTCAGGACCCTGTGCTTGCCAGGCAAGAGCTTATTCTATTGAGCTATCTCCCTGGGCCCAACCCCATGTTTTCTAAAAGGCCTGGAAAACATGTACCGGATTCCCCTCCTCTTGCCCTTTGTGTTAGTCATTTTCATAAATTACTGGAAGATAGTGGTTCCGGCTGAAAGGCAGCAGTTTAACTGGATCCCCAAGTGATTCATGGGCACAATCAAGTTTGAGATGCATTGCTGGAGGAGCAACCCAAAGAAATTTAAAAACCACTGACTGAAACAGGCTAGAGAAAAGATTAAACAGAAAAAAGTTGCACGTTGATCTTACAAAAGTAGCTTAAATTCCTTTTCCCCTTTACTTAAATATTTGTCTTTTAAAAAATAGCTTTTTAAAACCAACTTTCCTCCCTGCCTTACTTGAATCTTAATAAACCACAAAGAATCCTTTTATGTTACAGGGAAAGCCCAATTTCAGTTAGATAAACGTCAAACATTCTAGTTTGTTTCCTCTCCTGATTGTTAAGGAGATATAAAAACAAACAATAATCAGACACCCATGGGAGACATTGTAAAGATACCAGTTTATCTTAGCATCAGCCGCATAGGCCCTACAGCTCAGAGCTAGGAGGTCCTCAGGTTCTCCACTACTTTCAGGAAGGTCAACATTTGAAGTGGACAATTCTTTTTTAAAAATCCTCAAAGGTATAAAACATAAACATTTCTCTTACTTAAAGGCTTACATTTAGAAATCTCAGTTGGAGGTCTACTGAGTTCCTTGGTCTTTTCTGAGTCAGTTGATGTAACCGAAGGGATCTTCTTTTATCCTATAGGTAGTCCACTCAGGCCCATTAACTTGTACCTATGGGACTGAAAAGAACTACCAAGGCTGGCGAGACAGCAACCTCTGACAAAAGCTTGCAAATGTGTCTCTATGTTGGAACTGAATTCTCTTCAGTTGACTCTGATTTCTGCTGCGATCAGGTGTCTTCCTTATAGCACAAGTAGAGGAAAACCGAACGTTTGGAGACGGAAGTAAAATTAGTTTATTGTTTTATAATCAAACCTTTAGATAAGATTAGTTTATTTTAAAGGGGGAAATAGGTATCTTCAAGAGTTTGGGATCAACTCATTTTCCTTGAGAAAAACTTTATTCTGCTATACTTTCCAGAGATTCAGTCAGAGAACAATGTGAGCATTCATTCATTCAATGTTCATTCAACAAACATTGAAAAGGTTTATTTCAATAGAATACATATTTTAATAAAGTAATTTGCTATATTATATATAATCAATAAATTCATGTGCATCATTTGTATATGCAAATGTCAGAGGTATTTTATATAATCATTTATGCAGCTTGTATAATATAATTCATGTCTATTTTTCATTGACACACAATTGTACATATAACAAACAAACATTTGCTGTCAAACATGCACTGGGTTAGGAATAGATACAGAAATATGTAAAATGGAAATGCTTATTGTCATTGTAGAACTTATATTCTGAGAGGAACAGATAAAACAAATAAAAAGAAATATATTTTGGGTCATCAGCACTATGAAAAAATTTCAAAAAGAAAGGCAGTATAGAATGATGTTATGGTAGGGAGGCCATTTTAGATAGGGTGATCAGGGAAGGCCTCTTTGAAGAGGTGACATGTGAGATAACATTCATATGCTAAGGAAGGAATGGCAATACTTTTTTTTTAACAGTACTAGATGGAAGGATTATCATTTGCAAAGGACCTAAAATGGAACTCAGTGTTGTGTCCTACAGGAACATCATACAAAAGAAAGTATTATCTGATTTACTCTGCCGTACAATTCACAGTTGGAAAGCATTGTACCAGTATCCTACAATGGAATCTTTCTTGAAAATAAGGTCATGGTAGATGTAATTACATAAGTTGAAGTGTGTGATAGTTAAGCAGGATTCTCAACCTGATGAGCTTCAGAGGCACCTAGGCCAGTAGTGACCAAACTATGGCATGCATACTGCAGCAGGCTCTTTGTACCACTAAAAGCTCTAAAAGGCTTGCCATCATTGACCCAGGGGATTAGAAAAGCACACTTCTGGGTGTGCCTAGGTGAGTCATGAAGGAAAAACCTTGACTACTACATCTACTCCTTGGCCTCATTCTTCTTTGGCATTGTTTTCCTGCTCTTCTTCTCTGCCATCATGCACCAAGCAGATTTTTTTTTCTTTTTTTTTTTTTTTAATTTATTTTTTATTTTTTTTTTTATTTGAGAGAGAGAGAGAGAGAGAGAGAGAGAGAGAGAGAGAGAGAGAGAGAGGTGTGTGTGTGTGTGTGGCCAGCTCAGCCCACCAGGGGGCACGACTGGCTGGCATGTGGTGCTGGGGGATTGAACCGCGGTCCCTGATGCTTTGCGAAGCTTGTTCCAAGTAGGTGCTTTAGACCACTGAGCCATCTCTCCAGCCCAGATTTTTTTTTTCTACCACACACTTCTACCATGATGTTTTTCCCTTGCAGCCAGCCACCTATGAACTAAAACCTTTGAAACTGTGAGCCAAAATACACTTCTCTTTTTGGTTGTGGATGACAGGTAGTTTTTTCCAGCAGTGAGAAAGTTTAGTAAAAGAGAAAATTGGAATCAAAGAAGTGAGATCATTATTGTGACTGTATCTGACCATGTGGTTCATAACTCTTTGGGTATGATTGATAAGAAAAGTTTGGAAAGAAACAGCCTAGAAGTTTAGAAACAGAGCTTCATGGATAAGTATGGTCAGGTCTCAGAAGACCAGAATGTTGATAAGAATGTGGAAAGTAAGGGCAAGTATTGCAGTCAGAGTTTGAAATGGAAAATTTTAAGACATGAAACATAATTTATAGAATTATTTTATAGTATTCACCCAAAGAGTCAAGTATAAAAGAGTGCAGGAAATATGTCTACACAGTGAAGACCCAGTGAATCCAGCTGAGAGCCTAGATCCCATGGCAATATACTCCATGAGTCCAACTGAAGGCCTAGAGCCCACCACAATGCCTCCCAGCCAGAGACCTAGAGTTCACAACATCATACATCACAACATCATACAAAAGTGTTATCTGATCCTCTTTCATGGATCTGTGCTGGGAAGACCAAAAGGTCAGTGGTGAAAGTTAGGAAGTCTGTGCCAGTGGGATGAAGGATTTGTGTTAACAGGCTGAAGGATCTACACCGGAGCCAGAAAGCAACATTCAAAGTAAGGACCAGAGCTACCTCAAATTGAACCATAGCCATTCTCAGCAACAACAAGGTCCTGCACTCTTCTGATAACAAGAATAGCTGAGTTCATATCAGGAGGGACAGCATGACAAGCTCCTCCAGGAGAATCAACAGCTCCCTTTCTTTCTCTCCAGTTCTCCTTTTTATGCTGTTGGCAACAATCCTCCTGTGAGCCCTCCATGCCCTAAATCACACAGATTCAGCTCAATTGAGCATTACAAGTGGACCATCCAGTTGTCAATCTACCACAGCAAGAGGCATGAAGACTCAATTAGGAACAAGAACTTTACTGGAATTTGAAGTAGTGATCATGCATATCATCACATGACAAAAAATGTCTTGATATTGCCCATGTTTTGAGACAGTGAGGAGGCTGAATTTAAAGGCTGGAGAGTAGTCAGTCAAAGGAAATTATGAGGCAGCCCAACATTTAGGCTATAGCATGGGTGCTGCCAGCTGCTTTTAGACAGATGTACAATTAGAAATAGGAGCAAAAAGCAGAGCAGAAGTATTTGAAAATTTTATTTTTGGGCCTGAGAAGAATTATGTGTAGAGTTATATCCAAAGGAGGTGTGTTTGCTGAGATTAGTGCCCTTAAAAAGAAAATAATATGGGGCTGGGGAGATAGCTTGGTGGTCTAATTGGCTGCCTGGCAAGCACAAGGACTGGAATTTGATTCCTGGCACTGCGTGCTGAGCTGGCCCAGAACCCAAGCATGCAGTGTCAGCTACTGAAACCAAGTGTGGTGGCGCATGTTTATAATCCCAGTGCTGGGGAGTCTGAAACAGGCAGATCACTATGAGTCGGAAGTGCACAGCAAGACCCCGTACCAAATGAAAAATAAAAGATTTTTTAAAAAGAGAACAATAATTCTGAACTGAGGATAAGAAGAAACATGCCTTGAGGGCATCTCAGGAATCAGCAAAACTTAAATGCTCAAGGGTGCAAAAGTATAAAAGCAAAAGTGGAAAGCTTTAATTTGAGAAGAAAGTACCTAGGCTCTTTGCTGGAAAAGCGCCACCTAGAGAATTTCTTTTCCAGCATTCACCAAGCTCAAACATCCAAGTGCTCAAAGGTCACTAGAGCCATGGTCCACGGAGGCCTGGCTACTTTTTATTCTCACAGCAAATGTTAGTGTCATTCACATGATACTGGTTTTACCAGCATGCAAAATGATGGAGTTGTGAAGTCAAAGAGGGATCCCCCCAGATTTCCATGGAAAACTTCTGAAGCCAAGCAATGTATCCCTGAGAATAGGTGTGTGAAGCTCTGGCAATGAAGCCAAAGGTGCAGTTTAGATGCTGGGAAGTTGAAGATGCCAGGAACATGCAATGTCAGTTGAGGGGCATGACAGGCAGCGAGTAGAACCAGGGGCAGAACGGTATGGTTTGTGTCTAGATGTCCCCCAAAGCCTCATGCAGTCAAAGGTGGTGCTTTTCAAAGATGGCTGCATCTAGGGTGTGTGAAGAAACAATCCAGGATGTGATGACAGGATTAAAGATGTGAATGCTAGGGCCGGCCTCTTGAGATCTCAGCGGTTTGATCCCTGGCCTGCCATTCTGGTCCCGCCCAGGCGGCACACTGAGAGGGTGATTGAAACTGGGCGTGGTGGCGTGCCCCTGTAATCCCAGCACTTGTGAGGCTGTTAACAGGAGAATCACTATGAGTCTGAGCTATATAGTGAGACCCTGTAGACCCTGCTCTAAATACAGAAAATAAAGGAGTGCTATCCTTTCTAAGGATGGGTACCATGGATAAGGTACAAGGGATATAAAGAGGCTTGTCATTCACTTGCCACTTGTTTGCTGCCTTTTAGCTGTCAAGAACTATTTCTCTTTTGTAATGCCCCTGTGCCATGTCACCCTGCCTTGGAGCCAGCCAGTTATGGACTAAAACCTCTACAAACTGTGAGCTGAATAAATCTTTCCTCTAATTTTGAGTATCTGTTATTTCATCTCAAAACAAGAGGAAAATAACTAAGATGTCAGCCTGTCTTCTGGTTGGTTCAAGAAAAATCTATATACTTTGAAATTTTTTGTGTTACAAATTGTCTTGAATCATCTGGCTAAAGGAAAAGAAAAAGCACAAACATTTATTATCACCAGGCACTATGTCTGGCAGGCTAGCTACCAAATGGTGATATATAGGACCATGCAGAGTCTGAGGCTTTGATGCCACTGGAAATGGGGCTGATCTGGGAGGTTAGTATATCAGATTTTTATCTTCTACTTATGCAGAGGTGGAGGTACCTGGACAATATTTTTAGTTATTCCACTTTTTTTGATACTGGGGATGTGTGGTGAATTGCCAACTAACTGGTGGTCAACTTGTAACACTCAGCTGAACTTAGTAAGTGTGGTGCTGGGAATGGGGGCCCACCTGAGGATTAATGCCAATATAAAAACAAGAACTGGAGAGGAATACATCTGAAAGGTGCTGTGAGCTGTTGGTTTTCCTGTTTGCTGCTGGTTCTCTTGAGGAGCTTGTCATGATGACTTGACGTGAATGCCACTGTTCTCATTGTTAAAGGAGCTCAAGACCTTGTTGTTGCTGAGAATGGTTCACTTGACAAGAGCTCTGATCCTTGCTTTGAGCATTGCTTTCTAGATCCAGAGGGGAAGATGGTGCATTGTTCAATGTCCTGGAAAAGCTTGTTGCATTACCTTTCCTGATACAGACTTGGCTGTTTTCATCATCACAGGAGCTCAGGACATTGTTGCCACTGAGGATGGCTGTGGTACTTATCAGGAGACCTATGGTCCTTACTTTGAGGTTGCTTCCTGGCTCCAGTGCAGATCCCTCAGCCTGCTAGCACAGATCCTTCATTCTATTGGCATAGACTTTCTAGCTTCCACCACTGACCTTGGGGCTTTCCCAGTGTAAATCCATGAAATAGGCCTACATGAGACATTATTGTGGGCTCTTGGCTTCCAGGCATGGGGGGTACATGGTGACGGACTCTAGGTCTTTAGGTGGATGCACGGAAGACACTGCCATGAGATCCAGGACCTCAAATGGATTCTTTCGTTCTTTAATGTATGGACAGATTTCCTGCACTCTCTATATGACTCCTTGGGTAGCTATTATAAAATAATCCTATAAACTATGTGCCCTGTATTGTTTCCCTTGTAAACCCTGACTACACCGGCATGGAACCCTGGCATCATGCGTAATAAACACATGGTCTATCACTGAGCTACAACTCCTCATTCTACATACATGGAACACAATTTATGTCACCAATTAAATATTATTTTTTTATTCCTTGTATTAATTATGAACTTTGGTATAACATTTCCTAACCTTGGATTAAGGGGATACTATTTGTAGAGTCTCTATGGACTTTGCTGGGAAAAATGACACTTTCATTTTTGTCACTTTCTAATTCCATATAGCCAACAAATCAGTCTTACTAGCAGAACCTGTGACTTTGTCAATAACATACATCAAATATACTTTCACATGACATTACAACTGTTCTCAATATCTTAAAGGATCAGTCTGCTAATCTGTATTTCAAAATTGTGGTGATTATTAAATCTGTCTAGGGCTGGGGAGATAGCTCAGTGGTCTGAGTGCCTGCCTGCCAAGTGCAAGGACCCAAGTTTGATCCTGGCACCTCATGCCGTGCAGGGCCAGAAATCCTGGGTGCATGTGCTGTACTGGAAACCAGGTATGGTGGCATACAACTGTAATCCCAGCACTAGGGAGGCTGAGACAGGAGGATCACTATAAGTCTGAGCTGCATGGCGAGACCCTGTATCAAAAGAATGAAAATAAAAATGTAAAGAAATAAAATAGATAAATAAATAGAACTGCATCGACATGTTGATATTTGCTGGATAAGTGAAGAAATTACCATAATATTGTCAAATGACCATAATGGGCTGGAATGTGACTCAGTGGTATAGCACTTATATAGCACATGTGAGGTCCAGAATTCAATCCCCAGCACCACAGAAAGATTTTCAAAATGCCCACAAGCTTTACAGATTCAATGCAGTCTCTATCAAAATTCCAATGACATTTTTACACAAATTTAAAAAAAAAACTGGGTACGGTGACACATGCCTATAATTCCAGCACTGCCAAGACTGAGGCAGGAGGATCACGTTGAGTCCAAGCTGTGTATCGAGACCCTGTGCCAAATAAATAAATAGTTCTTTTAAAAAAAGAAATGAAAAAGAATTTTTTATTATTTTGATTTCAATTTTATTTGTATAAATGATTAAAAATATTTTTAGTCTGTTCTAGAATTCCTAGAACATATGGAAATGATAATTATATTAAATACCTATCATTTTAATTTATTCAAAATGAACATATTCACAGAAAAACTCTGTAAATACTTTAAAATAAAACACAAAGACAAGAGTGGAAACATACTATCAAAAGCAACGAAACACAAATTTTCAGAAAAGGTGAACTCTATTTATCCATTTCTCCTCATTTTCTTTTTTTTAAAGCTTTATTTATTTATGTATTTATTTTGTAATTTTATTGAGAATGAAAAAGAAATTTTAAAAAACCTAAAATTCACATGGAACCGCAAAAGATTCTGAATAGACACATCGATCTTGACCAAGAAGCTCAAAGTTGAAGGTATCACACTATCTGCATTTGAAATATACTTTAAAGGCCTATTAATTAAACCAGTAAGACATTGACATAAAAAGAGACATATAGACCAATGGAACAGATTGACTTTTTACATCGGTGAGATGAACACCCAATAGGGAAAGGACAGTCTTTAATAAATGGTGCTGGGAAAAAGGACATTATAGAAAACAGTATGCAGATTCCTCAGAAAATTAAAAACCAAGCTACCATATGATCTAGCTGTCTTACTTCTGATTATATATCCAAAGGAGATGAAATCAGTGTACTGACGAGGTACTGTATTTAGTCCCATGTTCACTGTGCTATCATTCACAGCAGTCATGATATAGAATCAAACTAAATGTCCATCAAAAGATAAATGGATAGGGCCGGCCAAATAGCTCAGCGGATAAAAGCACCTGCAAGCAGGCGCAGGGGCTGAGGGTTTGATCCCTATGCCTGCAGCACCGGCCCTGCCCCCAGGGCACACTGAGACTGGATGTGGTGGCACGCACTTGTGATCCTAGCACTTGGGAGGCTGTAAACAGGCAGATCACTACAAGTCTGATCTAGTAGTGAGACCCTTGGACACCCTGTAGACCATTCCCTAAAATACAGAAAGAACAAAAAAACAAAAAAAAGATGAATGGATAAAGAAGTGTATATATATATATATATATATATGTATATATATATATGATAGATATACAGCTACTTTCTCTTAGCTCAATGAGGAGAAAGTTTATTGTTTAGACACGATATCATGTCTGCATCTTGTGCTATGAATAGCTACTATGAAGACAACAATATGCAATGTATTAACTATTGGAAATGTCCTACTAACCTGTTTTTGAAATTGTTTCATTGCTCTTTTGTCTTTTGTTCTTATTGAAATGCATAAAAAAATTAAAAAAAGAAAATACAATGAAATGTCATTTAGCCATTCAAAAGAAGGAAATTCTGTCATTTACTGTGCACAGAAAATAAAAATTATGATTAAAGCAATATTGAAAAAAATCTTTCAAAGTGAGTTTGGAAACTATCAAGGGAGAAAGGCTCGTGATTCTGGATGCTGCCTAGGCATGTGAACTTTGGTTATCTTCTGAGCATAGGCAGCTAGAAAATCAATTACATTTTGCAGAGACTGAGCTATGCAGCAAGAGGTTATCAGACTCTTGTTCTGTTGACATTTTTGCTACATAGATTCTTTTTATCTTCTGTCACATAACTTCTGTTATATATAGCATCTATTCTTTCTCAATTTCAATTGAAGTTCCCTAAATAGGAATTTTAAATGTTATATAACAGCAGTCATTTAAGCTCCCACTCTTTCTGACTTCTTTAGGATACTGATTCAGAAATACCTGAACCTGTGTCTCACAAATTGGAATTACTGGGACCCCACTTAAAGTCCTTTTCTTCACTTTTGCAGTTCCTGAGTTTGAACTGATCAACACTGTGACAATATGAGGGCTGGCCAGGTAGCTCAGCAGGCTAAACGCCTTCTTAGGCAGACACAGGGGCTGGGGGTTTGATCCCCAGCATGCCATGTTGGCCCCACTCCCAAGGTGCGCTGAGAGGGCAATTGAGACTGGGCATGTTGGCGAGTGCCTGTAATCCCAGTGCTTGGGAGGCTGAAAACAGGAGAATCGCTAGATGTCCAATCTATGTAGTGAGACCCTGTACAACCTGTACTAAATACACAAAAAAAAACCCAACACTGTGACAATATGGATGAATGTGGAGAACATTATATTAAGTGAAATAAGCCAGACACAAGACAAATGTTGCATGTTCCACATGATAACATGTAAAGTCATAAAGGTTGAACTCATACAAGCAGAGTGTACAATGGTGATTTCCAGGCACTGGATGGTCAAAATGGGGGAAACGGTCGAAGTGTACGAAATTTTAGTTTGACAGGATGAATAAATTCTGAAGACCTATTTAACAGCATGATGACTGTGGTTAATGTAGTATATACTTGAAAATTGGTAAGAAAGTAAAAAAATTAAATGTTCTCACCATAAAAAATGTGAGATAATGGATATGATATTTATCTTGTTTTAAACATTTTACAATGTATATATATTAAACCTTTACATTATATATATGTATATATATATGTATATATATGATTTTTATGTGAATTATACCTTAATAAAGTTGGGGAGAGGAAACACATATTAATATGTCATAAATTATATTTTTAATATTTTGATGACTATGTCACCACAACTGACTGTAACTGTAACCCTATTTGTCTTGTGCATCAAAAACACAACTCTGAAAAGATATTAGTTTCCCAAAGGTGCCTATGGCATGAAAATGTTTAAGAACTTCTCTTGTCTTTTGTTCATTTGTTTGTTTGTTTGAGACAAGGTCTTTCCATGTAGCCCAGGCTGGCCTCAAGTTTGTGGTGACCTTCCTCCCTCAGCCTCTCCAGTGCGAGGATTACAGGTGCGTATACCATGTCCATCAAGAACTGATTTAGTTCAGGTTCAAGTCAGAAAATGTGAACATACTAGAAAAGCTTTGGATATGACACCTGAGTAGGATTTTCAAGTGCTCACTCATGACTCTTGTGTATCATTTATTAGGGTAATTCAAATGATAACTAACAACTGCCAGTGTGTAGATTAAAACTAATTTACAACCTATACTAAAAATTAACTGGACTGGGGAGATAGCTTGGCAGTCTAAGCATCTGAATGGCAAGCACAAAGACCTGGGTTCATTCAGTGGCACCACATACTGTGCAGGCCCTGTAACTTGGCACACTGAGCTGGCCCCTGAATCCCGTTGTGGTGGCGCCCACCTGTAATCCCAGCACTGGGGACGCTGAGACAGGAGGATCACTATGAGTCTGAGCTGTATAGTGGGACTCTATCAGATAAATAAATAAAATATTTTAAAAAATTTTAATTGATTATCAATATGAATAAAACTTACTGGCTCCTCATTCCCTTGAGGAATGTTTAGCAAAAAATCCCTTCTTCCTACTTACACTGCCCCACCTTCGTTTAGATCGTCTGTAGACAGATACAATATTTCATTAAATAATTGATCTTTGAGTCCAAAATATCATTGGTTGTAAGAGCCATGGTTCAATACTCCAAAAAAGAAAAAATTTCTCTTGGCTAAACTATGACATATTACTAATGGTATTTCAGAGATGATAAAAATGTTTGAGAAATGTGTCTCAGAAAAGATAAGGTCTACCACACAGCTAATACTTAAATGCTTTGAAGTAAGTTATAGACAATATAAAGAATTGAACATATTACAACAGAGCATGGTAAGGAATGTAGAATTTTTTCTTAACATAAATTCAATTGTCAAGTCTGCTGACCTGCCACAAGATGGCGAGAGCTCCAAAGAAACTCAAGGAGAATCAGTGAGTAGAAGCAAGAGGCAAGAACACAGGTGGAAGAGCAAAAACAAAAATAAAAATGAGTATGTCCTTTGGGATCCTCCAACGGGTTTGCTTCAAAGCTGATAATAATGGAAAGAAACAAGTAGTTTAGGGGCATGGAACAGTGCATGCTTAATGTTTCATTCTGTCTTGTGCCTACCGGTCTCTTCCCTTCAGATAAGATGCATGGGTAAGCTCATGTGATTGGTGTGATAGGCAGAGTATGGACTCACTGACAATCAAGGCTGTTTAATGTTTTATTCAGTTATTTCCTCAGCATCAAGCAGGTATGCAGTTTGAGAAGTGGCTCATAACTAGATGAGGCTTACATCAAATTTCCTCATTACTACTGGGCAATCCATCAGGGTTTTAGTTCAGGGTATGAAATAGGGAAAACAATAAATGTAAGCTCTGATTTATTTCCGTGGGATGAGTAGTGAGGAAGGTGATTCTTGCGTGCCCCAAAGGCCAACATTACCAACATTACATACAGTGGGAGTGGAGAGAGATAATAAGAGGTCTGGACTCTCATATTGTTGCTCAATGCAAAATGGGATAGCCTCCTGTGAAGGGGAATTTGTCAATATTTAGTCAAAGTACAAGCACACTGTTCACTTCCCAAAAGTTATTCGAAAGGAATACTGGAGAAAATTCAAAATGGTATATGCCAATGCTATTTGTTGACATTATCAATAAAGTCAGTTGATGAAAAGAAACTCAATACACCGACATAATGCAGTAATATAAGATTAAAAAAAAAGAATAAAGGTAATTTTCATATACTGACAGGGAACAATGTCCAGGTTACAGTAAGTGAAAAAAGCAAGGTAGAAAACTGTTTTTATACCACGCCATCTTTTGTGTAGAAAAAGGGAAAAATATATATATATATATATATATATATCTGGTGGCATAATCATCCAAAGAAGTGAATATTGTCAAATAACTTCAAAACACAGCATTTTCCCCACATCTCCCTAATGTATGGTCTAAAGGTGAAAGGAATCAAAAAGAAAACTTAAACTGCTTTCTGTATGCTTAATATTAATAGTAATATTGACATGGATATTATTATTGAACAATTATTTGACTTTTTTATTGATCACTTAGAATTAACCAAGTAAATATGAAGTTAATATAGTTAGAAACCAACATGGTTAGATTAAGAAAAAGATAAATGTAGAAGTTAGGAAAGATCACATGCTGTTAAATTTAAATTGGAAGCATCATTATGAACTCATGATAGTTTTCTTGTTTTGCCCCTTTTCCTCCTCCTCCTTCTCCTCCTCCTCCTCCTCCTCCTCCTCCTCCTCTTCCTTCTCCTTTTTCTTCTTTCTGTGTCTGTGTCTGTCTTTCTGTTTCTGTCTCTCTCTCTCTCTAAGTGTATGATCTTTATCTGAAAAGTCCTCATGCATTTTTGTGTAGTTTAGCTCTCAGGAGCCCACTTGAGCTTTGAGGAAAGCAGCCCACTTGAGCTCAGAGAAAGATTGCCTTCTTTTGAGCTACCAAATCTTTCTTCTGGGAGAGAGACATTTGGGTATGATTCAGCCTCTTCTTTTGGATTTCATCTTGGGCTTCTTCTCAGACTACATTCTTTCATATAGCAGCATGAGCTTTCTTAATCATTTCCCTCATTATACTTGGCATTATAATTTTCCTTATTATTAAGAGAATTGTTCCTTACAAATAACGACGTCTTCTTCCATTAGGTAACATAACCTACAGTATCATAGCCCACGACGTGCTTCTGGTACACTTCCACATCAAACTCCTTGCTTTCAGAACCATAACCAGGGAATCATCTGGTTCTGGCAGGGATAGATAAGTCTCCATCTACAGCTCCATTGAGGGCCCCAAAAACTTGAATGCTAGTGGTAAATCTGGCAAGGCCTCCATCTGAGCAGCAGGTGAAGGCATAGGTGGACTATCAATGCTTTCCACAGTGCACGCATGGCCAGTCACCTCCATATCACTTTCAGTGATATTCTCTGTATCAACACATTGTAAAGCCTGTGACCCAGAAGTACGCCAGTACAAGATACTGCAACATAATCTTTCAAGCCAGAAGTCACACTATATTTTAGTAGTTGGCATGTGTAATTGGCACAGACAATCATATTTCCCTCTATATTGGCATAATCAACCTGGTAAATGATATTTGCATTGTTAGCACATGAACTACCATTGTAATATTTGTGTATGTTGTAATATTTTTATCCTGGATCACTAAGTGATTCTGAATGTAGTAATCAGTTTTATCCTTTCTTTCCCCTCAATTTAACTTGATACATCTTTTTTCTTTTTACTTTTTTTTTTGAGACAGCATCTTGTTGTGCAATTCAGGGTGGCCTTGAAGTTACCTACTTACTTACGTATTTACTGTATTTATTTATTTATTTTTATGTATTTAGTACAGGATCTACAGGGTCTCACTACACAGATCAGACTCAGTGATCCTCCTGTTTTCAGTCTTCTAAGCACTGAGATTATAGACGTACTACCACGTTCAGTCTCAGCACACCCTGGGGGTGGGGCTGGCACGGCAAGCTGGGGATGGAACCCCAGTCCCTTCATTTGCCTAGTCCAGTGTGCCATATGGCCAGCCTTCATTGAACTTACCTAAAGCTGAGGCTGTTCTTGAACTTGCAATGATCCTCCTGCATCAGCCTCCTGAGTGCTGGATTACAGGCATGCACCACCATGCCCAGCTCTGATGTCTTTTAAAGTAGGCTTCATTCTTGCCAATTTCAACAAACCTCATCCTGCAGAACAGGGACCTTGTGGCTTGACACAGACCTGCAGGCCCAGCAGTCTTACAGAAGTAAACATTTTTCTTTTAAAAAAGCATATTCTTCCTAGTACTTTCCATTAAAAAGCCTAGAATCAATGCCACCCCAAACAGCAGCAAAATGTCTTTGGAATACAGATTGCTTTAAAAAAAACCTTTTCCCACTGAAAGGAGCTAGAGTGCTTTGGAAAAACAGCTATGCAAATGGGGGCAATAAACATATAAGATAAGCCTGGGACATCTTGTAGCAGAAAGCAAGAAGCAATCAAATATTACTGGAATTCTGTCAAAAGGACAAAAAGGAACCACTTAGAAGAGGATTCCACTGGCCACTGATGTGACAATTTGTACACACAAAAAAAGGAACATGCAATTTTAGCTCATGCATATTAAGAGTGACATTGCTATCCCTCTATGGAAGATAGAAAACTGGAGATGGCTAAAAATAGCAGAAGAGGAAAGTTCAGAATTCTGTCCTTCCACAGCAACATCTAGTAAGTTAGCAAACTGTCAGAAGCAACATTCACAGAACTCTGGAACCTAGTAAGAAAAAAAAAAAAGAACAAAATCTTGCACCAAGAGAAGGAGAAATTAATGAAGCCAAAAGTGGTTGCATCACAGCAAAAGGCTACTGCGGCATTTAAAATTGTCCACTTATCATATTCTCCCTCACCCTCAGAGTAGTGGCAGCTGTGAAAACAGCAGCCCACACTCTTGGTGAAGATTGCTTGTACTAGAGGAAACAATGCAGATATTATTCTCAAACAACTGTGTGCATGTACATTATGAACATTCTGATGGTTCTCTGAGGGTATAAATGGAACAGTACAAGGACTTGCCTTCTTTTCAACTGACTTTAAATGTTCCAAGGGCAGCTCATTGTGAGGCATTTGCCAAAGGCATTTCAAGGCTAAAGTATTGGTTACAGCAGCCTGTGACAAGAGGTAGCGGTTTGTATAAGCAAAGAAAGACTGAAAAGCATGTGAAGCAAGGAGTTGGGGAAGGAAATAGAAGGGGTCCCAGCGTTCTAGGTGACCAAGAGACAGGAGGATGCCAACTTCAAGTTCAGCCTGGGCAGTTTGGCAACTTAGCAATACACAGTATCCAGAGAGAGAGAGAGAGAGAGAGAGAGAGAGACAGAGACACAGAGACAGAGAGAGACAGAGAGAGAGAGGCTATAGCTCTGTGTGAACATCATCCTGGGTTCAATCCCCAGTAAGGAGACAATTTTAAAACTTATAACTCAACAATAGATTCAAGGATGGACAAAAATAAACCAGCCAGTTCCCATAATTAGAAAGTACCAAAACCCAGTTTAGCCTTGCTGTTATCAGCACCAGCTGTAGTTTGTAGGATAAATGTAACTCATCAGGGCGTGTAGCTTGTTAGCTTGTTTTGAAGACTTATCACTTAGATATGGACCCCAGCTTGGTCTTAGACAATGATTGATTTTCTGTGCTCAACCTCGCCTTGACCTCCATGCTATTCTATAGTAATCCCTAATTAACTTGCTTGGAATAAGTCTGCCTAGCAAAATATTACAAAACATTATGTAATCAACTGTAGAATATCCTGTTATCTGACTTGTACTTCCTCCTAACAACCTATATAAGTGACTGTTAAACACCAAGACAGGGCAGATGATTTGGAACTAGTGCCCACCAGCTTGCTAGCATAAGTAAAACTGTCTGCCTGCCAAAATTCCTTAGTGTTATATGTCTGCTATCTGATGTGGACTGATTTATCTGCAACACTACAAAAGCAAAAGTAGAGAGAGAGAGAAGCACCCCATATAACCAAGGAAATGAGAACTCCATCAACATACTGTGGGCTGAACACATTCTCTGTAAATGCCTGAAAATACCTTGAGCTTTCTTTGGTGGCTTACACTCAGACTTTTCTAAAGCAGAAAATGAAGTTTGAGGCCAGTAGCTTACCTAGGCACTTGAGGACTAATGCCCAGCCCCCAAACAGGGAATACATACTTATCACTCTTAAAACTGACAAAATGCCCCTCCTCCTCTTTGCCCTCTCTTCGTTGTTTAATCCTTAAGTTCTCACTTTCCTTTTAATTGTGTTATACCTTTCTATTTTTATTTCTTCTT
>NW_004524747.1:2977219-2981818 GCF_000260255.1 Octodon degus
TTCCAAAACATCATTAAAGTGTACACGTAAAAAATATTAACTATGGAAGAACAAAGTTAAATAGCATCTTATTCCAAATTAGAAAGAAAAAAAAAGACCAAGTGTGTAAGAAACTAGACTAATTAAAGGACTGAAAGAAAGAAAAAAAATCTGTCCTCTCTACATTATATACTTAGCAAACATACCTTTGAAAACTAAAAGAAAAATATTTTCGTTATATAAATTTGAAATATTCTAATATGTAGCATATAGGAAATAACAAAGAGCATAATTCAAAAGGCAAGAGAAGTTGCAATGTGTTCCTGGATGAACAATAAAGAGCTTTCAAAATGATAGTTATGCAGGACTATATAAAATATATTAGATGAGCCCTTGTTTAAAAGGTCACTAAAGATTTCTGTGAAATAGTACCAATCTTATGTTGAGTTATGCACGTATTTTTTTCATATATATGTGTGTGTATGTGTGTATAAAAGACAGGGAAGAAGTAATATAAAATCAATGGGAAATGGAAATATACTTTTTAAAGTTTCTAATATTAGGAGAAGATATCATACCATATCTTTTAAATAAATTGTAAGTCAAAGATATAGTATAAATCTTAAAACAAAAATTAAGATTAAGCAATCTTCAGAAAATTAAATACTAATTAATTAAAAATTAAATGTTTCAAAACAATTGAACTAAAAAAAAGTTTTCATGATAGTAAGGAAGTACTAAGAATAAAACATAAGTTAAATACTGGAATGGCAAATAAATGACCAGCACTTCTAACAGTTTGGGGATAGGATATCACACAAAGTTCTAGTGTGTTGTGGACATGGATAATGTCCATGACACTTACTGGTGGTCAGGTGTCACTTGTGAGACTAAGATACTGCTATTTCCTTGAAATCTACCCTGTAGACCCAGAAGGAATCATGACCCATAGGGTGCAGGACAAGTTCATTTGTAGAGTGTGCTGATGGAAATATTTTGCTACTGTACACAAAAGAATAACTGAAAGACTGCTGTTGTATATGTCTTATTCTCCTTTGTTTAATTGTATGCCCTATTTGGTAGGGTCTTTCCATTCTCATTCATGGAGTTGTGATCATTTTTCTCCCTCTCTAGAACATGATTTAGTAGTCTGTGTAGGCTTGGCTTTGTCATCATGAAATTCTTAAGTTGTTCTTTGTCATGGAAATATTTCACTTTCACTTCTAGGTAATATCTGAATGGAACTTCTCCATTTACAGTGTCAAAGATAAATATATTATGCTGACTTTGGTTCTAGCTAGTCTAGACCATGAGATCTAATGTTTATGGGAGACACAAGTAGAATGGGAAAAATATGAGCTTTGGAAAACCAGAGAAGGGTTTAAACTCTGGTACTTTGTCTTAGTAGTTTTGTGATCTTGGGCAAATCACTCTTAACCTCCATTTCTTCATCTACTAAACAGGGATAGACAGCATTTACCTCACAAGGTCATTGTGATGAGAAAATGATACTATGTAAATGATCTAAGGTAGACTTTGGTATTTAGTAAGCATTCAAAAAGTGATAACTCGGGGTCAGGGAAATAGCACAGTGGACTAAGTGCTTGTCTGGCAAGAGCAAGTTCATGAGTTCAATTCCTGGTACCACAAAAAACAAAACAAAACAAAAAAACCCAAAAAAACCAAGGGGCCGGGGAGATGGCTTAGTAGAATAAGCACTTGCCTGGCAAGCGCAAGGGCCTGAGTTCAATCCTTGGTTCCAAAAAAAAAAAAAAGAGGTGATAACTCACTTCCTTTAAGGGTACCTACTATAACTTGCCTTGTATTTCCAGTTAGTTATGTGGAGTATGTGTCTTGCTCTGTAGCCAGATCTTAAACCGTTTGGGGACATACACTGTGTATAAATTATTTTCACATATTTTTACTTTTCGAAGAAATATATTTGGGGCTTGAGATATATATCTCAGTGTAGATCACATGCCTAGCATGAACAAGGCCCTGAATTTTATTCCTAGCACCACAAAATAATAATTTTTATGATTATAAATTTAGTGCAAAATTATATAAAATATATGTGTTTCAAAATATTCAATACAAAAGAAATCAATAATCTTTCTCAATTCTCCAAGTTAAGAACTGCTTACAAAAAATTAGAACATTTCCCCAGCTCTTCCCAACCACATTTTTGGTATTCTTTTGTGTCATACAGAAGTGGAAAAATTATTAAAGTATGATACTCAAAGTGTTAAAAAATGATTAAAGAAGAGAGGATTTCACACAAATGAGAGAGAGTATGTGTATAAGTTTTATTTAACTCATGAAGGAGGAAACCAGAAAGATGGCAAACTCAGCTCAAAAGAGGAGATGTAAACTGGTATTTTGCATATAGTCAATCAAAAAATAATTCTAATGTAAGACTATTAAATTTTAACCAAAGTTGGTTAATGTTCTACAGGGTAATAAGAACCAAATCCTGGTACCCTTTGGGGGCATTATTATTATTATTATTATTATTGTTATTATTATTATTATTTTTTTGCGGAACCGGGGATTGAATTCAGATCCTTGCATTTGCCAATCAAGAGTTTAGCCTACTGAGCCATTTCCCCAGCCCCTGGGGGGCATTATTTAATGTGTGCTTGGATGTATGGTTTTACTTCTATAAACATACATTTAAAACTGTAATTTTTTTTGTGTGTGTGTTCAGGGTCTCACTATACAGCTCTGACTCATAGTGATCCTCCTGTTTTCAGCCTCCCTAGTGTTGGGATTACAGATGTGCACCACCACACCTGGACTCCATCACCAGCTCAGCATACCTGGGGGCAGGGCCAGCATGTGGTGTCAGAGATTGAATCCTGGCTTCTGTGCTTGCCTAAGCAAGTGCTTAGTCTGCTGCACTATCTCACTGGCCCCAAAACTGTAACTTTAGAACTGAGACAGTTGTATTAATTCAGTTGTCAACACTACCACAATTAATTTAATCAATTGGTATTGTGAATTGTCAGTTAATTACTAGTTAATAACAATTAATTTAGTCATTTAGTAATGTTATGCTCTAGGTATTATTTTTATTTTTTTTGTTAGTATAGAGGCTGTTCCCAAGATGTAGCTATTATGAACTGTGTTGCTATAAATATAGGCTTGCATACATCCCTGTGGTATGATGTCTTTAATTCTTTTGGGAAGATATCCAAAAGGAGACAAGTTTTTAAACAGGAATACTTTTAAGAGAAATTTTAGATGCACAAAAAAATTGGGGTGAAGGTGCAGAGATTTCCAACATACAGTAGCTTTTGCCACACATATGCACAGTGTCCCCCATTAGCAAGATGCCCCACTAGAGTGATGCACTTTTACAACTGAGAAGTGAAACTACATTAACACATATCAGCTAATATCAATAGTTTACATTAGGGTACACTCTTGTACATTCTATGGGTAGCAGAAATGCATAATATGTATCCAAGATTGTAATGTCATATAGAGTATATTCACTGTCCTAAGAAACCTCCCTGCTCCACCTATTTATCTGATTCATCTGATACTCTCCCATCCCCACCCCTTGTGGCATCTTCTTTATGAGGATAGAAAATAAAATCACTGCATCTTATCAATTTTAAAGAATCAGAAAAAGCTTAGAACTCTAAACACTTATGCTATAGTACTATTCTCTACACTATAGAGTCAGATGACTCTCAGGCTTGTAAGAACTTTTTTTAAATCTTTGTCTTTTGAGACAGGATCTCGCTATGAAGTTCAGGCTGGCCTTGCACTCACTTTGACCCCAGGCTGTCCTTGAAACTCACAAAATCCTCTTGCCTCAGACTTCCAAGTGTTAGCAGTACAGGTGTATGCCACCACGCCCAGTCTAGAATGTTTTTAAAGTGAGATTAAAGTATCAACTTCTCATCTTTCTTTGTGTATTAGCTTCTGGTGCTGCTGTAACAAAGTACCACAAACTGAGCAGCTTAAAAAACATATATTTATTCTTTTACAGTTTTGGGTATCAGAAGTTAGACATTTGTTTCAGGGGGCTGGAATGAAAGTGCCAGTGGGATCACAGTCCTTCTGCATGTTCTGTGAGAGAAGGTTTCGGTGCTTTTTACAGCTTCTACAGGAATATTTGTGCACTTCTTGGCTGTGGCTTCTTTCTCCATGGTTAAGTCCAGTAGCAGAATATCTTCATATTTTTTTGCCTTCATCTGCATATTACCTTGCTCTTATAAGGACCATTGTGACTACATCAAGCTGACCTGGGCAATCCATTTCAAGGTTAACTGATTAGCAACTTCAGTTCCTTCAGCCATGTAACAACACAATCATAGCTGCCATGAAATAGAATCTGGGTGTCTAGGGTGTGTGTGTGTGTGTGTGTGTGTGTGTGTGTGTGTGTGTGTTTGTGTGTGTGTGTGTATGTATGTCAGGATTCATTATTATTATTTTTTTTCAGAACCGGGGATTGAACTCAGGTCTTGTGCTTGCCAGGGAAGCACTTATTCTACTGAGCTATCTCCCTGACCCCTCAGGATGAGTCATTATTCTATCATGTTCCTGTTTCCAAATTTTGAATCATATTTTTGGAAGATTACATCTCTCTCTCTCTCTCTCTCTCTCTCT
>NW_004524747.1:2982757-2985813 GCF_000260255.1 Octodon degus
TTTTTTTTTTTTTTGCAGAACCAGGGATTGAACTCAGGCCTTTTTGCTTGCCAGGGAAGCACTTATTCCACTGAGCCATCTCCCCTGCCCTTTTTATTTCTTCTTTTGAGTTCTTACACTAAGGAGGCTATATGATATTTACACGTGTGGGTCTGGTTTATTCCACTTGTGAGTATATCTTCAAGTGGCATCCACTTAAATATGAAGGGTTCGAGTTTATCATTCTTTATATTGAATAATACTCCATTGTATAAAAAACTAGGAAACATGACGGGGCAAAGCCATACATTTATATGCACAAGATGGGTAAGGTAATGATGCTGAGACTTCTCAGCAGGTTTTTGAAACTAGCAGTTAATTGGTAGGAGTCTCACCCTGACTAACTATATATGCTGATACCTGTGAACTAAGCAACTGCACTGAAGGTAGCAATGTGTAATACTAGGGCAATGCTTGGAATGCTTGTCATTCTGGTTTTCTAAATACATACTGCTCCTAATGTCATATCAATTACTGCTACACTGTCTCTCAAGTAAATGTTTGTTTTAATAAAAGGGTAACAAGTGAAAACAAGAGACAAGAAAAAAAGTCATAGGACTGTCCTGCTACAATGATGAATATGGTTAGATTTCTAAATTTCTGTGTAAAAATATGTAATTGTTTATTTTTATTTTTAAAATTTTTAAAAAATTATTTTCTTCACATTCTGTAGGGATTTAAAGTTTAACATATCAATAATTGATGAAAAATACCTGTTCCATGTTATGTCTAATATGTTTGATATTCACACAGGTAGGGAGGCTAAGCTCAACTGCCTATGTTATATGGTAGTAATATCATTAAACTTCTCTTCTGGAGGGTGAACAACTTAAGATTGCAGACCAAATATAAGAGAAAAAGAAGGGCTACAAGGATAGCCAACATTTTGGCTCTAGCCTTTCAAGGGCAGTGAGGACTCAGTACATAAGAGAACCTGTACTGTAATATTCTGTAACTCAATGGTGTCCCAGATTTTCTGATCAAGGAGATTATGGGGCCACACAAGAAAGTGATCGATGATGTAGAGTGTGCCTAAGGAGAGTCACATGGAGAGAAAACATTCTCTCAGGTTTTTCACAGAGAGCAAATTGGTCAAGCAATGGCCGTTACATATCCACATGGCTGGCACTGACAAAGGATCTGTAACCTGAGGTACAGGGTTTCACCGTAAGTCCTGAGGGGATTTGACTGACCTTGTCAGATACAAAAGTTACATTTCTTGTTATATAGGTCTTGCTTTATCTTGATCTTAACCATCTAGCAGAAAAGTATAAAAACAAGGTGTAAAAAGTAAAACCAAATTAATATAGCAAGCTATTAAGGGCTCAAGTCAACAACTTCTGACATTGCCAGTCCTATGGATAGCCCACTACTATTATGGGATACTGGACAGTATTGGATTATTTTGCTGAATTCACACACCTACAATATTTAAATGACAATGGAATACCCATCTCTGACAAAACTAAACAAAAAAGGGATAGAAATGAAGGACCATTCTGTATCTGTATATAGAAAATAGTTAGGATAGATATATGGCTACTTTCTCTTAATTCAATGAGAACAAAGATTTGTACTAATAGTGTTTGGACAGGATATCATGTCTGCATCTTGTAATAACCACTATGAAGACAACAATATGTAATGTATTAATTATTGAAACTGTCCTACTAGTCAGTTTTGAAACTGTCTCATTGCTATTTGTTTCTCAATAAAATAAATTTAAAAAAGAAATGTTGTTAGGCTACGGAAAAAAGAAACTGACAAAATGAAAGAAACAAGGTATGTATCCTGACTTTCCTATATACACTGACTCAGAGTAATCAAATAGCCAATGAGGAAAGGAACTTATTTGCAGAATTTTAGCTAATACATGAAATGTTTCTTTCACTTTTTTTTCCTTCAGAACCGGGATTGAACTCAGGCCCTTATGCTTGCCAGGGAAGCGCTTATTCCACCGAGCCAACTCCCCAGCCGCAACATGAAATATTAACATTGGAAAATTCACCACTTTGCAGTTCTTTAGTAAAATAATGGAACTACGTGATGATTTTTTTTTTTTGAGGAACCAGGGATTGAACTCAGGTCCTTGTGCTTGCCAGGGAAGCGCTTATTCCACTGAGCCATCTCCCCAGTCCAGTGATGATTATTTGGTATGGAGTTAAGGGAAATCTTTATAACTGAGGAGGAAATAAGCTGGTATCACCTGAACCCACTGGTAACTCTTACCAACTATCAAAATGAGATAAATAAGTAGAATGCACTTCATCATGTAGTGCAGTAGGTTATATATAGTATTACCTCTCTAGTGCCCTTGCCTAGAACTTGACACTGATTAATCAAACCTCTACATCTAACTATTTTATATATATAGGAGACAAAGCAGAGGTTAAACAATATCACAAGAATGATAATCAAGAATGTCTGTGTACAGAAAAAAAGACAGTTTCTTCAACAAATCAATGACGTAGAAAAGGAAGGATGAACTACTAGAAAATAAAAAAAAATACTTAGGAGAATTCATCAACCAAGTGCAATAGGTGGACTTTGTGAGATCCTGATTTGAATGAACTAACAGTAAAAAAGACACCATGAAAATTGAAATATGGACTGAGAACTAAGAAATTATTTTTAATTTTGTTGACCTGATGATGGCATAATGTTTATATTTTTACATCAAAGTAATTTCTGTGAAATTTCCTTTGAAATCCTCTCATTGGGGGGAACAAAAATAATTAGAGGCTGAATGGAATAAGACTGACAAAGTGATGATTATTGAATTTGGGTGATGCTATGTGGAGACTTTTATTATATTATCTTTTGTACTGTTTGGACATTTTAATAACAAAAATTTGGAAAAAGAAGTTTTGATTAGGAATATGAACCCTAGGGCCAGCCAAATAGCTCAGTGGATTAAAGCTCCTGCAAGCAGGTACAGGGGGATCCCTGGGGCCTGCCATGCTACCCCGTCCCTGGGGTGGGCTGAGATGGCAACTGAGACTGGACATGGTGCCACA
>NW_004524747.1:2985913-2987795 GCF_000260255.1 Octodon degus
CCACTAAGAAAAATGTATGCAGTGTGTTAATTATTGAAACTGTCCTAGCGATTTGATTTGAAACTGTCTCATTGCTATTTGTTTATCAATAAAATTATGGAAAAAAAAAGCATGGACTCTGCAAGCAGATACCTTGAATTTTATTCAATCTTTGCATCTATTAATTAGGAGACTTTGAGGGAAATTACTTCTCAGTACCTGTTTCCTTAATAGGAAAATAAGATAATAACTTCATAGCATTATGATAAAGGATAAATTAAATAATTACATGTAAAGAACTTATAGAAAAGCTCAAAACCTAGTAAATGCCTATTATGATCCTCATCCTCCTCTTTCTTCTATTTAAAAAATAATTAGTAGGTACATCTATTCTACCTGGGTATTCTCCCGGCACTTACAAGATCAGATCATTTAAAAACTGGCAGAAGGGGCTGGGGACATGGCTCAGTGGAATAAATGCTTCCCTGGCAAGCACAAGGGCCTGAGTTCAATCCCGGTTCTGCAAAAAAAGACAAAAAAATAACAAACAAAAAACAACTGGTAGAATACCCAGAGATAAGCCTTACAAAAACAAGCAAGACCTATGCCAAAAATATAATTTTATTAATGTATATTTTAAAATACTTAAAGAGTGACTGGGGAGATAACTCAGTAGAATAAGTGTTTGTCTGGCAAGTACAAGTGTCCTGAGTTCAATCTCCAGTACCGCAAAAAAGTAAAAATCGTTAAAAAAAAATACTTAAGGAAGCCAGGGATGGTGGTGCATGATGGTGATTCTAGGATTGTGGAAGGCTGAAACAAGAGGACTATGACTTTGAATCCAGCCTCAGCAAATTAGCAAGATTTTGTCTCAAAACAAGTATTAAATATTTGCTGGGGATGTATTTCATTGCAAAAGCCCTGTGTTCAATCTCCAGGCTACAAACAAAACAGAACAAAGCAAAACTTTAATGAGGGCTGGGGATACAGCTCAGTGGCACAAGTGTCTGCCTGAGTTCAATGCCTGGTACCAAAAATAAAAAACTTTAGTGGAATGGAAAATAGCATCTTTTAATATGAAATAGATTAATGTCATACCTCTATAACAAATAATTTAATGAAATTTCAGTCAAAATTTATTTTATTTTTATGTATTAAGTAGAGGCTACAGGGTTTCACTACACAGATCTGAGTTGTAGTGATCTTCCTGTTTTCAGCCTCCCAAGTGCTGGAATTACAGGCTTCCGTCAAAATTTAAATGAAAAAAATTTTTTTCTTTTTTTCTTAAGAGGGGAACTGACAAATTTTTAAATTAATTTGGAAGACCAGGGTAAATTGCTCTACCGGATAAAGAGTTGTGATAGACTTCTGTAAAAAAAGGCAAAAAATCTGAAATCAATATAGAATTTTAATACAGAAAAATTTAATACCTCAGAATGCCAGAAAAATTCTATTCTAAAAATTATATGAATGTATGCATACATTCTCTTGCACAACAGGTAAAGATTAATACAATAAACAAATAATACTACAAAATATATACATGAGAAATTTACAGAACATACAGACTAATAAAATATGAAAAGATAATCAGCTTCAGTCAAAAAGAAAGAAAATTATAAATTTGACATGAAATAATAGGCACATTCATGAACTGTGAGTAGAAATATAAATTCATACATCCTTTTGAGAGGGTTTGTTGCTTCATTAATAATGTTTTAAATATTTCCTTTCACTGCTGCAATATATTTATCATATGACAACTGTTATACAGACATTTATAAAGATATTAACTGTAACATACCTTGAAATCAGAAAAAATTCCTTTTTTTGTGAAAAATCAGAAACTTTAATCCTACCAATTAGAAAACTAAGGAAATAAAAAAGAATGTTCTAATTCATA
>NW_004524747.1:2987895-2988798 GCF_000260255.1 Octodon degus
AAAAAAAAAAAAAAAAAAAAAAAAAAAAAGGAAAATGAACCCTGGATTGCAGTATTTAATTTATCCTTTGTGGTGTAAACTTCCCCACTCATTTCATTATAGTATCTCAACTTTCTCCTCAATAACACAGAGGTAAACAACCTGTTGAAGTTTATTGTGTCTAACTTATGCACAGAATCATATGAAATAGTCCAAAAGAAATAAAAGAATTGTACATATCTTACCAATAGCCCACCTATTCTTGAAATATCAAAGTGGAGACAGGAGGAACAGCAAGAGAACAGGGCTTTTGGAAATGTAAAAAATTATAGAAGAAAACTACCGTCTTTAACACCCATTTGCAGCAATAGCAAATTAAGATTTTTTCATTAATTTTATTGAAAATCAATAATTACATATCATATTAAAAATTGTAGACAAATATTGAAATGTGAAAGATATAAGGTGTAGAAATGTGATTTTTAGAGAAATATTTCTGAAATGAATATATCGCATGAGATTAATAGATTGCACACTGTAAATAATTTAAAAACTTAAATGAGTATAACAAGAAAAACTGTTTAAAATAAAAATAAAGAAGTTGGAGGGAGATGACCGAGGGCTTGAGGGATCCTGAATAGACCCAGAGCGCAGGCCCGGAGAGTGAGTGAGACGACCTGGGCCGTGGGATCCTGAATAGACACAGAGCGCAGGCCCAGTGAATAAGTGAGATGACCTGGGGCCCATGGATCCTCATTCCACCCAGGCTGCAGGCCCAGCACATGGAACCCTTCAGCAGAACTCCTTGCAAAGAGGCTAGAGGCAAGACCCACCCAGCTGATTCAGGAGCAGAACATCTTGCCTGAGAGACACAAAGGGTTCAACTCTAACGCCTGCAGCAGAAAGAAGTGGAGCACAGCAGCC
>NW_004524747.1:2988898-2999883 GCF_000260255.1 Octodon degus
TATATATATATATATATTGTATTTTAGGGAAGGGTCTACAGGGTGTCCAGGGTCTCACTACTAGTTCAGACTTGTAGTGATCCTCCTGTTTACAGCCTCCCAAGAGCTAGGATTACAGGTGTGTGCCACCATAGCCACTCTCAATTGCCATCTCAGTGTGCCCTGGGGGTGGGGCTGGCACAGCAGGCCTGGAGATTGAAACCTTGGCCCCTGCGCCTGCTTGCAGGTGCTTTAATCCACTGAGCTATTTGGCTGGCTCATATGTATATTTTTCAAAACTACATAAGAATATATTTTGTCTCAGAATTTTAATACAATTTTAGAATTTCAGAGTTCAATAATTTCCCATGGATGAATATTTGTAACTATTTTTTCATCAGTATAAAATGGCAAAAAGAACATCCCTTGTACAAATCTCTTTGTGCAATTGTGCCTATGATTAGTTTTATTTTTCAGTACTAGGGGTTGAACATAGAACCTTCACCCTGAGCTACATCCCTAGCCTCTTTTTATTTGCAGCCAGGTTCTCACTAAGTTGGTAAATTGCCCATGATGGGCTCCAAATTGCCATCCTCATGTCTCACTCTCTCAGAGCACTGCAATTACAGATACACACTTGCACAGTCAGTGCACTCTGTTTTCAGAGGGCAAATTTCTAGTACTTAAAATTCTGAGACAAAATGGATGGCCATTTAATTTTGAAAAGCATCAACAAATTACCATCCAAAAGTGTATGCCAATATATTGCACTTATAGTAATAGAGTCACTATTTATCTACAACATTATACCAGATATTTGTGATTCATTCTTGAGTCTTTTAGCATCCATATAGCACTGTGAAATACCCATTAAGGTTTTCCTGGCACAAAATAAGAGATTAATGATGTTTGGTTAACTGAAGCTAAAGCAGCGAAAATCCATGTATAAAACTCAGAAGGTTTCTCCTAACAATGTGGCATTGGTAGTATACAATGTATGTCAGTGTGTCTGTATATTATAAAATCTGATTCAGGTTTCATTTTCATGCATGGAATGTGTTATTTTCATACTTAGTTTTCATACCACACATACAGATTCGAATCACTACTTGTGTTTCACATGGCCTGTCTTTTTCCCAAGGCCCATAGCACATTTTCACTACATATCCTAGAGGCACTAAGGTCTTGAGTGCAAATGATGGGGTCAGTCCTTCATATTAAGGAATAAGATTATGAGCATATGTACTCCCTAAAGACAGTAGGAAAACACAATAGCAAAAGCTTCAGAGAATGGGGATTATTTTTAATAGGTATTTTGGAAATTTCACTGTCAACTAATTTTTTACTAAAAGAGTTTTAAAAGACAGTGATCCAAGGTCTGAGATGAAACATCCTGGTGAATACCCACTTCTATGTGCCAACTCCAAGAAGAGGCAATAAACTATGGAATAACAAGAACCAAACCCTTATGAGGTACAAGTGTGAAGGTACTAGCAAAAAGGGTACTGAAAGTTTGCTTAGGCGCTGAGGACTATGGCAGCAAAGGGATGACCATTAATCTCCACCATCCATTTCCACTAGAATTTGGAGTCAACTTCTCAGAAGCAGAAAGTGCACTGCACACAAAGAAAGTGTCTAAGAATGGACTTTAGAACCTCTTTGACTGCTTGTTTCTGGAGTTAGGGATCATAAATGCCTGAGTGCTTATTGCTCCCCCATTTTCCTTTCCACAACCAGGGTTTGGAAGGTAAATATTTAAAAATATACACGAGACAAAGTTCTGAAACTAGAAACTGGATCCTTTTGCCATCTGTCCTCTTACTCCTCTTGCTGATAGCAATCTATAAGTGTATGCAAACACAAACTTGGTTTTCATCCCAGTTATTTCAGAACTTAACCCTTCTCTCTTTAGAGGAATTAAGTGGTGTCCTTTGGTAAGAAGTGATTGCAAAATTGGGAGTGGTTAAGCATATATGTGATTCCAGCACTCAGGGAGGCTAAGGCAGGAGGACTGCAAGATCAAATGCAGCCTGAGTAACTTAGTGAGTGAGCAAAACTCTATCTTAGCTGGGCATAGCAGTGCACACCTGTAATTCCAGCTCTTGGAAGGGTGAGGCAGGAGGATCAGAACAAGTCTGAGGCCAGCCTGGGCTACACAGTGGGTTCAAGCCCAGCCCTCTAATTGCATAGTGAGACTATGTCTCAAAAGAAAAAAAAAACTGTCTCAAAATTTTTAAAAATGTATAAAGGACTGGGGATATAGCTCCACACCAACTACAGCTCTCAGTTCAATCCTCAGTACCAAAACAGAAGTGTTTGTGGGAATTATTTATTTATTTATTTATTTATTTTTTATTTTTTGCAGAACTGGGGATTGAACTCAGACCCTTGTGCTTGCCAGGGAAGCACTTATTCTACTGAGCCATCTCCCCTGGCTGGGAAATAATGTTTGACACAAACAGAATATTTGAGAAAATATTTCTAAAACTACTAAAAGTAAAATAATTTCACAATGACCAGAAAGGATATATAGGCTTGGGTAGTGATTAAGTGTCTATAAACTGTGGCATCTGTGTGCCTAAGACCTAATGCCAACTCTGATATTCTATCCTTGGGAAGGTCACTTAACCTCCCTATGCCTTAGAATATGTAAGTGGGGGCTAATAAAAATACTTATTTGATCAGAGTGACTGTGAGAATTCTCCCACAGTGCCTCACAATTCTGAACCTATGGTCTTTAAAGTATTCAAGAAATAAATGAAATTGATAACTATTAATTTATTTACTATGATTCCATTTTTCTGTTTTAAATAATTTTTATTCATTTTAATGAGAAAAAAGATAAAATAATGAAACAGTTTCAAAACAGGTTAGTAGGATGTTTACAATAATTAATACAATGCATATTGTTGTCTTCGTAGTGTATAGTGTGCCTAAAGAGAGTCACCTAGAGAGAAAAATGTCTCTCAGGCTTTCACAGAGAACAAACTGGTCAAGAAATGATCGTGACTCATCCAGATGGCTGACACTGACAAAAGATCTACAAAGTGTTGTAGATGGTTCCAGCATAAATCCTGAGGAGATTTGACTGCTCTTGTCAGCGACAAAAGTTACATTTTTAGTTATATAGGTCTTGCTTTAACTTGGTTTTAACCATCCAGCAGAAAAGCATAACCATTTTTCTAACACATTAATTTGCATATACTTGGCCTACCAAATTCTCAGTAATATGAGAATAACCATTGTTGCAGTGGCCTAGTTCTTTTCCCCAAACTTGATAATTGTGCCTTACTTTACCAGAAACCATCTCCTGGCTCCATCTTTACCTTCTTTCCACTCAACAAGGCTTATCTCTCCCTCATGCCCTGTGTTGCTTTAGGACTTCAAAAGATAAAAAGAGAAGACGGTACCTGCCTTGCCCATCACCAAAAGACTGCTGGGGTGTATCTGGAAAACTGCTATGGAATACAAAGGTCACCATCTAAAGGAGGTACTGTGAGTTCATTTGCATAATGTTCCAAGAGAATATCTTCTCCTTGGGTGAGGGAGGCAGGTTTTTCAGGTTGGAAGCTACCTCACACCCTTCCATCTAAGTTCTATGCATTCCTAGGATATTAAGTCATCAAGGCTGAGAAGACACTTGAGGTATAATTTTTGCGTGGTCCAGCACTGAATCACACCTTTCCACCATGTACATCTCCATTCTAGCTCTAATTAGTCTGCCTGACTCTGTGTGTGTTTCTATAGTATCCTCCTAAGTAGCTGTTTCATGTGACTTTTATAGACCAAATTACTGTTCTATGCTGCTCTGGCTCTTAATTAAGGACATGTTTATCATTGGGAAGAAATTCTTTCCTTGAGTTCCAAAGAGACAATGTGTTCTTCTGGAGGTCTGACAGAGTATTACTTTCAAGTTTACCTTGAGTGACAGAGTCAGTGTGAACTTTATATAACAAACCTAAGTCATTTCTTCATTATGAAAAATGGAATAAAAAAGTTCAGATTGTGAAAAAATCTCTCCATTGTTGCAAAATGCATTAGTCACTTTCCTGTCACTAGAACAGTATTCTTGAAACCCACATTTTAAATGAGGAGAGGTTAGTTTGGCCTATCTGTTTCAGAAGTTTCAGTCTGTAACCTATAAACTCCTAGGTAAAAGTGACCTGAAGGAGAGGCACGGCAAAGGAAGCTGTTCACATCGTGTTGGCCAGGAAGCAGAGGCAGAAGGGAGGAGCCAGGGCTGAGAACATACCCTCCCATGCCACATCCCTAGGGACCTGGCCCTTCTAGGCACAGCCCATCACCATTCAGGAGGTTGGGAGAGGAGCATATTAGATCTAAACCATAGCACAAAGGAAGACACTACATTCTCCCCTAAATTAATTGACCAATTCTTTTAGCTCCAAAGAGCAATGGAAGTTGGGGAAACCAACTAGCCATACCAAGTGATAGGATAATTCTGGTTAACAGCCCTATTGCTTACAATAAAAAGGTCCCTCTTGACATAATGTCCTGATACTGTATAGTGGAGGGGGGAAATGACTAAACATAAACTCTTAGCATGATTGAAAGAGTAAAATGGTTGGGGTTGGAAAGCCCAAAGTTACATTGTTCACAATTTTATGAAGCACTGTGGTGGCCACAACTGGTACACACTACTAGTTCTTCTCATCTTTTTGGTCTGAGAGAGACAAGCATTAGGCAAATGCTGAGATACTTGATCCCAATCAGCAGCAGTCATAGTAACCTTAATTTCTTGCTTACTGTAGAGGCACTGAGCTGACAAGTCCACCCAAATATCCAACTGACATGAGATATCCACCCAAATATCCAACTGACATAGAGATACATGAGAAAGAGAGACTACAGGCAGAAACCAGTACAGATGATATTTCACGTGGTCTACATTCTCAGAAGTTTCACTTTACTTTGGAAGTGTTAGCCACTCATTTTAACCTCAAGCAACATGAAGGTGACATCCCAGTGATTGCTACTTTCTCTCGTCCCTAAAAAAGCAATGAAATACTCAAGACTATAGCAGACACAAAGCAGTCTTCATTACACACACACACACACACACACACACACACACACACTCTCCAGAAATATTTTCACTTAGAGTACAGCTTCCCTGAGGTTCACAATAAATAGCAAGAGCAGAGAAAAGCAGAGTTGGAGGGAATCCGTATAAATGAAGCAGTGCAAAATTTCACACAGCAGTTCCATTTGATAAGCTGCTGGCTCCTGTAGGTTCCTAAGAAAAGAGTCTTTCTGGCTTACACTCTGAAGAAACTCTACTCTGCACATCCTCCTTGATTAGTGACCAGTAGTAAAATTCTAAGAGAGCTGACCCATTTGGGGAACAGCTTTTTTTTTTTAACAGTGCAGGTTTTCTTTCAAGCCAGAGCTTCTCACTCAAATTAACATTCCAAGCACACAGATTCCACAATTGTCAGATTGTTTCCTGGGAGGTATCCATGGTTAGCAAGTTGTTGCATTTACTGATTAGTCAGGAGATTCTAAGCCTCCAACTTAGCAAAGGAAAAGCTCAGTAATAGTATACACCAATGGGCAGATCTGGAAAGTCATAGGGTTTTTTTTTTTTTTTTTGAGGTGGCTGAGTCGAGAGCATGTGATTGATTTGTAGTGGAAGCTAGGATCACAAGTGCTGGGGTTAAGAGAGGATTATTGTTACATCAGTCCACTGATTGGACTAGCACTGCCCTAAATGCAGTAGTCTGAAAACAATATAAGGGACATAGAGAGACTTGTCTTGCTGTCTCGCTTGTTGCTTTTGCTATCTTCTGTAACCATGAACTGTTGCCCCTCTGCCATGTGCCACCCTGTCTTGGAACCATCAAATGATGGATTGAAACCTCCACAAACTATAAGATAAATAAAACTTGCCCTCTTGAACTTTGGGTTTCAGGTATTTTGGCTCAGCAACAAGAAGAGTAACCAACATATCTTGTGTCTAAATATTGCAGTAAAACTTTTTTCTATTTGTGTGGTACTAGTCATTGAACTCAGGGCCTTGTGCATACTAGGAAATCACTATACCACTCAGCAATATCACATCTTATTTTATTTATTTATTTATTTATTTACTGATCATCACATTTCTTGGTCTAACCTCAACCCTTTGATCCTCTTGCCTGAGCCTCCTGAGTAGCTGGGAAAACATGTGTGCACCACCATGCCTGACTAGCAATAAATCTTAAACCTGCTTGGAGGTCACGTTTTCTTCTAACAGACTTGCAAGAAAATGTTAGGCTGATCATTCACCCACAAGTCTCATCCTACACTTTATAACTCCTCTTGGCAACCCTTGACCCATTCCACAATACCCAAGAGACAGAATCAGACAATGCTTTGTCTTGTTTCAGCCTCAAAAGGAGGCTCTGAGTTCTCAGCCCTTCCCCGCTGGTGCTGGTGGCAGCAGACACAGTGGAGATAGTCCACTACATTACGGGTAAACAATGAGCGCAATGGATGCAAATACTGGAAGAAAAG
Source organism: Octodon degus (assembly GCF_000260255.1). Classification (NCBI taxonomy): domain Eukaryota; kingdom Metazoa; phylum Chordata; class Mammalia; order Rodentia; family Octodontidae; genus Octodon; species Octodon degus. The sequence continues at coordinate 2,995,391 of NW_004524747.1, forward strand.
GAGCATAAAGACAATGGAAATCAGATATGCAATGATGAGTTGCAAGGCAATGAGGGAATGACAGTAATTCAGTAACACTTTAACTCCAAAGAACTTGAAAACCAAGACCATTATCACATTTTCTACCAGCCTCACACTATAGTGTAGACCCATATGTCCCCAGTTCTGACCTTTGTCAACAAGATCACTATCTGCTAACCTCAACTGCAGTGCTGACCAGCAAGAGAAATTGATGCCAGCATAGAGGATGGTGACTGAAATCAGCACCACCAAAGTGCCAACCCGGCTGAAATTTTTCTCAATATTATCAGGCATCTGGGCACCACTTCTCCAGAACTTAACCCAAGGCTCAAAGAAAATGATCAGGAAGTTGAGCACTAAGAAGGGCACAGCTTTCAACTTCAAGGTGGCTGAGAAGAGCACCAGAATCATGAGGCGAGAAGTAATCTCCAGTGTCCTCCAGATGGTGATGCAAAGGACTTCTAGCGGACCAAGGCGGATCTTATAGTCATCGTACTTGATCTGGATCGCCAACATATTGCAGAGGGTAGCCCCGTAGGTGACAGATATCAATGAAAAGATCATTAGCACAGCTGTAAAAACAAAAGAAGGGACAGAAAAAACAGGTAATCTGTTAGTATGAGTAGTGAACCCTTTATTCAGACGCAGAGGTCCAGAGCAGTGATAAGTGGGATTTGAGAGGTTCATTTAAGAGGAAATTCTCCAGACATAGTTACACAAGCCTATAATCTCAGCATTTGGCAGGCTGAGGCAGGAGAATCTTTGTGAGTTCAAGACCACCCTGGGCTACAAAGTGAGCTCAAGGCCAGCCTGAACTACATAGTGAGACCCTGTCTCAAGAAGACAAAAAAGAAGGGTAAATTCATATATGATTGCAGCTTTGTAAACAAATACAATGCACCTGAATAGACATTTCCCCCAATAGAGAATATAAATGGGAAACATATATGAAAGGATATTCAACATGATTTTTATCAGGGTGTTTGATTATCATGTGGGAGCCCCTAAGTTTGATATCTAGCACTACCAAAAATAATCACAATGAGACACAGTAAGTCTCCAAGTTATAAATGAGTTCTATTCCAGGAGTGTACTGCTTTTCACTTTCCAGCAGTCCCCTCCATTTCGCCACTGTTTTTTTCTCTTGCTTTCAGATGTCCTGTGCTCTAATGAAGCACTGTGCTACTGTATACCATCACACTGTACAGTAAGCACACAGCAGCACATCTGTGATAATGTCCAGCAGGCACATGAGCTACTTCCATGACTTGTTCATCTCTACGAATATCTTAAATGGGAGGTCTGTTCATATTTGTGAAAGTCTGCAACTCAAATGTTCAAAAGTCAGGGACTTACTGTATTGCCTCAAACTTGTTAAGGTGGTTATAGTAAAATTTTTTAAAAGGTAAGTTTGGAGAGGCTGTGAAGAAAAGCTATACTGTTGTTAAGAATGCAAACTGATACAAGCCATTAGAGAAAATAGTATCAAGGTTCATCCAAAGACAAAAGTAGAGCTACCACATGATCTAGCAATCCACTTCTGGGCAAATATCCAAAGGAAATGAAATAAATATGTGAGGGTCAGGGAGATAGTTCAGTAGAATAAGCGCCTGCCTGGCAAGCACAATGTCCTGAGTTCAATCCCCAGTACCACAAAAAAGAAAAGAAACAAGTATGTGAGAGAGATATGTGTACTCTCATGTTCATGAAAACAGCCTAAACATCCACTGATGGATGAATGGATAAAGAAAACATGAGTGAAATCTCTCTCTCTCTCTCTCTCTCTCTCTCTCTCTCTCTCTCTCTCCCTCTCCCTCTCCCTCTCTCCCTCTCTCTCTACCCCATACAATTGCATGTTATTTGGTCACAAAATGAAATAAATCATGCCATTTGTAATAACATGAATGAATTTAGAGAACATTATACTAAGTGAAGTGAGACAGACTCAGAGAGATAAATACTGTATTATCTTATTTATATGTGAAATATTAAACACACAAATAGCAACAAAGTAATTTCCTCAAGCTGGAGCTCAAAGAAAATGGAAGATTTTTGGTCAAAGAGTGTGAACTTTTATTTATTTATTTTTAATTTTTTTTGCAGTAATGGGAATGGACTTTTAGTTAAGATGAATAAATTTGAGAGATCAAGTATATAGCATAGTCACTATAAAAATAAAAAAATGTATTGATGACAAAGTATTGAATAACTGTATTTTTCTAGAAGAGTAGATCTTAACAATCTTTATAGTAAACATAAAATGGTAACTATGTGAGGGTATGAATATGCCAATTAGCTTGCGTACAGTAATCATTTCACAATGTATACATATATCAAAACATCCCATTCTAGACCTAAAATATATACAATAAGACAAAATAGCATGTACAGAAATAAAAAGCAAAGAAAGACATCAAAATATATTATGTGACAAGGTTTTACCTCAGGTTTTATAAAGAGAATACAAAATAATAAAACAAACAAAAACCGTTAGAAATGATACAGAACTGCACTAAACAAAATAGGAATTTGACAATGGTTGTTATACTGCATAATGTTGTATGCAAAAACAGGTGTTTAGATTTTGCATATAAGCATGCAAAATTGGGTTTTACCTCAGTTTTACAAATCTTTTGGGAGCTGGGGAGATAGCTCAGTGGCTTAAACTCCTGCCCAGCAAGTGCAAGGTCCTGAGCTCTTTTGGACTAGGAATGTGGCTCAGTGGTGCAGTACTTACTCAGGATGTGCCAGACCTCAGGTTCAAGCTTGATTTCTTGATATTTGTGGTAGTTACACCTGCACAATGACTTAGGAAAAATTGTTCTGCACAATTTTGTGATATAAGCTTTCCTCTTCCTTATATGTTTCTATGAAACTTTAAAAATAAATGGGTACAGAGTTCTATGATTGAGAGAGCAAGTTTTTAAAAACTGGAGCAGGACTTAAGGAGTGTACATATTTCAAGCAACTGGTTTGTTTCAGTATTGGTCTTGCAACACAAAAAGTGTGTCTGTATTTATAAGTATAAATGAGTTATTTGTTAGAAATAAATTTGATTGTAAAAAAAGAATGTAAACACTTTGCTACATAAATAAAAATATTTTGCTATGTTTCTCTATTTTCTACTTTAATAGTAGTATAAATATGTAATAAACTTTTTTTGTATTTTAGGGAAGAGTCTACAGGGTGTTCAAGGTCTCACTATTAGATTGAACTCCTAGTGATTTTCTTGTTTACAGCTTCCTAAGAGCTGGGATTACAGGCGTGCACCACCATGCACAGTCTCAATTGCCATCTCAGCATGCCTTGGGGGCGGGGTCGGCATGGCAGGCCCGGTGATCAAACTCCAGGCTTCACTGCCTGCTTGCAGGTGCTTTAATCCACTGAGCTGTTTGGTTGGTCCTTCTGTAATAAACTGTTTTAAAAATTGAAAAATCACTAACATGAAAAGAGCACATAAAAAGGTATAGAACAAAGACTGGCATGATGGTGCACGCCTATAATTCCAGCGTTTGGGGGGCTGAATACAGGAAGATCACTACGAGTCTGACCTGTGTACTGAGACCCTGAAGACCCTGTACTAAATACATTTAAAAAACCAACAAAAAAGATACAGTGAAGAACTACTTGATGAAGCAGGATTCTGAGCAAACACTGAATGAACCAGAAAAAATACTACCTAAAATATCCAATCTTTGAGACTCAGAGAAAATGCCCTTTCTAAGTGAAGTGCCTTCTTTGATGTTTACCTTCTTCACGGAATTAATCTTTTTGTGATTTCAGAGCATTTAACTAGTTGCATGTGAAAAAAGTATACTAGAAATCCCATGAAGGTTTGTTCACTGCTGTGTCCTGAAAGACTAGCACACTGCCTAGAGCAGAGTAGGTGTTCAATAAATGTAGAATTAATAAAAACTTGATTTTAGAAAGGCATCATAAAATACCTAGGATTATAAACACGTGGCTCATTCTGGGTGTGGTGGCACATGCCTGTAATCCTAGCCCTCTGGAGACTGAGCTAGGAGGATCACTTCTAATTTGAGACCAACCTGGACTACAGAGTGAGCTCAAGGCCAGCCTGAACTACATAGCAAGACCTTATCTTAAAAAAAAATCCTTGACTAAGCCATGTGGTCACTTGTGGAAGTCACTGAATACGTGCTTCAGCTTCTAACTTCACTGAGATATTATAGAGTTGCTTAGCAATGGCAAATTATCACTCTTACATATTACTACAGTTTATGAATGTTCAAATTTCCAAATTTGTAGTGGTTCGGAAATTTTAAATTCTTGTCACCCATGGCCTCTGTAACACTCATTTTAGAATAGAAGCCTAGAAGTACTAGAATGCTCCATAAACCTGCTTTACCTAATCCTTACCTATAGAGTGCACATGTGACACTTCCGTTTTCTTCAAATGATACTGATACATATGTCAGATGACAGTGATTACTAACAAAGATTTTTGGTTT
>NW_004524747.1:3006773-3009839 GCF_000260255.1 Octodon degus
GGGTCTCACTAGTAGATCTGACTTGTAGTGATCCACCTGTTTATAGCCTCCCAAGAGCTCGGATTACAGGCGTGCGCCACCGTGCCCAGTCTCAATTGCTGTCTCAGTGTGCCCTGGGGGTGGGGCCAGCACTGCAGGCCAGGGGATCGAACCCCTGGCCCCTGCATCTGCTTGCAGGCACTTTCCTTTAAAATTGAAGGAAAGATAAGGTTTTTCCATGACAAGGAGCACCTCAAGATATCCGTGGCCATCAAACCAGCATTACAAAAAATTCTTAAGGGTACCCTAGAAAGAGACAATGAAGCAAACAAAGTCAAGAAGTCCAAAAGAACGAAGACACCTGATGGGACAAGCAGCTAATAAAAAAGGGGAGTAAATGAGAAAATCAGCAGTAGGAAAGTGATGTGATCACAGGAACACATCAGTACCTCTCAGTGATAACAGTGTGAATGGACTCAACTCCCCAATCACAAGAAATAAATTGCAAGAATAGATAAAAATCCAATAATATGCAGTACACAAGAAATATATTTAATTTAAAAATACTCACAGATTAAAAATAAAAAACAGTATTCCATGTAACAGGAACCCAGAAAAAATTCACATGTCATTATTCTACTTTCAGAGAAAGTAGATTTCAAGATCAGGAGAGACAAAGAAATTCTCTGAATATTAGTTAAGGGCACAATTCAATTGGAAGCATTAACAATTATAAGTATATGTACTCCAAATACTGGTGCAGCCAACTTCATTAATGTTTAGCAAACATTAGTACATATGAAAAGCCAGATAAAAACCAATATAAGGGGCCAGGGAGATGGCTCAGTGGAATAAGTGCTTCCCTGGCAAGTACAAGGGCCTGAGTTCAATCCCTGGTTCCACCAAAAATAAATAAATAAATAAATAAACAATATAGTAGCAGTGGAGAACATCAATACCACACTGTCACAAATGGTAAGATTAACTAAACAAAAAGCAAAAAAAAGTACTACAAGACTTGAACCAAACTATCAAAAAAGTGAACTTAATGGATACCTATAGTGTTACAAACAGTAATAGAATACATTGTTCTCAGCAGCACATGGGACTTTGTCTACAATAGGCCACATGCTAGCCAATAAAGCATGCTTAAGTAAAGAGAAAGAAAAAAGTTAATGTAATTCAGCATGGATAATATATTTAAAAGTATACTTTGAAAGTGCTTGCTTAGACAGACACAGAGGCCAGGAGTTCAATCCCCCAGCCTGCTGTGCTGGCCCTGACCCTGCAGCATGCTGAGGCAGCAAATGAGACTGGGCATGGTGACACAAGTCTGTAATTCCAGCTCTTGGGAGGCTGTAAGCAGGAGGATCACTACGAGTCTGATCTATGCAGTGAGACCCTGTACAACCTGTAGACCCTGTCCTAAATACAAAAATAAATAAATAAATAAAAACTATACTTTGATTTAGTATAATCATTTTATATGTTCATAGGTTCTTTAGTCTGGTTGCTAAGCTGTATGTAGGATAATTAACTTTTTGAGGACTATTAGACAAATAAATGAATCTGATATGGGTGAAAAAGGGAGGCTGTATAGGGAAAGGGGAAGAAAGGAATTATGATATGCTATGTATATGTATCAATTCCCTGCAATGAATGTAATAATTTATGTATGCAAATATATACTGATAAAATTTAAAAATTCAAAAAATAGAAATAATAGAAGACAAGAAGGTAGTTTAGTCATTTCCAGGTGCTGGAAGGTGACTTATGGGAATGACTGCCAATACGTTCGGCTCTTATTGTGGGCTGACAAAATGTTCTAACATTGTGGTGATGCTCCCATACTGCTGTGACTACACTGCAAACATACTGAATTATGTGTTTTAGATGGTTGAATTATGTAATATGTTAGTTATATTTCAATAAAGAAATGAAACAGAAAAAAGTAAGTTTAGAAAGATATATACTGAATGGTTAACAGAGAACCTTTGGGGTGTGAAATTATATTTTATTCCTACTCTGTATGGTTTTGAATTTTACCATAATCATATCTGATTTTTGTAATTAAAAATAATTAAAAACAGTAGTACATGATTATGATAAAATTTTAAATTATGCAGAAGGATTTAAGAAATAGTTTACTGATTTCTCAATACCACTCCTCAGAGGTAGCTTATTTCAAAGCTTTCCCAAAATATTTTTGTATGCATGTATTACTTTATAACGTCTACATGTTTAGATGACTTAATGACCTTCTAACTTTTCAGGAACGAAAGGATCATCATGTTCAGAAAATTTTCTCTTCAAACTACTATGAATTCCATGTATGTGGAAAAGTCCATCACTATTTGCAGTCCACGAATAATTCTTAGTATAAAAAAGGAAAAGAAAAGAAGCAAATTTCCCCTTTGAATTTATTGGAGATGGGACTTTCCAAACAGGGTCACCACCCACTAATAAGGAAATAGTTAAAAGCTGCAGTCACACTCACAGCAGTGTCTGCCCAAGCAGATGAAGTAAATTTCAGGCTGTTAACACTCATTAAAAATCACTTTTATCTTGACTTTGAAAACACCAACTCACATTTCAGCTTCTGGTAGAAGTCCTACTCATATCAAGATCCATCTTTTACAAGTGGGAAATTAAGGCAATGACTGTTTTATTTCCTGCAATATAACAGAAACTCAGATCTTGGACAAGGTGCACTTCTATCAGTAGTCATCTCAGCAAAGGGAGGAGTAAAGCACTCTGGAGAGTTCACTCCAGCTCCTGTGGAGGGGGACCTATATCCATAGATAAAAGGTAAGCTCAGATAGCAGGTTCAAGGAGAACCAGTCAACCAGGCCAACAGTGCTAGCCCCAAGAAAAGCCTGCAATTATTGTCAGCTACAAAATGTGCATAGGGCTTTATTTAAAAAGTGATTCCTCAGAAGGTTTTCAAAGCTAGCAGTTAATTGGTAGGATTCTCACCCTGACTAACTATATATACTGACACCTGTGAACTAAGCAACTACACTGAAGACAGCAATGTGTAATAGTAGGGTCATGCGTGGAGTGCCTGTCATTTTGGTGTTCTGAATA
>NW_004524747.1:3010654-3011740 GCF_000260255.1 Octodon degus
ATAAAAAGTAAAGGCATATTAATATGCTGAGCTGTAAAAGGCTCAAGTCAATAACTTCTGACATTGCCAGTCTTATGGAAAACCCATTACTATTATGGACTACTGGACTATTTTGGAATATTTTGCTGAATTCACACACCTATAATCTTTAAATGACATAACTAAACAAAAAAAGGGATACAAATGAACAACCATTTTGTATCTGTATATTCAAAAGATATACAGCCACATTCTCTTAATTCAATGAATAGAAAGATTTGTTATAATAGTGTTTGTAAACAGGATATCATGTCTGCATCTTGTACAATGAATAACTAAGACAACAATATGCAATGTATTAATTATTGAAACTGTCCTACTAATCGGATTTGAAACTGTCTCATTGCTATTTGTTTCTCAATAAAATTATGGGAAGAAAAGAAACTTTAAAAAGTATATTTCCATTTTCCATTGACTTTATATTAGGCCTGCCTTGTCTTTTACACACAGACACACACACGCGCATGCATACACATAGACATACATATGAAAAAATATGTATGTAAGTTGACATAAGATTGATACTGTTTTGTAGAAATCTTTAATGACCTTTTAAATGGGTTTGTCTAACATATTTTACATAGTCCTGCATAACTACCATATTGACAGCTCTTTATTCTTTATCCAAGAACATACAGCAACTTCTCTTGCCTTCTGGATTATGGTCCTTGTTATTTTCTATGTGGTACATCTGGAGGTATTAGAATATTTTGAGTTTGTATAACTGGAAAATATTTTACTTTTAGTTTTCAAATGTATGTTTGCTACTATTGTACATGGTTTCAGGGTAAATCTTGAGGGGATTTGACTGACCTTGTCAGATACAAAAGATACATTTTTTGTTTTATAGGTCTAGCTTTATCTTGGTCTTAACCATCCAGCAGAAAAGTATAAAAATGAGGTATAAAAAGTAAAGCCATATTAATATGCTGAACTGTAAAAGGCTCAAGTCAACAACTTCTGGCATTGCCAGCCCAGCAGATAACCCACTATTATTATGGATTACTGGACTATATTGGATTACTTTGCTGAATTTACACACCTAAA
>NW_004524747.1:3012204-3012835 GCF_000260255.1 Octodon degus
TAAAGAAACTAGAGCTATACAGATGTATGTCAACTTAACCATAAAAAAGTGGAGCTTTCTCCGTGAAAATAAAAGGAACTACAACTCTGTTTCTAAGTTCTTGTTCAGCTGTAAGTAGTGTTAGATTCTCAGACTAGAATATCAAAGTGACTATTCTTGACTTTCTAAACTGCTGAGTCCTATCCTGAAGAGATGATACTCTTTGTGGCGCTTACAACATCAGAGCACGTATCTAGCCAAGTGGGTGATGCTACTTAAATTAGAACTTATTTATTTTTGTATTTTAGGGAAGGATCTACAAGGTGTTCAGGGTCTCAATACTAGATCAGACTTGTAGTGATCTGCTTGTTTACAGCCTCCCAAGAGCTGGGATTATAGGCACGCAACCACCATGTCCAGTCTCAATCAACGGTTCAGTGTGCCCTGGGGGCAGGGCCGGCACGGCAGGCCCAGGAGAACTCATTTGTTGATGTAGGGTAGTGTATTAGGAGGAAGAAAACCTGACAGTTCTAATAAATATAAAAACATTTTCCATCTGTCTCCATACAAATAGATTCATATCCTAACAGGTCAAAATGTTCCTATGGTTAAAAGCATGGACTCGTACTAAACTAAAGTCAAAATGGATTAA
>NW_004524747.1:3012935-3019878 GCF_000260255.1 Octodon degus
ATAGATTGGACTCGTAGTGATCCTCATGTTTACAGCCTCCCAAGTGCTGGGATTATAGGCAAGTTCTACCATGCTCAATCTAAAAATTCAGAAGGCTTTTTTTTTTTGATACTAGGGATCAAACTTAGGATCTTGCGCTTGCCAGGCAAGCACTTATATCACTGAGCTATTTCCCTGGCCTGAGAGTAAAGATTTTAAATATAACTATTGGTGATTTTCTGAATTTCCACAGGATCTGTAGTAATTTCACTCATGTCATTTCTTATTGCTTGAATTTGAGTTTTTTCTTTCCTCTTTTTGATGAGGTCAGCTAGGGGTTTATCAATTTTATTTTATCTTTCAAAGAACCATCTTTTGGATTCATTAATTCTTTGTATTGTTTTCTTTGTCTCAATTGCATTAATTTCTGCTCTAATCTTTTCAGATTCCTCCCATCTTTGGGCTTTTGGCTTGGTTTGGTCTTATTTTCCTAGAAGGTTGTAGTACAGCATTAGGGTATTTCTCATTTTCCTAATATGTGAGTTCACTGCTATAAATTTCCCTCTGAGTACTACTTTCATTGCATACTACAAATTCCAGTAAGTTGTGTTTGAATTTTCATTGGATTGTGGATATTTTTTAATTTCTTTTGTAATTTCATCTGTAACACATTGGTTGCTGAGGAGAGTGCTATTTAATTTCCATATGTTTGTGGGGTTTTTGTGGTTTTTTAATTGTTAATTTCCAGATTGAGTGCACTGTGATAATACACATGGATAATTTCTGTTTTCTTGCAAATATTTAAGCATGACCTATTGACTAGTATGTGGCCTATTTTAGAAAACTTTCCATGTGCACCTGAAAAGAATGTGTATTCAGATGTTAGGTGGAACATTTTATATATGTCCACTAAGTTCATTTGGTCAAAGGATCAGTTCAGCTCTACTACTTCTTTGCTAATTCTTTTGTCTGCTTGACCTATCATTTTGAGATAACAGGATGTTACGATGCCATGTTAAGATTGTGATATTGGTTATTAGATTTTTTCATGTCCCTTAAAATTTGTCTTATAGAATTGGGTGCTCCCATATTTGGTGCATATACTTTTATGACTGTTATCTCTTCCTTTTGAATTTTTCCCCTAACCAGTATATAGTGGCCTTCTTTATCTCACTTGGTCATTCATACATTGAAGTTCAGATTGTCTGCAAACAGAATAGCTACCCTGGTTTTTTTTTCTGAAGTCTTGGAGCTTGTAGTATTTTCCATCCTTTGACTTTTTGCCTATGAATTACTGTATGGGTTAAATGTGTTTCTTGTATACAGCATATTTTTGGTTTTTGTTTCTTGATCTACTCTGCCAGTCTGTTTTTTTTAATTCGTTAATTGAGTCCATTTACATTGGTAGTTATAATTGATATTTATTGACTTATGTTTGTCATATTATTTTCCTGCTGTTGGTTGCCTACTTTTCTCCTGTGCTTAACAGTCTGCAGTGTTTGGTGGATTCATTCTATTGTTCTTGGAATTGTGGGTAGTTTGATCCTTTTCTAGAATATCTTTTCATACTCTGTGCATGATTGGTTTGGTCACCATGAACTTCTTTAGTTGTTCTTTATCATGGAAATATTTTAATTCTCCATTAAACTTAGAAGAGAGTTTTGCAGGGTATATCAGTCTGGGTTGGAATTTTTTTCCTGTAGGACTTGAAGTACTTTACTCCATGCTCTCTGTGACATGATAGTTTGTGAGGAGAAATCTGATGTTATTCTGATGGATTTTTCTTTATTTTTTAAAATGTATTTTAGTACAAGGAATACAGGGTCTCACTACACAGATCGGATTCACAGTGATCCTCCTGTTTTCAGCCTCCCAGATGCTAGGATTACAGGTGCATGCCACTACTGTCAGTCACTGTCTCAATGTGTCCCATGGGCAGGGCCAGCACTGCATGCCAGGGATGGATTCCCAGTACTCGAGTCCTTTAAATGTGATCTGTTTCTTTTCTCTAGAGACTTTCAGTATGTTGTTGTTGTGCTGCATTTCTGGGATCTTGATTATTATGTCTGGGTGTAGTTTTAATTGGGTTGATATTATCCCAAATTTTTTGATCAAGGAGATTATGGGGCCACACAGGAAAGTGATCGATGATGTAGAGTGTGTCTAAGGAGAGTCACCTGGTGAGAAAACATTCTCTAAGGCTTTCACAGAGAACATATTGGTCAAGCAATGGCTGTGACTCATCCAGATGTCTGACACTGACAAAAGATCTGCAAACTGCTGTACAGGGTTTCAAGGTAAATCCTAAGGGGATTAGACTGACCTTGTCAGATACAAAAGTTACATTTCTTGTTATTTAGATCTTGCTTTATCTTGGTCTTAACCATCCAGCAGAAAAGTATAAAAACAAGATATAGAAAGCAAAGCCATATTAATATGCTGAGCTGTAAAAGGCTCAAGTCAACAACTTCTGATATTGCCAGTCATGCAGATAACCCACTACTAGTATAGACTACTAGACTATACTGTAATACTTTGCTGAATTCATGCACCTACAATATTTAAATTATAATGGAATACCTATCTCTGACAAAACTAAACAAAAAAGGGGGGATAGAAAGGAAGCATCATGTTGTATCTGTATATACAAAATAGTTAGGATAGATATACAGTTACTTTCTCTTAATCCAATGAGGAGAACGATTTGTACTTGTAGTGTTTAGACAAAATATCATGTTGCCATCTTGTACTATGAATAACTGCTATGAAGACAAAAATATGCAATGTATTAATTATTGTAACTGTCCTACTAACATGTTCTGAGACTCTCATTGCTACTTCTTTCTCAATAAAATTAATAAAAAGGGAAATATGCCTACAAAAAATGCAGTTCTCTATGACTCAGTTACCTGAATTTCAGATTGTTTCCCCATATTTGGGAAATTTTCTGCTATTACTTCTGCCCATATTCTTTTTATGTCATTTCTGTTGTATCCTTCTTTTTCACTGATGCCCTTTAATCTTATGCTGTTCATCTCTGCATCATCTTGAAGCTGTTGAAGTATATCTCTTAAGGTATTTGGTACAGGGTCTCACTATGCAGTTTGGACTTGTAGTGATCCTCCTGTTTTTAGCCTCTCTAGCATTGGGATTACAGGTGTGCACCAGCACACTAGGACTGAAGCTGTTGAAATATATTTTTAATGTATTTGGTACAGAGTCGCACTACACAGCTCGGACTCATAGTGATCCTCCTGTTTTTAGCCTCTCCAGCACTGGGATTACAGGTATACACCAGCACATCAGGCCTGAAGCTGTTGAGTTATTATTTCCTGGATCCTACTTGTTTTTAAGAGGTATTTCCTTACCTTTTTATCACTAGCTACAACAGTGTCTTCAAGGTCTGAAACTCTATCTTCACTTTCATTTAAATGGTTTTGCCAACATTTAATGGAGTTTTAAATTTCTTGTATATCTCTTTGAAACTGCTTTATGCATTCTATTTATTTCCTACATTGCTCATTCAAGGTTTCCATTGTTTTTCTTTTGTCTATTTTTTTATGTGTCTACTTTAGATATGCTTATTAATTCTTTTATTGTAGTTATAGTTTCTTTTTTTTTACCTGTGATATTATTTCTGATCTGATTTGCTCTATACCCTTCTGCAGTTGTTTCTTTACTTCAGTTGCCATTATTTCAGCTATTTCCGGTGTGTGACTTCAATTTCTTCTATGCTGATGTCTCCTGGGTTTGTTCTGGGTGGGTTTGGGGCCTGGATGGCTTTTTGCTTTTTTTTTTATCATTTTCTATCTCAGAGACAACTCTTTATGTTGATTTCTGTGATACATTTTTGTGAAATTTTGGTAATATGTGGCTATATCACTGCAGCCGGAGCCTCTCTGTAAATAATCTGTATTTTAGGTTGTCTTTACTGTGTTAGAGATTCTTGTTTTGTGTATCCCAAGATTTTACCTTCTGTATTGATTGAGAGTGAGATATTTCTTTCCCTTTAGCACTGTCCTCTGTCCTTCAGCGTAGGGCTTTGGTGAGCTTATTAACCAAGCACCTCCCACTATTAATAGGGAAAACATGTAGTTAAGGCAGATATGGTTTCCTGTTCGCAATAGACAATTAACAATGCTAATAACAGCTAGTGAAATTTAGAAATTGACATACTTTTGTAAATAAGGGTTTTGTACTTTACACTATAGGAGCAGACATTCTAGCTGTATAATAAAGATGATCTTAAATTGGGAATTTGTATTTAAATTAGTTCCCCAGAGTTCCGTCTGGGCACTTATGCTTCATGCATCTGGAGCCTTACAGGCAGACTAGTTTGCCCCTGTTACATGCTGCCAGCTCTGTGTGAGGATGCTCCTGTAGGTCTGGGCCTCGGTCTGGGTTCAGCTGGGCTTACCAATACACCTCAGTTCACCAGGCCTAGATCTCCTGAACTTGAACTCAACTTGCAGGACTTGACTTGGGTCTGGTTTCAGCTCCTTATGGCTGAGCCCAGCCCAAGTGGATCACTGGGCCCCACTGGCTGCCGGTCCTGTGGCTGCTTCACATAGGCCCACTAAATTGTAGTGGGCCCACTGCACCCTGCTGACTTCTAGTCCATTGGCTCCTTTTCTTATTTTTAAACCCTTTTTTTGGTATTTTAGCACAGGGTCTATAGGGTCTCACTATGTAGATCAGACTCCTAGTGATCAGGGTCTACAGGGTCTCAATACATAGATTGGGCTCCTAGTGATCCACTTGTGTTCAGCCTCCCAAGAGCTGGCATTACAAGTGTGCACCACCATGCCCAATCTCAATGGCCATCTCAGCACACCCTGTGTTGCTGGGGCTGGCACAGCATGCCGGAGATCGAACCCCGGCTGCTGTGTCTGCCTAATCAGGCACTTTAATCTGTTGAGCTATTTAGCCTGCCCTAACCCATCTTTTGTTTTATTTTTTTCCTTCTGTTTCTGTTTCTTTTTTATTATTTTTATATAATTCTACTAGTTTCCTTTAACTCCTTCAATTTTCCTTTTCCTCACTTTTCTCTCTTTCTCAATGTGTACTTTTTAACATTTTATTTCTTCAACTCTCCCACTGCCTAGGCCTACTACCTTTACTAGTATGACCATTAAGTTTTATTAACTTTTACATAGTTAATGCTACACTACTACTGTTGAATTCTTTTCTATTGGCAATGGAGGTACAGCTACTGCATTTAGTAAATATTTACTTTATGTCAACATTTGTTTGTCTTAGGGATAATATTGTAAATATAAATCTCTTTTCTGTGGTTTAGGGTTGTACATTATTGTTTCTGATGGTATATAAATATAGTTTGGCTTGGACGCTATTATTGTTGCTGATTGCCTGGTACTGTCACAACAGCATAGTTGTTGCTATTAATTGATTGTCTCTGTGTATCACTATCTAGATTGCCTTTGTGTCATTAACAATACTGCAGTCCTCTCTCAGAGAACCAGATAACGGGCCAATCACACTGCATCTTCTTCTCCCAAATGAACAGAGGTGGTTGGTTCTTGGGACAAGGGAAAAGCCTATAGTTACCCAAACCCAGAATGCATCACTGAAAAGCAGATGCTAAGTGAAGAGATCTCCATACTAGCGACAAAATCTTTGCATTAATTGACTTGCAAACATCACCACAGAAAATTAAACATTAAAAGCAAGGCAAAAAGTACCTCCCCAAACCTCCCAACTCTCTCAAAACTGATCCATAGAGCATCAACAGGAAGGACATAGAAAGCCAAACTCCTGAATTATTTAAAATGATAAAAAGAAGATAAAAAAACAGGTCAATAAGGTTCTTGGTGAGCCCAAAGAAGATATAACTAAACAGGTAATAAATTAAATAAACAAAATTATCAGGTAACTTACAGAAGACACTAATAAAAAGCTAGCTGAACTAACAAAATGGTTTAAAAAATGAACTAGTTTAGCAAAGAATTAGAGTCCATCAAATGGTAACAAACCAAAATCCAGATTAAAACTTCTATTGAAAGTATATGCAATAGAAGTGAGCAATGTGAGAACAAAGTGTCACAACTAGATGGTAAGGCTAATTTTAGTCACTACATATTCAGTGATACCTTAGAAACAAGAGAACATGAAAAAAAGAACCCAACAAACTGACAGATATGGAATGACTAATCCAAGATTTACTGCACTTGGTAAAAGACAGAAGACACCACAATTGGCAAGAAAACAAAACTGCATTTACGAAGATCATTGTGGAAATATGAGGAAATAATTTAACATACAAATAAGCAAGACATGTAGAGATCCAATTACTGGTGATCAGAAAAGAATTTTTCCATGACACATCATAGTCAAAATTCTTGAAATCCAATAAAAGGATAGAGTCTTAAAAGTTGTTCAAAAAAAACTAATTCATTTATAAAAGTAAACCCATTAGTATTACAGCAGACTTCTCAAAGCACACCTTAAAGGTCAGAGAAGCTTAGAGTGAAGTGTTTCAATTTCTAAAACTTCCAACCCTGACTGATGTATTCTGTAAAAACATCTGTCAAGATTAATGGAAAAATAAGATGTTTCCATGACAAAGAGCACTTTAAGAAATTCATGGCAAGCAAAGAACTCCAAAAATTTTTCAAAGATATCCTAGAAAGAGACAATGGTGTAAACAATGTCTAAACACTTAGTAGAATGAAAATGTTAGACAGGGTGAGAAGTTAAGCATAAGGAAATAAAAAGGAATTAGCAACAGGAATAAATAAATAAATTTCAGTAATAACTCTCAGTGTGAATTGTCTCAATTTCCCAATGAAAAGATACAGGTGGGCAGAAATTATTAAAAAACAAAATCCAACTGTATACTTTATACAAGAAACATTTTTCTTTCTATTTATTTATTTATTTATTTAATTTTTTATTTTTTAGGGAAGGGACTACAGGGTGTTCAGGATCTCACTACTAGGTCATA
>NW_004524747.1:3019978-3025099 GCF_000260255.1 Octodon degus
AAAGAAGTACATTAGCTTTTAGGGCTGAGATATATTGTGGCAAAATTGGAATTGACTGTCAATGAGTATGAAATTTTTTGGGGGGAGGTATAAAAATGTTTTAGACTTGATTATGATGATGATTACAGAACTTTGCAAATATGTAAAAATATTTAAAATTATATAGAGCATCTTTTAAGTAAAAAGCTTAGTAAAAATTCACATAGCATACACTCAAGTATAAGTCTATGTTTCATAACTGTGTATAAAGGTACAATTTAAAGAAAATTGCCACTCCCTGTCCAAATAAATAAGAAAAATCATACTGTCATTTGCAAATGTTACCATTTTTACAGTCATTAAGCTGTATTGTAGCAATTCTCCACAATCAGCATTCTAATTTGATCATTATCCTTGTTTTTTTCTGTAGAGAATAGAAATTTTTGTCATATAATGTGATTGATTTTCTGCTTTTCAAAAAGTAAACTGCTACAAAGAGGACAAATAATGCTGATTTTTCTGGTAATCTCTTGTTTTATTATAAGAGAACAAATGATTCTACGAACAATTTTTCACTGGAGTTGTTAAAGTGAGTCTTTTCTTTATTGTGGCACACCTTTTCTAAGTAAAATAAAAACCTCTGCATGGAAAAAAATTAATATTAAGAAAGGTAAAAAAAAACAAAAAAAATTTTCAGGTTGACTAACAAAAAAAAAATAAATAAAAAATGGTTCCTTTCACACAGCAGGCTAGAGTCGTAAAAGAGATCCAGTGTACCAGCAACTATATCTGGGAAGTTTTAATCAGGATCCATTTTCAGAATGGGCTAATTGTGTAAGACTGAGCCAAAGAACTACTTTCCTTCCGGGTTTCCAATGTTACCCTACAACAGTGTCTGGGTAGGAGACAGACACAAGACAGAGAGGAAATTATGGAGAAAAAAAAAAGACAGAGAGGATGTGAACTAGGCATAGACTTCTGAAAAGTTCAAGCTCAGGCAGGAAGGCACATAAAGTTCCCTTGGTAAGAAGTTAGGCTGAGTGTGTATGGTTTTAAGAGGCAACTTGGGATGAAAATGCTGGCTTTAAGTCCAGTGGTCTGGTCAAACCACTGGCCTGCTGTCTACATCCAGCATGCAGATCATTGGTCTGATTGCTTTCCTTATCTACCAAAAAGAGCAAGGTCATGACTCAGCTTGCTATAACCTAAGGTGTACAGCTAGAAGGGCCTCTGGAGCACAGAGAGCACCTCAAAAACTCATAGGCCATCAAACTAGGTGGAGAAAATTTGACTTGTTGGATTCCAAAGCAACAGATGCTAGAAAGAAATCAGTCATACAAAAACACACAGGAATATTTGTTTGTATTCATTTCCTTTTATTCTCCCCCTTCATTGTTTTTTTTTTCTGGGGATTGAGCTTTTTCTTATTTTTATTTCTTTGTAATTATATTTGATTTAACTTTTTTATTTTTGAAATCTTATTTATTTATTTATTTATTTGGTACAGGGTCTCGCTATGCAGCTCAGACTAATAGTGATCCTCCTGTCTCAGACTCTCCAGCTCTGGGATTACAGGCGTGTACCATCATGCCTGGTTTCAGTGGCCAGAACGACATGTCCTATGTTCTGGGGCTGCCTCCAGCAAAGATGAGCTCCAGTGCAGCTTGGATGTCCCCTCCAATGGCCTGCAGGGCCCGCAGGCTCAGCTTGTTGTCATGGATGCCCATGTCAGCTTGTTGTCATGGATGCCCATGTCACAATTGCTGCAGCTGGGGCTGCCACTGGCTCTGGAGGTTCAGCTGCCCAGAAGCCTGCAGGGCATGCTGGAGAGCTTGGCTGAAGAGATTACTGGTGATGGATGTCCCTGACTGGACTCCAGAGGACACTGGTGAGGTGCCTGAGGAATGGCCCTGGGTGCCAGGAGTTGGTGTGTGAGAGCTGCTCTCTGGGGTGCTGGCCAAGGCCAGAATAGTAGCCAGTTCATTCTGGTTAATGGGCCTGGGACCAGCAGCTCCACTGTACCCCAGGGATGCTGGGCAGGAGCTGGGAGCACTGCCAGAGGGCGTAGATTGGGTGCTTGGGTGAAAGTCTTCCTCGTTGTCTGAGAGCCCTTCAAACAGGAAGCTACCTAGCATATCTCAGTAGGATCTAGAAGGCATGCTCTGTGAAGAGGCATCAGTGCCAGGCATTGGGGTGCTGCCTGCTACTGAGTGCAGAACCAGGATGATGGCATTGACCAGGGCTGGGTTAGCAGGCACCAATGTTTACAGCATATTGGGTTCAGCAAAGATAGCGAAGAGATCCTTGTCCTGGAGCACCCCTAAAGTAATGGGGTTGCTGCTGAGGCCTGGGGTGGCCACAATGATCTGGTCCAGAGACTCCTTAATGCTCAGCATCTTAAAGACCACTTGCCCGTAGGAGGAGATGCTGTGCAAGGCAGCGTGCAGCACCCGGAACTCCCTCTGGGCGGCTATTTTGTCTACAGTTTCTGGTTTCCGATCAGGCTCAAGCCAGGACTTGTGCAGAACGTGTACTGTAGACCCTGGCTGAATGCCGTAGAAGTCCAGAGTCTGGTCATCTTTTAGTTTCTGACCACAGTAGATCAGATCAATCAGCTTTGGGTCTGGAACAGATTCCTGGAGTTTGGCAGCAACAAGCTGCTTCAGAAATGAAATTCTACAGCTCTCTAGTGAGTACTCTCCCAGTTCTGACTATGGCAACTGAAGAATAGATTTAGGGCCAAGTGGCTGGTCAGCAAGGTTTACTGCCAGATACCAGTCTGAGAGAGACATCCTCTCTCTTTCACGTGCTCACTTTCTCCCTGCTCCTCAGAAGGAAGCCGGCTGCTCAGTCGCCGGTATAAACACTCTGGCATCAAGGAATTCTTTTTTCTCCAAATAAAGAGAAATTTTGAGATTTTGTTCATGAGGACAGGAAGAAATTTTGTCATCAACATTTTACACATCCTCAAGGAGAAAAGGGTTATTTTTCCACAGCAAAGGTGATGGCTACTGAGGTCCTCCCAATCTTTATTCATTTCCCATAGGGAAGTTGTCCTTGAAGTGACTGTTGTGGTTAAGCTTGATTGTGCCAACTTGATTGGCTTGGGAACCAGCCAGGTGATTGGTGAGGTAGATTTCTGGTTACTTTTAAACTTTTGGGTACATATGATTTCAAAGTTCTTATCCAGTTCCTTTCCCTCTTCTCTATTTTGTTTTTTGTTTTGTTTTTCTTTTGCTTCATAATTAATTTTATTTTATTTTGAACAGTAAAAAAGAAACAAACAAACAAAAAAAACCAAATAGAAAAAATGACAGAGGGCATGGGGAGATAGCTCAGTAGAATAAGCACTTGCCTGGCGAGTGCAGGGTCCTGAGTTCGATCTTTGGTACAAAAAAAAAAAAGAAAGAAAGAAAAAATGACAGAAACAGGGTAACATACAACAATGCGTGTGCTATGGATTTTTCAAAACAGGAATAGCTAATTAGCAATGGTTGTTCTATTATCTATTTTTATCATCAAATTTATTGCTCAGATTAACAGATATAAAAGATTGGGAAAATAATTAAATATTGGCACTTGCTTTCATGAAATCTTAATTTTTACCTTCCCTTTTTGATTTAACTTATTTTAAAGAGAGTATATTAAGTGATAAGACATTAGCAACAGTACACATTTAGAAGGCCATGATGAGAGGCATTCAACCATGGGTTTTGTATTACACATTGCTATTCTTGATGCAATTGCTCAGATTGTAGGTATCAGCATACAGAGTTACTCAAGGTTAAAATTCTAAATATTAACTGCTATTTTCAAAAACTGGATGGAAATTATGAGTACAATAATCTCATCCATCTTGTATATATACTTGCATGATTTTCCCTCCTTTCTCCCTATCTTTTCTCCTTTCTCTCATCTTCATTATTTAATCTTTAAGTTCAGTTTCTTTCCATTTCACTATATTTATTATACCTTTCATATTTTCTTTATTCATTCAGGTTCTTACACTAGGGAGACAATATGGTATTTACACATTTGGGTATGGGTTATTTCACTTATGAGTATAGCCTCTCATTGCTTCCACTTACCTATAAAGAATTCGAGTTTGTCTTTCTTTATAAGTGAGTAATACTCCACGGTATGAAAATACCACATCTTTTTCATCCATTCCTCAAGTGATGGACATTTTGGTTGTTTTCAAGATTTGGCCATAACACGTTGTGCTGCTATAAACATGGGTGCACATATATCAATATGGTATAATGTTTCCAGTTCTTCTGGGAAAATACTCAGATGGGGAATAGCTGGATTGTATGAGATTTCCAGTCCTAATTTTTTGAGGAGTCTCCACACTAATTTCCATAGTGTTTGTACCAGTCTACATTCCCACTAGCAGTACAGAAGGGCTCCTTTTTCCCTACAGCCTCTCCAGCATTTGATATTAGTTGATTTCTTTATGATAGCCATTCTTTCTGGGGTGAGATGATATCTCAATGTTGTTTTAATTTGCATTTCTCAAATGACAGATGATTTGGAATATTTTTTCATGTATTTACTTGCCATTTCTATTTCTTCCTCTGATAAGTGTGTATTCATCTCACCTGACAATTTTGGGGTTGGGTTTTTAAATTTTGGGGACTGAACTTTTTTAGTTCTTTTTATAATTTAGATAGAAGTTCCTTTTCTGAGTGATTGTTGGTTATAATTTTTTCCAAGCTTGTGGGTTGTCCATTCAACAAAATAGGTGATTTCTTTTGACATGCAGAAACTTCTCAATCAAATGAGATCTTAGTTGTTGATTTTTTGGAGTATTTGATTCTTTGGAGTATTTCCTGTGCAGTTTGCTTTTTTTTTATGCACTGTCTGCCTACTCCTATGTCTTCAAGATTTCTACCTACTTTCTCTTTCCAGGAGATTTAACATTTCTGTCTTAATGTTTAGATCATTAATCCATCTTAACTTTAGTACATGGCAATAGACCTGGGTCTAGTTTTAGTTTTGGCATGTGGAGAGCCAGTTTTTCATCACCATTTGTTAAAAAGGCTATCTTTCTTCCAGTGAACATTTGGCCCTTTTCTCAAAGATGAGACTGTTAACTGTGTTTGTAGTTGTATTTGCATCTCCTAATCTGTTCTATTGAGC
>NW_004524747.1:3026354-3027440 GCF_000260255.1 Octodon degus
CCTTGAAGCAGGACAGTCCCACAATATTCCTTTTCCTGTCTTTTGCTTTCATTCACCACCCCCTTCTTTTTGAACAACCATCTACCTGAGAGACAGCATAGCAGCAACTAGCATGTCATGACAAGCAGCCCGTATTCAGAAGACCAGAATGACAGGCTCTCCAAGCATGAAACTACTATTACAGATTACCACCTGCAGTGCAGTTGCTTAGTTCACAGGTATCAGTATATATAGTTAGTCAGGGTGAAAATCTTTCCAATTAACTGCTAGATTAAAAAAATCTTCTGGAGATTCTCAGGATCATGGCCTTGCCCATCTTCTACACATAACTGTATGTCTTGACATTGACATGATTCCTAACTCTTCTCCTTTCCCTCTCTTGATTAGTTAGTCATCGAGATCCTGCTTCCCTTTTACTTGTATTATACATTTCTATTTGTATTTCTACTTTTGTCAAAATTGCTTTTTCTATTCTAGGTCTTTTCTGGTTCCAAATAAATTTGAGCATTTTTTTCTTTAGATCTGTGAGATATTTTGATGGTATTTTGACGGGAATTACATTAAATCTGTATAACAATTTTGGGAGTATGGCCATTTTCACAATGTTTTTTTTTTCCTACACAGGAACAAGGAATATCTTTTCATTTTCTGAAATTCTCCTCAATCTCTTTTTTTATAGAATTGTAATTTTCTTGTATAGATCTTTTACTTCCTTTGTTAGATTGATTCATAAGTATTTCATTTTTTTGGATGCTATAGTGAAGGGTATTGTTTCTCTAATTTCTCTCTGAGTGAGTTTGCTATCTGCGTAGAGGAATGCAATTGATTTTTGGGTGTTGACTTTTATCCTGCTACACTACAGAATTTGTTTATCAATTATTAGAGCTTGTTGATGGAGTTTTTCAGGTCTTCCAAGTAAAGTATCCTGCCATCTGCAAATAATGATAGTTTAACTTCTTTTTTTTACCTATTCTTATTCCTTTTATTACTCTCTCTTTTCTAATGGCTCTAGCAAATGTTTCCAGAACAATATTGAATAGGAGTGGTGATGGAGGACATCTTTATCTTTTACCTGATTTGAGAGCA
>NW_004524747.1:3027540-3043596 GCF_000260255.1 Octodon degus
TGTTTACAGCCTCCCAAGAGCTGGGATTATCGTGTGCACCACCACGCCCCGTCTCAAGTCATTCATGGATGCTAGAATTACTGTGATTCCAAAACCAGACAAGGACTTTAATATGAAAGAGAACTATAGGCCTATCTCACTAATGAACATAGGTACAAAAATTCTCAACAATATACTGGTAGACAGAAATCAACAAATCATCAAAAATATTATGTATTATGGATGGGGAGATAGCTCAGCTGTCTAAGTGCCTGCCTGGCAATTGCAAGGACCTAGATTTGATCCCTGGCACCACATATTGTGCTGTGCCAGCATGCATGTCTGTAATCCCAGGACTAAGGAGGGGGAGACAGGAGGATCACTACAAGTCTGAACTGCATAGTGAGACCCTGTAACAAATAAATAAATAAATATTTAAAAGATTATATATTATGACCAAGTAATTTTTTTCTTATGGCTAAATAGGATTCACCCTAGGGATGCAAGGGTGATTCAACTTATACAAATTAATAAATATAATATGTTACATAAACAGAAACAGGGGCAAAAGGGGCAGCCAGATAGTTCAGCAGATTAAAGCACCTGCTTAGGCAGATGCAGGGACCAGGATTGGAGCCCCAGCATGCCATGCTGGCCCCGCCCCCAGGGGGCGTGCTGAGACAAGATTGAGACTGGGCATGGTGGTGCATGCCTGTAATCTCAGTGCTTGGGAAGTTGAAAACAAGAGGATCACTAGGAGTCCAATCTGTGTAGTGAGACCCTGAAGACCCTGTACTAAATACATAAAAAAGTAAAAGTAGAAAAAAAGAAATGGGCAAATATTACAAATCATCTCAATAGATGCAGAAAAATACTGACAAACTACATCTATTTATGATTTTTAAAATTCCTTAGGAAAATAAGTATAGAAGTAATTCATCTTTATTAAAAGATATTTATGGGCCTGGGGAGATAGCTCAGAGTTCTAAGACCCTGCCTGGCAAGCGCAAGGAACCAGGTTTTATCCCCAGTACTACAGGTTGTGCTGACCCTGGAACAAGACATGGTGTCACATGCCTGTAATACCAGTGCTGGGGAGGCTAAGACAGGAGGATTACTATGAGTCTGAGCTGCAAAGTGAGACTTTGTACCAAATATTTTTTTTGATAATTTTATTGAGAAACAAATAGCAATGAGACAGTTTAACAACCGATTACTAGTACATTTTCAATAGTTAATACATTACATATTGGTGTCTTAGTAGTCATTCATTGTACAAGATGCAGACATGATATCCTGTCTCAAACACTGTTATAACAAACCTCTCCATTCATTGAATTAAGAGAATGGATGTACCAAATAAATAAATAAATAAATAAATGCTTAATAAATAAATTATTTTTATTACAAATTTATTGTCAGTGCCATATTAAATTGGGAAAAACTGAAATCTTTCCTTCTAAAATCAGGAATAAGACAAGCACGTCTACTATCAACACTGCTGTTATTATCCAGAGTAATTAGGCAATAAAAAGACATAAAATGGATATCTACAGGAAAAAAGTAGTCAAATTATCATTTTTTAAAGATGACTTATGTCCACATAAAACACCCAAAATTGGGCCAGGGAGAGGGCTCATAGGGCCAGGGAGAGGCTCAGTGGAATAAGTGCTTCCCTGGCAAGCATAAGGGTCTGAGTTCAATCCCCGGTTCTGCCAAAAACAAACAAAGAAACAAACAAAAACCAAAACAACAAACAAACAAAAAACCCCCAAAACTTTAATCAAGAAGACTCCTGGAATTAATAACCAAATTCCATAGTGAAGCAGAACAAAAAATTAATACACAAAAATTAATAACATTTCCATACACCAATAATTAACTCATATAGAAAGAAATTAGCAAAACAACACTATCAGCACTTCTGTCTGGATGTCCCCCCAAGCCTCCTGTGGTCAAGGGGGAGTACATTTTGGAGGTAGCTGAATGTAGAATTTGTGATTGATTTATTGTATAGTGCTGGGATAATGGGTGTGAGCAATACATCCACTCTAGAGTGGGTAGCGTATATACAATATAAGGGACAGAAAGAGCCTTTTTTCATGCTTCTCCCTTTTTGTTCTTCTTCCCTTTGCTCTTTTCTGCTGCCATGAGCTGCTTCCTTCTGCTATGTGCCACTTTGCCTTGGAACCAGCTGAGTGTGGACTGAAACCTCCACAAACTGTGAGCTAAATAAATCTTTTCTCCTTTCACCTTGAGTGTCAGGAATTTTGTCTTAGCAATGAGAGAAAAGTAACTAAGATGAATACTGTTCATGATAATTCAAAAATAAAAACAAAAACATTACCTGGGAATTAACCTAATGAAGGAAGTGAACGACTTTTATACCAAAAACTACAGTACTCTGAAAAAGAGATTGAAGAGACAATGTATTAACTATTGTACTTGTTCTACTAACCTGTTTCTATATGCAAAATGTGTGTGGATGCAACTACAGACTGAGATAAATCAGTCCCGCATGTGTAAACATCATATTGTCTTGCTAGTGTTAAAAACTTGAAAGAGTAAACAAAATCTGAATGGTAGGTACTGTGAAAGGGAAAGAATTTGTTCAAAGGGGGAGGAACAAGTTGGATGAAGGAAAACATAACAGAAAAAAGGAAGGGAAAAAGAAATATTTATGTATATATACTAAATAGCTTGGCTAATTGTATTACTGATTTCTGTTAGTCTATTGAAAGATGCAGTTAATGCTGAAATTCTTTTTCTTTTTTTCTCTCTCCTTGTTAAGTTTTTATAACTTCTTTTGACCAATTGTGCATGCTTATATCTGGTAATCTTAACAATGAATTTGAAGACAACATTATGCAATATAACAACTACTGTTAAATTCATATTCTTTTGTTTACTGAAATTCTGTATTGTTTCTAATTCTTAACTTTTTATTGTCTTTAAAAATAAAAAATCTCAGTATTTGCCGATATTGTAATAAGTAATGCTCTAACTATTGTAACTGTCTTACTAACCTTTTTCATTACCTGTTTTCCCCTTAAAATAAAAAAGGAAATGGAAACATATTCCCTGTTCCTTGAGATACAGAACAAATACTATTATTAATATGGCCACACTTCCAAAACTAATATACAGATTTAATGGAATCTCAATTGCAATAGTAATAGCATTCCTCACAGAGTTAGAGAAAAAAAGTCCTAAAATGCATATGGACCAAAAATAGACCCAGAAGGGGTTGGGGACATGGATCAGTAGAATAAGTGCTTCCTGGGCAAGTGCAAGGGCCTGAGTTCAACCCCTGGTTCTGGGAAAAATAAAGACCCAGAAGAGCAAAAGCAATCCTGGTTAACAAGAGTAGAGCAGAAAGGATACTAATTCCAGACTTCAAGTTATATTACAAAGCCAAAAATAAAAACACCACAACACTGGCACAAAAGCAGTATTGAGAATCAACAAATAGAATACAGGATACAGAAACAACTCCAGGCACATTCACCTACTTGATATTTGACAAAAGGGCAAAAAACATACACTGGAGAAAAAGTAGCCTCTTCAATAAATGGTGATGGTAAAGCTGTCTATCCACATGTAGAAGATTAAACCTAGACCCATAACCATTACCATATACTAAATTAAAATCAAAATATATCAAAGACTTAATATTAAAACAGAAACTATCTGCTGGAAGATAAAATAGGTATTTGAGCCAGAACCCAGGCCCTGTATGTGAGTGGGACCACACAGGGACTGCCAGAACCACATTTGACCCAGGCCAGGCATTTGAGTGGAACATCATCCATCAGACAGGCATGGTATGGAACCCTGGGGCAGAACTTCTTGCAGAGAGGCTAGATGCAAGACCCACCCAGCTGATCAAGGAACAGAACATCCTGGGAGAGTAGTACGGTAAGTGCACATCCAAGGGTTGCAACAGGAAGAAGTGGAGCACAGCAGCGAGACCCAAGCTATACTCGCCTGGACAAGTTTGAACTTGGTAGATCTGGATCTGGTGCTAAGGTAATACCTGTACCAAAGTTCTACACCAAAGGTCATAGGAGAGTGCTACACAAAATGACAGAGAAGGAGCAAAATGCACTCTCAGGCCCCAAACTCATCCAGAATAAATGCAGGAGACAATAGCATAGAAGAAATTGGAAATCATACATCTGAAATCTCTGAAATAATAGCATCTAAGTAAAGAAACAACTGCAGAAAGGTATAGAGGAAATCAGATCAGAAATAATTTGTGGAGTAAAAAAGAAATAATAACTATAATGAAAGAATTACTAAGTGTTTCTGAAGAAGACACTGATAAAAATATACAGCAGAATATAAAAATGATGGAACCCTTGAATGAGCAATATAGGAAAGAAATAGAATACATGAAGCAGGTTCAAAATGCTATACAGGAAATTAAAACCTCAATCACAAGCTGGCAAAACCATTTGAATGAAAGTGAAAAGTCTTTCAGATGTTGAAGACACCATTGCAGTTAGTGAAAAGGTAAGAAAACATCTGTTAAAAACAACTAGGATGCAGGAAAAAACAATTTAACATCTGCAAGACGATGAACAATGTAAGACTAATAAGAATCAATGAGAAAGGAGTCAATACAAATGATATAAAAAGAATACGGACAGAAGTAATAGCAGAAAACTTCCCAAATGTGGGGGAAACAATCTGACATTCAGTAACCAAAGCATACAGAAATCAAAATAACATCAACCCAATTAAAAACACACCCAGGCATATAATAATCAAGATCCCAGAAATTCAGCACAGGAACAGTATACTAAAAGCCTCTAGAGAAAAGAAACAGATTACATTTAAAGGAAAACCCATTAGAATAATGGCAGATTTCTCTTCACAAACCATCAAGTCAAGGAGAGTATGGAGTAAAGTACTACAAGTCTTGCAAAAAAACAAATTCCAACCCAGACTGATATACCCTCCAAAACTCTTTCAATTTTGATGGAGAAGTGAAATACTTCCATGACAAGGAACAACTAAAGAATTTCATGACAAAGCCAACCCTACACAGACGACTCAAAGATATTCTAGAGGGCCAGGGAGATAGCTCAGTAGAATAAATGCTTGCCAGGCAAACACAGGGTCCTGAGTTCAATCCCCAGTACTGAAAAAAAAAGACATTCTAGAGAAGGACCAAAATGATCACCACTCCACGAATGAAAATGGAAAGAACCCACCAAATAGGGCAAATAATTAAACACAGGAGAAAAAGAGGTATACAACAGCAGTCTTTCAATTATTCTTTTGTATACAGCATCAAAATATTTCCATCAGCACACTCTACAAATGGACTCTCCTGCATCGTATGGGTCATGATTCTGCCTGGGTCTACAGGGTGGATATCAAGTAAATAGCAGTAGCTCAGTCCCACAAGTGACACCTGGCCACCAGTAAGCATCATGGATACTGTCCATGTCCACAACATACTAGAACTTTGTGTGATATCCTATCCCAAAACTGTTAGAAGTGCTGGTCATATATTTGTCATTCCAGTATTTATGTTATGTTTTATTTTTAGTAATTTTTTACTATCATGAAAACTTTTTCTTAGCTGATATTTTTGTATATATTACCCTATTCAAATATTATGTGACTACTCTGAATTGATATATTTTCTCCTAGTATTAGAAACTTTAAAAAGTATATTTCCATTTTCCATTGACTTTATGTTACTTCTCCCTTGTCTTTTACAGACACACACATGAAAAAATATGTATATAACCTGATATCAGATTGATACTGTTTTGTTGCAATCTTCATTGACCTTTTAAATGGGTTCATCTAATGTAATTATATTTTACATAGTCCTGCATAACTACCATTTTGAGAGCTCTTTATTCTTTATGCAGGACCATACAGCAACTTCTCTTGCTTTCTGGATTATAATCTTTGTTATTTTCTATATGGAGGTGTTACAATATTTTGAATTTGTATAATTTGAAAATATTTTACTTTTAGTTTTCAAAGGTATGTTTGCTAAGTGTAAAATTCAGTGAGGACAGATTTTTTTCAGTCCTTTGAAATAGTCTAATTTCTTACTCTTTTTTTTCTAATATGGAATAAGATGTTATTTAATTTTGTTCTTCCATAGTAATATTTTTTATGTATAAGCATTAATGATTTTTTTCTTCAAAATTAGTTTTGGGCAATTTCATTTTTGTGTATCTTGGTATGATTTTATTCATATTTTTTGTGTAAAAGGTTCATTTTTTTAAAAATGTGCTATAATTTCAATTAAATTCAGAAATTTTAAATCTTTAAATATTTATTGCTTATCTCTTTTTTTCTTTGAGAATTCTAATTATATGAATAGGAGTTTCTTGATTTTGGCACAGAGTAAACTATTCTATGACTGATCTGTAAATTCTTTCTTCTTCATTTTTATTTTAGACGATTTTTATTATTATATTCATTTAAGTTTGTAAATAATTTGTTTACAATGTGCAATCTATTATTAATCTCATGCTATGTATTAATTTCAGAAATATTTCTCTAAAAGTCACCCCGCCTACATGTCATATCTTTCACATTTCAATATTTGTCTACAATTTTTAATATGTAATATAATTATTGATTTTCAATAAAGTTAATGAGAAAAAAAGATAAAATAGGTAAAACACTTCAAGATATAACCATAGGCAATGACTTCCTGAACAGAACTGCAATTACATAAGAAATAATAAATGGGATTATATCAAATTGACAAGCTTCTCCACAGCAAAGTGAATAACCAACAGAGTAAAGAGATCCTGCACAGTGGGAAATAACGTTTTCCATCTATTCTTTGGGCAGAAGACTAATATGTAAAATATGTAAAGAGTTTGAAAATTAGAACCCCCCCCAATAAAAGACCCAATGCAAAAATGGACAACTGGCATGAACAGATACTTCTCAGAAGACAAAGTACAAATGATCAATAAAAAATGAAAAATTATTTGGAGATCCAACATGACTGGAAAGAGGAGGAGTCACACTGGAGAGACTCAAAGAAGATCCACTATAAACACAGAAAATCGGTAGAAGGGTAGGGACATTCACCCTGATGCAAAAATTAATTTGAAAGAAGAGATTTGTAGCTCAGATATCTTTGATTTGTGTAGCAGATAAGTCTCTAAAAAACAAACAAACAAACAAAGCAAATAAGTCCCACAGGCCTGCCTGGGGGCCTTAGCCCTTGCCCAACACAGCAACTATTTGATGAAGTTCCCAAATAGGTGGTGGGATCCAAACGGTGTGGCAGACTCAAGTGACACAGGATACCTTTGGTGTATATGGGCCTTCTTCCTTATTGTCCCCTTTCTGATTAGGACAGTGTGGTCTGGCAGCATTTTTTTGTCAACGTGTAACAGGGACAAGTGACCGGAGAGATGATCCCTTGCCCAATTTGCCCATTTATTCTCAAGACTCTGAGCTGAAAAACAAGCAACTTCTGCCTATGTTGGGAGTCTTTGGTATTGGATCCTGAGCACACCTGAGTCACCATTGGGAGGCTGAATTTTATCCTAAACAAACTGGGACTTTTGTATGGCACACAGAACTAGTACTGCTCTGCTATGGGTCTATACTCAGCATCTGGCATCACTGGGACTTAAAATGAGCTCTCACTGTACCACTCCAATCTGAGAGCCACCAGAGTCTCTTTCTGGCATCTAACACCAGTCCCTGGGGAACTGGGGTTCACATGGGAATGTGCTAAGCACCCTGGGCACAGCAGAGCCTCTACCGTGCTTTTGGCCAGAGTCCCAGACACAGTCCCTGCCCAATACAAACAAGAGTTAATGGCTGTCTATTCTACCCAGTACTCTAGACACTCATCAGACTCCACCCAGAACTTGCCACCCTCACTAGACTTATAGAAATCTGCCAGCATTAACCCTGGGCAGATTTGTTTCTCCTCTGAGCATCCACATGCCTGAGAGTCACACCTGAGAGTACACAGGAGTCTCCACATTGGGAGCCTGTACCACAGACATTGGAAAATATATCTACTAACCAACATCATCCCCAACCAGAAGGAATCCACAAAAGAGGCCTCATAAACATGGCACCACCCCTTCCCTGGTCTGGCAACCTAGCTTGAACAGCTGCCACAGACAGGGCACTATGGAGAAAAATCCCCTGAACTGAACAACCTGCATACAAACTCACAGATTACAAAGAGGGGCAAAGAGGAATTTGACTTGTTAGATTAAAGACTCCTGACCTTGGAAGAAAACAGGCCTCTGAAAATACATAGGAACATTTTTCTCTCTTTTGTTTCTTCTCCATTATTGGCAAGGTTCTTTTATTTTTCACTATCATTTTTTCTTTTGGTGAAGTTTGGAGTCTTATCATCTATTTTTCTTGTCCCTCCACTTTTAGTATTACTTTGATTTATTTGTTAGTATACACTCCTCTCTCTCTCTCTCTCTCTCTCTCTCTCTCTCTCTCTCTCTCCCTCCCTCCCTTCTTCTTTTCTCACTTTCAAGTTGCTCCTTTGCTATTTTTTATTTTGTTTTCCTTTGATTTAATCTCCAGTCCCTATTATTTATCCTTCTCCTAGGTGGTCATCTGTTAGTGTTAATCAGCTAATACCACTGATTTCCCTTTACTCCTTAATAGGACCTTCTACATCAACCTTATCATATTCACATTTTCCCTTGCTTTATTTTGCATAGTCTATTTCTTTTAGCCTTTTTTCTTCATACTACTGCAGCTGTACCACTTATCCTTATGAATCTATTGGTAGTTAACTACATCTTATTATGGCTGAGAACTGCTTAATGGTGAAAAGGGATATAAATTGCTCTAAGTAGGGAAATTTTACTGTATGTAATTATTTTATTTGTCTTGCATCTTATTATATAATGATAAATCTACAGGATTAAAGGTGACAAATTAGTTATTTTTGTTTGTAATTTTCCAATTTGTGATTGATACCATAGTTATTGCTGGTTAGTACTAAGTTAGCCAAAGTGACATTACTACTGGGATCAACTGATCCTCCTTGTATGTCAATACCTAGATTGTCCTGGGGCCATGGTGAGACTATAGCTCAGTATGGAAGAACAGGGTGCTCCATCAAACAGGCTGCAAATTTTCACCCTGAATAAATTGAAAAGGAAGGATCTTGGGACAGACTCACAGACCAAAATCTACCTATGCCTAGAAGAGACCTCTGAAAAGTAGCCCCTTCCTAAAGAGGTCTCAATCACTAATAAAGCTACCTACCATAAATAATTTATAATCATCAACATAGACAACAAATAAAAACAGAAAATAAGAAAACAAAGATGCAGGATGCAACCTATAATCCCCAACTCACCCAAGGCAAATTGAGGGGGCATTAAGGTTGGAGACATCAAAAACTTCCCAGCTGAATTTTATGAAATGGAAGTAATAAAACAGATCAATATGTCTCTTGAAAAGAACAAAACAGAGATACAGAGATGATGACTATAATGAAGAAAATGATGAGTGAATCTAGAATAGATACAAATAAAAAATGAGAGAGCTTAGGAAATACATAGAAACTACAAATGTCCAGCAGAGAAAAGAACTGTATTTTATAAAAGAGATTCAAAGAGAAGTTCAGGAGATTAAAAATTCTACTAAAAGTACATGCAGTAGAGTAAAACAATGTAAAGATAGATTATGAAATCTAGAAGACAGGGCTGTACTTGGCAATCACCAAATTAAAGACTTTTTAAAAAATACCAAGGGACCATGAAAATTAAAAGAAGACTAATTAAACACATGATTAATTGAAATCAAGGAAAATTTAGAAGACCACACAAAGGACATAAAAAACCTGACAAAAGTAATAGCAAAAGACATATCAAGCCTGGAAAAATAATGGCAGATAGGTGACATATACAAACTCCATTAGCTATGATCAGAAAAATTCCATACCAAAGAATGTAATAATCAATATTCCAGAAATTAAACACAAGAAAAATTAAAAGCTGTAAAAAGAAACAAAAGAGAAAAGAAACAAATCACCTATAAAGGACAAGCCCATTAGGATACATCAGACTTCTCACCTTAAGTCAGGGAGAACATGAAGTATTTCAAGCCAAAAGAAGTAAATAAATAAATAAATAAATAAAAAGAAAAAACCCCCTCCAACTCAGATTGTTATAGCCTATTCAAAATGTTCTGAAGGATATTCTAGAAAAAGACAATGAAGACACAAATTGCAATAATCCCAGCAGAATGAACCCACTAGGCAAGGCAAACAATTAAATGGAAAGAAGTGAACAAGCACAAAAAAATAATAAAATGACAAGGATAAGTCAATCTGGATCAGTTAAAACATCTCAATTCACCAATCAAAAGAAACACACTGGCAGAATGTATCAAGAAGCAAGATCCAGGGGCCTGCCCCTTAGCTCAGTTCTTTAAGTGGCTGCTTCAACAAAGCAGTCAGGCTCAGGTTGCTGTGGTTCGATCCCCACAACTCAAGCCAGCCAAACCTGCCCTGAAGGCATTCGGAGAAAAAAAAAAGAAGAAGAATCAAGATCCAACAATATTTTGCATATAGGAAACATTTAATTGCAAAAGAAATTTATAGGCTGAAAGTCAAAAGATGAAAAACAATTCTCCATGCAACAGGACCCAGAAAAAAACAGGTATAGCTACTCTACTTGCAGACAAGCCAAGATTTATCAGAAGAGATAAAGGAGGTCACTACACACTTTTCAAGGGAATAATCCCAGAGGAAGAGATAATAATCATAAATATATATGCAACAAATACTGGCACACCGAACTATATAAAACACTACTTCCAATTTGATTTGAAACTGTCTCATTGTTATCTGTTTATCAATAAAATTTTGGAAAACAAATAAATAAAAAAATAAAACACTTGTAGGGCCGGGAAGATGCCTCAGTAGAATAAGCGCTTGCCTGGCAAGCACAAGGGCCTCATTTCAATGCCAAGTTCCACCAAAAAATAAATAAATAAAAATAAAATGGTCACTAATATAAAAAATACATAAACACTAATATACTAATCCAAGATATCAACACATCACTGTCACAAATAGATAGGTCAACTAGACAAAATATCAACAAAGAAATATGAGAGCTAAATCAAAGCTTTGAACAAACGAACTTAGAAGATACCTACAGAGTGTTTCTCTAACAGCAATAGAATACACACTCTTTCCAACAGCGTGTGTGATTTTCTCCAAAATAAACCACATACTAGCTCACAGAACATGCTTAAGTAAATGCAAGGGAACTGGAATTATCCCATACATATTATTAGATCACAGTGTAATGAAATTGAAAGCAAAGGCAAGAGAAACTACAAGAATTATATAAAAACAGGGGAAATAAATCTATACCTTCTTGAACAACCAATGGGTTATAGATGAAAGTAAATAAGATTAGATGGTTTCTACATTTCAACACTAATGCCAACTTGGCATGCTGGAACTTATGGGATGCAATGAAAGCAGTCCTCCAAGGGAAGTTTATAATACTGAATTTCCACATAAGGAAAATAGAGCAAGCTCACATAAATAACCTAATGTTGAACCTCAAATTTATAGAAAAAGAAGAATAAATTAAACCTGAAGCTCACAGGAAGAAGCAGTTTATAAAAATCAGAGCAGAAATTAAGGCATCTGAGACTAAGAAAACAATACAGAAAGCAATTATTTGAAGAGTTGATCCTTCAAAAGATTAAACGAAATACACAAACCTTTACTTATCCCTATAAAATCAAAGAAAAGAGAAGACCCAAATCCATGCAATTAAGACTGAATTGTAATATCCCAGACCTGCTGTGGCAGCCCCACCCCCGGAGACCACTGAGAGAGCGATTGAGACTGGGCATGGTGGCGCACGCCTGTAATCTCAGCACTTGGGAGGCTTGTAAACAGGTGGATCACTATGAGTCTGATCTAGTAGTGAGACCTTGAACACTCTGTAGACCCTTCCCTGAAATACAAGAAAAAAAAAAGAATGGAAAGTTTTTAAGTTAATCATATAAAAGTCATCTATGACAATACAACAGCCAACATCACACTAAATTATAAAAAAAAAACCCTGAAACTCTTCCTCTAAAATGAGGAACAAGACAAGGATGCCCATTAACACCATTTCTTTTCAACATAGTTTTGGAAACATTAGCCAGAGAAATTAGATAACAGAAAGAAATAAAATTAATAAGGATAGGAAAGGAAGAAGTTGCATTATCATTATTTGCAAATGACATGATACTTTGCATAGAAGTATCTATGCAAAGGTTCCACTGACAGACTATTGGACTGCTAGAATTAATAAGCAAATTTTATAATATAGTAGGATACAATGTCAACACTCAAAAAATCAGTGGCATTCCTGTGCACAAATAAACTGAGAGACAAATAAAAGAAATAATACCTTTCACAATAGCATCAATGAAAATGAAATATTTACGAACCCATCTAACAAAAGAACTAAAAGACTTTTTTTTTTTTTTTTTTTTTTTGCAGAACCGGGGATTGAACTCAGGCCCTTGCCAAGGAAGCGCTTATTTCACTGAGCCATCTCCTGAGCTCCAAGACTTTTATATTGAAAACTACAGCACTCTGAGAAAGGAGATAAAGAAGAATATAAAAAAGGAAAAACCATGCCTAGTTCTTGGCTAGGCAGCGAAAATAGCCATAATTTCAATCCTGTTATACAGATTTAATGGAATCTTGATTTTAAAAAATCAGACCCAGATAATTGTACTAATAATTTCCATCAGTTTTTTGAAAATAGCAGTTAATGTTTAGAATTTTCACTTTGACTGTGTGCTGATATCTGGGCAACTACATTGAGGTCAGCAATGTGTAATACAAAACCCATGGTTGAATACCTCTCATCTTGGTCTTCTAAATGTGTACTGTTGCTAATGTTTTATCAGTTATTATTATACTCTCTTTAAAATAATTTATTAAAGTAAAAAAGATAAAAATTAAGGTTTATTGAAAACAAGTGTTAATCATCAATTATTTTGTCTCAATCTTGAATACCTATATCTGTTAATTTGAACAACAGATTTGACAATAAAAGTACATAGTATAAAAACCATTGTTAAC
The DNA here is from genome assembly GCF_000260255.1 of Octodon degus. Lineage (NCBI taxonomy): Eukaryota > Metazoa > Chordata > Mammalia > Rodentia > Octodontidae > Octodon > Octodon degus. The sequence continues at coordinate 3,040,619 of NW_004524747.1, forward strand.
TTGCTATGCTTGTTTTGAAAATCTGTTAACATATATATTGTTGTATGTTGCACAATTTCTGTCTTTGTTTCTGCTATTTGTTTTTGCTTCTGTTTTGTTTTTACTCTTCAAAATAAAAGAAAATTAAATTTAAAAAAATCAGACCCCTCATATTCAGAGAACCAATCAAATGCTGGGTATTTGAGATGAATATACACTTCTCAGATGCAATACAAAGGACAAATAAATATATGAAAAAGATGTTCAACATCACTGGTCATTTGAGAAATCCAAATGAAAACAACACTGAGATTCCATCTTACCCCGGAAAGAATGGCTACTATCAAGAAGTCAACTAATAACAAATGATCAAGGGTCTGTGGAGGAAAATGAATGCTTCTCCACTGTTGGTGGGAATGTAGACTGGTGTAAACACTGTGGTAATCAGTCTGGAGATTCCTCAAAAACCTAGGATTAGAAGTTGCATTTAACAGAGCTATTCCTTTTCTGGGTATTTTCCCAGAAGAATTAAAAACATACCACAGAGATAGATATATATGCACCCATGTTTATTTTTATTTATTTATTTATTTGTATTTTAGGGAAGGGTCTACAGGATGTTCAGGGTCTCACTACTAGATCGAACTTGTAGTGATCCATCTGTTTACAGCCTCGCAAGAGCTGAGATTACACGCACGTGCCACCATGCCCAGTCTAAAATGTCTCACATCTTTTTTTTTTTTTTTTTCTTTTCAGGTACTGGGAATTAAACTCAGGACCTTGTACTTTCCAGGCAGGCACTTCTTCTACTGAGCTATCTCCCCGGCCAATGTTGAAAAGGATTCTTTTTTTGGCTGGCTCAGGCTGCCCTGAGTGTAGGTATGGTGTGGCATGTGGAGCTGGGGATTGAACCGCGGTCCCACAAGCCTGACTAGGTTTGCCCGGGCAGGCACTTAAACAACTGAGCTAACCAGCAAGCCCCCACACCCATGTTTATAGCAGCACAATTTATCATAACTAAATCTTGTATACAACCAAATGCCCATCAAATGAGGAATCGATAAAAAAATGACGTGGCATTTTTATATAATGGAGTACTACTCAGCCATAAAGAAGGATAAATTTATATAAATAAACCACAAGAACATAATGTTAAGTGAAATAAATCAGGTGCAAATGTTTAAATACCACATTGTGTGAGAAATCACATTGAGTGAGAAACAAAAAGCATAAATAAGGATCCAAATATATGACAGATATTGTGAAGTAAGAAGAAAATATTTAAATGGGAAAGGAAACAAAGCAGGGAAAAGGGAAAAAAAAGTAAAGTGCTTAAAAATTTTAAAAAGAATGGGAGTAAAGGACTGGGGAGATAGCTCAGCTGTCTCAGTGCCTGCCTGGCAAGTACAAGGTCCTGAATTTGATCCCCAGTACCGCATGTCTGACCCTGAAACTGGGCATGGTGGTGCATGCCTATAATCACTGAACTGGGAAGGCTGAGACAGGAAGATCACTATGTGTCTGAACTGCATAGTGAGACTCTGTAATAAATAAATAAATAATTTAAAAAATAGAAAAAGAATGGGAGTAAAATAATAGAAACAAATTTTTGTAAGTGGAGAGAGGAAAAAAGATTGAAGGAAAGGGAAGGTAATGGGAAAAAGAATTAAGATATATTACATACAGGTGCAAATTTCCTATGGTGACTGTGATAATTATGTTTGTAAAAAATGTACCAATTACATTAGTTTAAAAAAGAAAAAAGAGGGGCTGGTAAGATAGCTCAGTGGACTAAAATGCCTACTTAGGCAAATTTAGGCAAAAGCACAGGGACCATGCTTCGATTCCCAGTACCACATGCTGTGCCAGCCACAGAGTGCAGGCGTGGTGGTGCATGCCTATAATTCCAGCACTGAGGAGGCTGAAAACAGGAGGATCACTATGGGTCCAAGCTGCACAGTGAGACCTTGTAACAACCAAATCCATTAAACAAAAAAAGAAAACCTGTTTAACACCTTTGATCACTAGAGAAACACAAATTAAAACAACATTGAGATTTTATCCTACTCCAGAAAATATGATTGCCAACAAGCAATCAATAATAAGAAATGCTAATGAGCTTAGGGGGACAGAACATTTCTATATTGTGTAGGAACGTAAATCAGTACAACTACAATGAAAATCAGTATGAAGACTTCTCGAAAACTGCAAATAGCCAGTCTATTCAACCCAGCTAGTTCCAATCGAGGTATCTTCTTGAAAGAGTTAAAGACATATAAGTGATACATGTATACCCAAGCTTATAGCAGAACAACTCATAATAGCTAAATCTTGGAAGCAGCCTGTATGTCCATCAACAGATAAATGGATACAGAAAGTGAAACTATACAAAATGGAGTACTGCTCTCCAATAAAGAAGGATAAACTTGAACCGTTTATATGGAAATGAATGCACCTGGAGACTATAATGTTAAGTGAAATAAACCAGACACACAAAATTGAATATTGCATGGTTTCTCTCATAAAATACATGCAAAATGTAAAGAGCTAAATAAAATATGGATAATAGAAAATAGGAAGATTGAGCTTTCACAAAAGTTAAGGGGAGGACCAGGGAGATAGCTTAGTAGAATAAGCGCTTGCCTGGCAAGTGCAAGGGCCTCAGTTCAATCCCTGGTTCCACCAAAAAAAAAAAAAGTGAAGGGAACCAAAGTTGGAGCGCGGAGGGAAGGAACAAGTGAGACAGGGATGAAATAAGAATTAATATGTGTTATGTCCATGTACCAGCTCCCCATAACAAATGTAATCATTATTTATCATAAATATGTACCAATAAAACCAAAAATTTAATTAAAAAGTATTCACATTGGGAGAAATGATTAAATTAGTGATTCCCAAATTATGCTGACCAGAATCAACTAGGGTACTTTTTCTACATGCAGATTGCTGGCCTCCCCACACTCTTGAGCTTGATTCTGGGAAGCAAATATAATTTTCAT
>NW_004524747.1:3043696-3059394 GCF_000260255.1 Octodon degus
CTCCTTCTCCTCCTCCTTCTTCTTTTTTTTGGCAGAACCAGGGATTGAACTCAGGGCCTTGCGCTTGCCAGGGAAGCACTTATTCTACTGAGCCAACTAACTCCCTGGCCCCATTCTTTTGTTTATTCATTCTCTCACTTATTTTTTTTGTTTTGTATTTTGTGACAGGGCCTCATTGTGTAGGTCAGGCTGCCCTCGAATTCACTATACTAGAAGCTAAGCTTGATCTCATGGTGCTCCACCTGTATGAGCCTCCCAAATGCTACCATTACAAATGTGTGCCACCATGCCAAGCTATGCAATATAATTTTAAAAGAACTGTATCACATGATTCTGATGGTCAGTAATATTTAGGAACTTCTATAAAGATAGCCATTCCTAAATAACCCAATCAACTAACATAATTTAAATAGTCTGGACAAGGGAAAATATTGTTCCTGCTCAGTTACTAGCTTCTTCTGAGGTTTGCTATGATATTTTTTGTCTAAACAGCTTACTCTAGTTCAAGAAATCTGACAGTCCTAAGATGTCTGACTCCCTACATTGCTTGGATTTCTGCTTGTGCATTCCACTGTGGGTTTTTTTGATGATGAAAATGTTCTAAACCTTTTGCCATCCAAAACAGTAGTCATTAGTGATATGTGCTTATTAAGTACTTGATATGTGACATGTAGTACTGAGGAAGGAGGTTTTAAATTTTAATTTTTATTTAAATTGTTACATGAAGCCAGTAACCAGTATATTATACAGCTGATATCTAAATTTAGACCTTGGATTTACGTGTAGCCCTCCCTCTCCTAACCCCACTCACCTCTACTTGGGGGGACTTCTGCAGAGATCAGAGACACATACAGCTGATAGGTCAGCTGTGGCACTGAGCCCAGGAAGGCTTGGATCTGTGACATGCGTTTGTAGGCATTGCGATGCATAGCCAGGGTCCGGATGGAGTGGCCCACCTCCCACTCTATCAGCACCTCCACGCCATCTATTAGCATTTTCTTGCGGGTGAGGCTGACATAGGGCTCTTCCTGCCCTTCTTTCTTCCATAGTGTGAGGTACTTTATCATGGCCTCCAAGCATCTGCAGGAGTAAAATATTATGGGAACTTAACTAAAGCTGTCCAGGGAAGGGAGGTTGTAGGGATGAGGAAAATGCCTAGGGAGGTTGTGTTACATTTTACCATTTCCTTGCTTCTGTGCTGGAGTCAGGAATGAAAGGGTTGGTCATGCCTTCTATAAGTTAACTTGAATTTAAGTTATTTTTTTGTTTGGTCACCTACTGACCTAAGAACATCATTTCTGAAGTACTTCTTTGAGGACATAGAATTGTTTTGTTTCCTTTAGGAGCACAATTTGAAATAACTAAATCTTGGAAATAACACAAATTCCCATCAAGTGAGAAATGAATAAAAATGGTATAGTCTTTTTATACAATGGTGTACTACTCAGCCATAAAGAAGAACAAACTTGAGACATTTATAGGTAAATGGATGTAATTTGAGACCATACTCATAACTAAAATAAATCAGACTCACATGTATAAACATCACATTGTCTCCCTGATGTGAGAAACTCAAAGAGTTAATAAAGACCAAAATGTACAATAGATATTGCGAAATAGGAAGAAATTATTCAAAAGGAAATAGGAACTAGGATGGGGGAAACGGGAAAGGAAGGAAAGGAAAAGGAAAGATATACAAGATTGTTATACTACTAGTTTCTGTTAATTAATTGAAAAAGAAAGGTTTGTGCTAATATCATTTGGAGAATGTTTTATGTTTATATATTGTATTCTGAGTAACCATTATGATGATAATGATATGTAATGTAATAACTACTGTTATTATCTTATTATTTTGTTGCAAAATTTCGCTTTATTTTTCCCTAAAATAAAGAATAGCCCTGTGGTTTTTAAAAAGTGCCTTGAACACAAAAGCATTATGAGGCTATTGTGTTCAGAGAGAAGGCTGGAGTTTCCAGAAGGCCCTGGGTTTCATATCGCCTGAAATCCTTAAAGTGTTTAGTCAAAGCTTTCAAGTCCATAATCAGGCTTTTCAGGTTCTGCTTTTTAAAGAAAGCCCGATTTTTGTGTCTCTTGACCTATTTTGGACAACAGCCTTTTATACCCAATTCACTCTTTACAAAGAGGAAAACAACCTTATGGAAATCTATCACTCTGGAAGTAATGAAAAGATCACACTTTTTGCTGTTCCTTTTCTATCTACCCCTCATAATCAGAAGTACCTAGGTAGTTCTGATGCTGTGAATAGAAACAACTACAACATCTTGTTTTGGAACACTTGAGTTACCACTTCCCTTATTCACGCTGAAATAAACGGAAATGATGAGCTACTTCTTATGGCAAGTAAGAACAACTGTGGTCTAAATTAAGAAAATTTCCCTAATAGGCTGAAGGTGAGGGTTATATTTATCTTGTTTGTATGCCCTATCATGCACTGGAAATTTGATAAATATTTGCTGAATAAACAAAATAATGAGAAGAAAAATACAGTGTAAGAAATGGTGGAAAGGGGATAACAACAGCAATATGATTCAACAAAGAAGTAGATCAAAGATTAAGCTCAGAAATTTATGTCCTCACTAGGTTTTGGCCCCTGATAGGATGTGTTGGAAGATGTAGTGGCCAGTGTTCTCCATAAGATCTGAAGACTGATTCATGTGTAGCACCCCAAAGTGTTAGTTATAAAACTTATACTTTTTAGAGACAAACTCTAAGACATGGGAGAGAAAAAGAAGGAAAGAAATAACAAAGAAGAAAACACAACATTCTCTTCCTCTTTATGGAGAATATTTAAGTACATTCTCAACAAAACATTTAATTTTTAACCCTAGCCCATCTATGTTATTGTTAATTCTGTGCTGGGGAAAGTGGTAACCTGAAATGCTCTGTTTATGCTTCTATTCTTTTTTTATGGAAAAACTAAAACAAAATTTCATAATAAGATGACAGGAGAATAACAATAGTTAATACATTGCATATTATTATCTTTAAAGTAGTTACTCAGAGTATAAGAAATAGGCATAAAAAATTCTCCATTCAATATTAGTATGCTTCTACTCTTAAGGCACTTCATCGGCTTATGTGAGGGCATTTGTCTCCTTTATAAGCTTCAATAAATTAAAAGTACATTTTCATTTTGAAAAGAATGGTTGCATTTCATGTAAGAGAGCTAACCCTATACATACCTTCATATGCCTCATAGCACTAATCCTACTTACCTAAAAATTTTTATTTACCTAAAATTTGACCTTAAAAAATAAGCATACAAGGAACATGATTTATGAAGATTTTTAATATTCTCTGTTGTGAGCTTTGGTGACTGAGGTTATAAATGTTTCCCAATCATTTCTAATGAAAGTTATGCAAGAAAAATGGAACACAGTGAACAATAATATAGAGGGTCCAGATCAGAGAGAGAGAGAGAGAGAGAGAGAGAGAGAGAGAGAGAGAGAGATCAAAGCTGGGTGATTAGTACTTGCTGGAATTTGCATGTTGAAGTTCCTGACCCACTAACTGTATTACATTTAATAGATTTAGAACTGGAAAGGACCTTTAGATCACCAAGTCTAAAGACTGCATATAATGAGCTAGGTCACTACCTGACCAGTAGATGTAGCTTGGTCCATACTGTGTTGTTCTAAGTCATTTCTCAATTTTTTTGGTCAAAATTTAAACTCATGACATTTCCTATGAAATCCTGGCTTAGAAGGGTCTCCTAAAATGTTAGGAGATCTGGCAGTACTGTGTCTCAATTCCAACATGAAAAAAACAGGTCAGATCTGTAACATGGCTGAATCCTCTATAGGCAGCTCATGGACTCCAAATTGCCATGATACTTATTTTTCTTCTTTTTTCAAACATTGAGACTTTGTTTAAATTCATCATCACACATAACATTATTGAATTTCTCATACTTGGTCCACTTCACTCATTTATGATACCTGCCTGGCTCCCTCAATTAGAGTTTAAGACTCATGATATAGTCCAACCCATTTAATTTGCAGATGAGGTAACTGAGTCCCAAGGCATTTTTGGATATTTCACTAAAGACACACAACTAATCAGTGAGAGAGGGAGGAGTAGAGGCCAAGTCTCCTGACTCCCTACCACTGTATTTTGGGCTTTTTGTTTGTGTTAGGCCCTAACCAATTCTTTCTCATTTAAAGCTATATTGTAAAAACTATAATTTTTCAGCTTTATGGCGATATAATTAAGAATAGATAGATAGATAAATAGATAGATAGATAGATTAAAAGGTTTATAAAGAGGGGAGTTTCGTCTTCTATCAGTTTCACAGCCCAATTATAATACTTTACTGAGATATCTTCCTACTGCCAGTTATGACATCAACACTCTGACCCATCGCCCTCAACTAACTACAGGTGTTTGCCACTTTGCAATCATGACAAACTCGCTCTATTCCTCCCTCTTGATCTCATAAGTTTCACAACACTGCTCCACCTTGAAAATCTCATAGCATCCACATGAGACTGCTGAGGCAGACACCTGTCTCCCTTGATTTTTATCCTTTCAAAGCAACTTATATTGGAACACCTGATACTATATGCTGTGGTGCTACATCCAGATAGATGGACTACCTTCCTTTACCTCCTTCCAACTACATATCATTATCATTATCACAGAAATATACAAAGAGAAAAACATGACAGTGTTGAACTCTAAGATAGAAATAGAAGAGAACAATGAATTATGTCATGTTGGGTACCAGAACACTGCAAATGTCTCAAATTTTTTGCAGCTGTCAAATAACTGGAAAATTAAAAAATAGCAGCTTTTGTCCATGAGCTCAAAGTAAAACTGAATATGGGATGGTATGGAAACAGGAAAGAATTTTCTTCCAATTTAAAGAACATCCAAAAAGCAGAGTTAAAATTATACACTCTCAGAATAGGGTTGTAGCTGAGGAGTAGAGTGTTTGCACAGCATCCCCAAAGCTCTTGATTCAGTCCCCAGCAGCACAGAAAAAATAAATCAGTTCTGTAGCCATGGCCTGTGTATGCAGGGTGACCACATCTGTTGGCTCCATACCAGTTTTTTTACAATGAAAAGTCAGATAGCAAGCATTGCCTAAGGAAGTCTTACTGAAGGTATCATTCACAGTCTGGGAACACAGGCACATGACACATATTTATCATGGTGGCACTTAAAATTTTAGGTAAGTTATTTTGGACAGTAGATAGGGAAGCCAAGAGTGGGAAAGAATGGGAGAATCAATTAGATTACAGGCACAGTATCAGTCTAGTAAATATTAGCATCATCTTTCTCTGTTTAGAGAAGGTGGGGAAAGATTAAAAAATTGCTCACCTGATAACAGGTCCCAAAAGGATTAGATGCATAAATAATGAGAGTGGCTTATCTTTGGCTAGATCTCTGTGGACAAAAATGAGGGTCATCTGCACCATAATAGATGAAAACATAAAGAAAGAAAATGTATATGTCATCCAGAATGTCTCATTATTCTTTCGATAGACTCTAACCATGTACAGGGCAGATGCAGCCTCCCCACAGTACAAGAAGGTGGAAAAGAGGATACTAAATGGAAATGTAAAGCGGGGGTTGGCCCCTCGGATGACATCTTCCTCCACAGATGAACCCGGATCTGTGTTTGGTTCCTCAGGTATTTCATAAACTCTATCCATTGTAGAGATTCTGAGCGTTGTGCTCTGGTGTTCAGAGCATCCCCCAAGCCATCCCAGAAGAGCTCTGGAGCCACTGCAGTCCAAGTAGCAATCAGGTTAGCTCTGTCAAGTTGAGTTCCAGAAACAAGATCAGCCACTTAGGAGACCCATGTCTTCTAGTTCAGTCTGGAATGGAGAGCTCAGGCGTATCACTTTGAACTTGACTCTTGCTTGGCCCCCAAATCCAATTGTCAACATCTGTACTGAGAAACTTGAAGAAGATAAAAGCAAGATTCCCAGAGCCGAATCTGGAGTCCAGTTGCAGACCTGTGAGAAGGCATGGGAACAGCTGTTTTCCTAGAGGATCCTCTCACAGCATCCCCTATTCAAAGGGGTAGCCACTCAGTGGGGACACTGCTCTATAAACAGTTCCTTGTGAGAAACTCTGCCAATGTGTGCCCTTCTAGTCAGGAGAAAATGAGCCAGGGCAGAAGGGAGGATGCACCCTGAGTGTCCCCTGTGAGATTCAGTTCAGCATCTAGGTACCGAAGCTACTGCTACAGGTAAGTTTTGTCTAATTAGCTTGTTCCCTCGCCAGCTCACCCACGCGCTCTCCGGATGGCGCCTACTCAAAGGTTCTAAGGATGGCTCCTCAGATTCCCTAAGCCCCACCCTCAAGACAGCGAGGCTTGGGGCAGGGGTAAAGACACCAGTCAGTTCCCGAGCGGGCATAGTCTCAGGGGAGAGAAGCAGAGCGCGCGCGCTAAAAGGTTAAGAAAACCTGCGGGGGCATCTCAGAGGAGCTGCGGTGATGGGCGCCAGCCGCGGAGCGCCAAGGCGGCTAGGCAAAGGTCGCTAAATCTTGGACGCCGTGTGCTGCCGGGCTCATGCCTGGCCTGAGAGGCCAGCATCAAGAGGTCAGCGGCTTCGGGACCTAAGGCACTCGGAGAGGGGCGGCCTGCTTGGGCCGAAGAGCTCCGGGACGACCGGCGAAGAAGACTCCAGTTGGGGGAGGCGTGACTAAAAGGGGCTCGCTCATGCTGTTCCTCAGGACTTCTCATCAAAACCCCCAAAACCAGGAGGGAATCGTATTTTCCCTCTTCTCCAAGAATGGTAGTCGCCCACTTCTTCTTCACCCTCCCTGGAGAGACTGGTTCCCACACTTGCTCAACCCACGCGGTTAGACAGGTGTGTCTGCCTTGGCCTCCGGGGTTGAACCTCCCCTGGGTCCTACAGCCCTCCAGTTAACATCACAGGAGGGTAGGCTGGGAAGCAGTCGTGCCAGAGTTTCCTTGTCAGGCAAGTTTGTTGCAAAGGGAAGGTTGAACAGTGTACAGGTCAAGACTTGAGGCCAGCTCGCACATACTGAAAGCTACTATTACATGCCTTGATTTCTCCATTTACAAAATGAAGCCAGTGGGAACTGTAGAATGAAATTTGACGACTTTGGTTGAAAGGTTATGTGAAAGTGCCAAACGGTAAATCAATTGGCAAGGAGCAAACAGAGCTGCTAGAAGAAAGATGTGCTTTAAAGAACTCTGAAAGCTGCCTGCTTTCAAAAGTACGGGCCGCCCTCACTTCACTAAGCTTTTGTTTTTACTCCTTATTTGCATAATTCTGAACCCCAGAGAAAGAGAAGACTTCTTCGTTCTGATATAAATGTAGCCGGTGCCTGTCTCATGTTGCTGCAGGAAGTCAGTAAAACGAATCTGTGTGTGGAGTAGCCAAGTAGCAGCCACCGAAATGATGGCCTCAAGATAGCTCCGCCATTTATGTTGTCTTCAAGGTTTCCTAGATTGCTACCTCCTTTCCTTAGGGCTGATTAAGGGCCAGATTCAGTACTGAAATATTCTTGTCTTGTGAAGCAGATTGTCCATCTTGGTCTGCACCTGTGTTTGCAGCTGGGCTAAGAAGCTGCTACTTCCTCCTTTCTGTTTCAGGAGGGAGGACAACTTCAGAGGAAGTGTTGATTACTGGGCTGTTTCAACTGGGAGGAGGTTCACCACCAGCAGTAAATAGTATAGACAGTGATGGTGAATCTTTTAGAGCTTTCAAGGACACAAAGAGCCCACTGAGGCCCAAGTGCCATAAGTTTGCCACCATGGGTACAGAGCCTCTTAAGACTGCTCTAACAACCCATTTATAAAGTGGATCTGAGGTAAGCTGACCAACTCATTCTGTTCTGCTGGGGTAGGATGAACTTGTCAGTCACCCTAACACAAGAGAATATAGAAACTAGGAGGAATGTAGAATCCCAGTGTTCTTATAACATTCCTTCTTTCTTGTCCATGATATCATCATGTCCCAACTACACAGATCAACAATATCTGCCTATTTTGTTACAAAATGACTCACTTTGTCTTCCACCCAAACCTGTCAGTAATCACAGTATTCTTTCCCTCTCAAACTATGATCACCCACATTACCTTACCATGTACCTTTTGCTCCAGTCTGGCAGGTTTTCTGGCTTATCATATGCACCCTGCTCATTTCCACCCTTTGTGCCTTGTTGATGAAGTTTATAACTCCATTCACTCTGTTGTGTACTACTCCAAACCCTAACCTGCCTTGAAGGGTAGAGTTTAGTGGGATTTCCTACAAGAACCCTTTTCTTACTTTGTCAACCTTCACTTTCCTTTTGGCACAGACACTTTTGTACTAGTCCTTCAACTTTTTCTGCTTTCCTAATAGAAGTGTTAACTTAGTGAGGGAAGTAGGTCCAATAAATATTTACTGTGACTCTTGTTAATGACAACAGTGATTGACAAACTGTGATTATGAAACTTCTTCCCCCATACTTCTCCCATGAAACCAAGCGTGACTGAGAGACACTCATCTCTAAAAGCTGTAGGTACTGTAGCTGGGGTATAAATTATTTTGTCTGAATCAGCCTTTAGCTTTCAGATGATGTCAGTCCATGTGACCTGTGCCATCTCTGACATTTTTGTCCATACCAAAGTTTGGCACCAAATTACAAATTATTTCCAGTGTATTAATCTTAATGTCCCAACTAAATCATTATGGGCCCTTGCAGAGCAAAGCTCCTGCTATAGTTTTATTGGATCCCCTCCTCTGTGGCTGTGTAGACCTATAAATTTCCTGCCATGAATTCCTTTCATCCACCAGCTGTGCTATTTTCCACCCTAAGACTTCCTGGTGCTTCAGATCACTAAATCATCTATTGTCTTATTTCTATGTTCCTTTGCCTTACTAGGAAAAACTTACTGAAAATTTGCCCTGCTTCTGACACTCTTTGCTCTTGCAAGTAATATCTAGATTCCAACTCTTTTAATCTTCGTTAGATGAGTGATTCTGGAAGTGTTAGCAGTCATGAGATTCCTTAGGCTTGGGAGTCCCTTCCCAATTAAAGTATAGGCCTTCCAGGGGCTGGTAAATGGAGGTGATGTTCTAAGTGACCCTCTGAATTCCAGTATGTATTCAGGAGTCAGTATCACCCTTTGGGAAGCATCAGAATTCTGTAAGGTAGATCCACCACAATCTGACACCTCATCCACACCCACATTCAATCCCTGACAGCAGGAACAACAACAGCAGCAACAACAACAAAAATGAAAACAGGTTTAAAAGCCATCTGGTCTAAAAGCTCTTGACATCTTTGGCAACATTCAGAATTCTTCTGAGCCACCTAAGATGTAGGATAGGGTTGATGTCTGCAAGGCACAGAAACCTGAACAACACTGCTCACGGGCCTCCAAGGAGCTGCTCTGTGAAAGGTGCTTGGCATCCACAAGGGAGAAAGAGAAGAAAGAGGAAGATATGCACAAGCGAGTCACATGTAGCTCCAGAATACTGACCAGTGGAAGGTGATGAGCAAGGCTCAGAGAATCAAAGTAGGATGGAAGGATGACTTCCTTCCAAAGAATGCTTTAGTTTGGGTAGTTAGAATACTTTTATCTAAAAAAACCCGCCCAACTCATTCATGTCCTCTTACCTTGTTTCTGTTCGCTATAAGTTCCTTGAGGACTGTTACCTTTTAACTGTGTGTGTATGTGTATGTGTGTGTCTACATGTTTGGATCACATGAAGACTACATAGACTCTTGCCTTTAATTACTGACCTACTCACTCAGTAAGTATCATATATAGGTAAGATCTAGGCCCAAAGTAAAAAGAAAAAGGAAAGCAAAACACAAGTAAATTTTCTTTATGGTCCTTATATGCAACATTTTACTTCAAAAAAAATCTAACAAAATGGACATCTAAATTAGCTTTGAGAAAAAGATGCTATCACAAAACATGCAGCATGGAATTTGGAGAAAATGGTGTTGCCAGGCAGCTGGTAAGCTCTATTGAGATTGCCTATGGAAGGAAAGAGGAAAAGAGGAGGGATATAATAGGTATGATTTATTTTAAGGTAATAACTTTAAGATATAAATCCCATACCATATAATTGATGTATTTAAAGTATACAATTTAGAAATCTTAGTACAAAGTCATGCAGCCATTACCACAATACAGTTCCAGAATATTTCATACCCCCTAAAGAAGCCCATGCCCATTAAGCACTTCCTTACTTTCCTTACCCCTAAATAACCACTAATCTACTTTCCATCTCAATGAATTTGTCTAATCTGCACTGCATTACTCCATTTTCTATTGCCAATAGCACAATACCACTGACTAGGTGACATATAAATAAAGGAGACTTATTTTGGCTCACAATTCTGGTCCAACAACAAGGGGCCACATCTGGTGATAGTTTCCTTTTGGAGACTCAAAATGGTACAGAGCATCACATAGCAAGACACAGGGAGCACTCTTGCTCTCTCCCTGTTACTGTCTGTCGCTGTCTCTCTCTCTCTCTGTGTCTCTGTTTCTTTCTCTCTCCGTGTGTGTGTGTGTGTGTGTGTGTGTGTGTTTTTCTCTCTCTCTGTCTCACTCTCTGTCTCTCTGTGTGTCTCTCTCTCATGCATGTGTGCATATTTTCTATTTCTTCTTATAAAACCACAAGGATCCATTCATGGAGGCTCTACCCTGTTTATCCCTAACCACGCCCTAAAACTCCTAACTCTAAACATGATAGTTTTAAGTTCCTGCCCCTGACTACTTCACAATGGGGATTAAATTTGAGCATGAAAACCTGGAGGACACTCTGACTATATCCATAATATGAACATGTCAAATAAATTTATTAATTTATTTTATTAATTTTATTGAGAAACAAATAGCAATGAGACAGTTTCCAAACTGATTAATAGGACAGTTTCAATAATTAATACATTGCATATTGTTGTCTTCGTAGTGGTTATTCATAGTACCAGATGCAGACATGATATCCTGTCCAAACACTATTAATACAAACATTTCTTCTCATTGAATTAAGAGAAAGTAGCTGTACATCTATCCTATTTTATATATACAGGTACAAAATGATCGTGCATTTGTATCCCCTTTTTTTATCTAGTTTTGTCAGAGATGGGTATTCCATTGCTGTTTAAATATTGTAGGTGAATGAATTCAGCAAAGTAATCCAATATAGTCCAGTAGTCCATAATAGTAGTGCGTTATCTGTAGTACTGGCAATGTAGAAGTTGTTGACTTGAGTCTTTTACAGCTCAGCATATTAATATGGCTTCACTTTTATACCTTGTTATTATACTTTTCTGCTGGATGGTTAAGACCAAGATAAAGCAAGACCTATATAACAAGAAATATAACTTTTGTATCTGACAAGGTCAGTCAAATCCCCTCAGGATTTACCCTGTACCACAGTTTGTAGATATTTTGTCAGTGTGAGCCATGTAGATGAGTCATGGCCATTGCTTGACCAATTTGCTCTCTGTGAAAGACCAAGAGAATATTTTCTCTCCATGTGACTCCCCTTAGGCACACTCTACATCATCAATCACTTTCTTGTGTGGCCCCATAATCTCCTTGATCAGAATATTTGGGACATCACTGAGTTACAGGATGTTACAGTATAGCTTCTCTTATTTCCTGAGTCCTCACTGAACTTGAAAGTCTAGGGCCAAAATGTTGCCTGTCCTTGTAGCCCTTCTTTTACTCTAATTTTTTCATTTGCAAACTTAAGATGTTAACTCTCCAGAAGAGAAGCTTAATGATATTATTACCCTATAACATAGGCAGTTGAGCTTAAGCTCACATCTGTCTGAATATCAAACATCTGAGACATAACATGGAACAGGTATTTTCCATCGACTAGTGATATGTTAAACTTTAAATCCCTACAGAATGTGAAGAAAAAGTAAATAAAAAATATTTTTAAAAATTGGAATAAACAATTATGTATTTTTACATAGAAATTTAGAAATCTAACCATATATAGCATTGTAGCAGGACAGTCCTATGACATTTTTGTTTCTTGTCTCTTGTTTTCATTTATTACCCTTTTTTTAAAACAAACATTTAGGGCTGGTGAGATGGCTAGGTGGAATAAGCGCAAGGACCCGAGTTCAATCCCCCATTTCGCAAAATAAATAAATAAATAAATAAATAAATAAAACATTTACTTGAGAGACAGTATAGCAGTCATTGATATGACATGCATGTCACGTACATTTTATCACAAAATATATGACCTTTTCTATCTGGCTTATTTCACTTAACATAAAGTTTTCAAAGCTGAACCGTATTGTATCGCGTATTAGTATTACATTCTTTTTTATGATAATATGCTGTCGTGCTGACATATCACAGAGGAGCAGAGCTATCTGGGTGGCTGGTAGTTCTGAAACTCAAGGCAGGCTGACAGGCTGGAAATTCAATAAAGAGTTGATGCACAGTCTTCAGTACAAAGGCTGGAAACTCCCAATTTTGGCAGTGCAGTCTGGAAGCAGAGTTTTGTCTGCCTCAAGAGACCTTAGCTATTGGTCTTAGGCCTTCAACGAATTGGAAGAGGCCCACCCACATCATGGAGGATAATCTGTTTTACTCAGCAGTAATGGTTTCACTGTTAATCACATGTGAAAATACCTTCACGAGAATTACTCTACTGGTATGTGACCAAACAACTGTGCACATGGATAGCCAAGATGACACTCAAAGTTAACTATTATAGGAATGTTTTGACCTTTTGGCTCTTTTTAAAAAAAAAGATTACAAAATAATGATAGAAAAAAAAACAGCATTAGAAATGATGCAAGATTTTACTAAACAAAATAATAGGAATTCAACAATGGTTGCTGTATTACATGATGCTATCTTCAAATTAGTTGTTCAGATTACCAGATATACACTTATTAGATCCCTTTAAAGAAATACAAAACAAAACAATAACAAAGAATTTATAAGAAATTCAAAAGAGGAAGAAAAAATTTTAAGCATTGACTACTTCTTTCAAAAGACTACTAGAAGGGCCAGCCAAATAGCTCAGCGGATTAAAGTGCCTGCTTAAGGCAGACACAAAGGCCAGGGGTTCAATCCCCAGACCTGTCATGCCGGCCTTGCCCCTGGGATGCACTGAACCCCTGGAGTGTGATGAGACAGGGATGGTGGTGCATGCCTGTAATCACAGCACTCAGGAGGCTGTAAACAGGAGTCCAATCTACGTAGTGAGACCCTGTAGGCCCTGTTCTAAATGCAAAAAATGGAGCAGCAGAAAGCAGCAATACAATTATACAAACTATTCTGCATATATACTTAAGTAGATCTTTTTCCTTTTTTTTATTTGTCCTTTTCCTCATCCCAGTTTTTCCTTCCCATTGAACAATTTTGGGCTTTTATGAATAAAGCAATTAAGAATATTTGTGTATCAGTTTTTGTATGAATATATGTTTTCACTTCAGTTTGTATATCCCTACCAATAAAATGGTAGATCATGTGGTAACTATATGTAAACTTTTGAAGAATTCCCACAATTTTCAAAAGTGGCTGCAACATTTTTACATTTCCATCAGCAGAACATGAGACTTCGAGTTTCTTCACATCCCCAACGAAAGTTGTGTAGTTTTGATTAGTCATCCCAGTGGATTTTGATTTGTATGTTCCTTGATAGTGAAGTTGTTTGACTGATTTTTGTGTGTGTGTGTGTGTGTGTGTGTGTGTGTGTGTGTGTGTGTTTGTGTGTAGGGGTATTTAAAATACCAGGGTATTTAAGTGCCTATATTTATTCAGTTCAACAAACATTTATTCAAAAATATTTATAATTAAAAATGAGCAGGACAAAGATACTTGCTCTCAAGGAGCTCATAAAGAATAGTGGACATTTGTCCTCTCATGGGTAGTTGCTCTCCAGCATCAGGACACTATTTGGAGAAGAGGCTTTAGGGATCTCGGTGGGAAGTAGAACTCCCTAGCACTCAGACACAGATACGTAACATAGGCTCTCACTACGAGGTTCTATCCCTTGACTTGGGAGCCATGAGACAATCTTCACTGACTGAAGAAAATGTGCCACAGTTCTTTAGTGTGGGAAGTGTTTTGTGTAACCTTGACCCTAGCTGGGATGCTCTAAATTCATCCCAATACTTCCTGCTTTGTTCTGAGGCCGCACAAATATCAGCAAATAACCGAGCATGACAGGCTCAATTATTTCTGAGAAATACCCAGCTATTCTAGGAGGTGGCTTTGGCTTCAGCAGTCCCCATCAACCTGGCCAAAATTTACTAGATCTGTGTTTCAGTCTAACCCATTTCCTATGCAAATAGCCTTGTGCTGTCCATCACTAAAAGGGTGAGATTAATACTGTAGTGTAACAGTTCTCCCGGTTTTCTCTTGATCCCACCCTATTTTCTTTCTTTGAAACTATCATTGAATTTAAAAAAAAATTTAATGGTACGTTTTTGATACACACAATGATCATATTCATCAAGGGGATTTGTATATATTATATATGTTGTCTTTTTGAGACACGGTCTCGCTATGCAGTTCAGGGTGGCCTTGTGTTCCTTTTGTAGCCCAGGGTGGTCTCAAACTTGCAACAATCCTCCTGCCTCAGCCTCACAAGTGCTGAGATTACAAGTGATTACACCACCATGACTAGCAGTATACCTTGATTCTTCTTTTATTCCTATTCCCCTTCTCCCTTCACCCCTTTCTCCCTCCTTTGCAAAGATTTGTTTCCATTTTATCCCTTCTTTTTTCTTTTCCCTTTTTTCTCTTCTCTATCTCCCTTCTTTGTTCCCTTTCCCAATGTTACATTTTCTTCCTACTTTTCAATACCTAGTGTGATTTTGGTCCCTTACTTGAGTCTTGGATTTCTGTCATGAGAGAAAAAATGTGGCTTTTAAATATATGTGCCAAATATATTTCATAAAAAAGTACGGTCTTAAGGTACATATACTTAACTAAAAATATCTCACGTTTATCCTTCTTTAAGGCAGAGTAGTACTCTATAATATATAAATATCACATTTTCTTTTTTTGATAACTTTGTTGAGAAACAAATAGCAATGAAAGAGTTTCAACACTAATTAGTAGGACAGTTTCAATAATTAATACAGGTTGGGGAGATGGCTCAGTAGAGTAAGTACTTGCCTGGCAAGTGTAAGGGCCTGAGTTCAAGCCCTGGTTCCACACACACACACACAAAAATAATAATAATTAATACGTTGAATATTGTTGCTTAGTGGTTATTTATTGTACAAGATTCAGCCCTGACATCCTCCCCACAAACACTATTAGAACAAATCTTTCTATTCATTGAATTAAGAGAAAATGGCTGTATGTCTATCCTAATTATTTTAAATATACAGATACAAAATGGACATTCATTTGTATCCCCTTTTTTAATTTCTGTTATTTGAATATTATAGGTGTGTTAACTCAGCAAAATATTCTAAAAGAGTCCAGCAGTCCATAAGAGTATTGGGTCTTCCACTTCACTAGACATGTCAGAAATTGTTGATCTGAGTCCCCTACAGCTCAACATAACAGCATGGCTTTACTTCTTATACTTCATTTTTATACTTTTCTACGGGATGGTTAAGACCAAGATAAAACAAGATCTATGCCACAACAGTTGTAGCTTTTGGGACTGATAAGGTCAGTGAAATCCCCTCAGGATTTATCCTGAGATCCTGTACCTCAGATTGTAGAACCTTTGTCAGTGTCAGCCATG
>NW_004524747.1:3059494-3064190 GCF_000260255.1 Octodon degus
AGGCACACTCTACATCATCGATCACTTTCCTATTTGGCCCCATAATCGACTTGATCAGAAAATTTGGGACACTACCGAGTTACATGACATTACAGTACAAGTTCTCATATGTCCTGAGTCTTAATTGACCTTGGAAGGCTAGGGCCAAAATTTTGGCTTTCCTTGCTACCCTCCTTTTTCTCTAATTTTGGTCTGCAAACTTAGGTTATTAACCATCCAGAAGACAATCTTGCTGTTATTATCAAACAACTTAGGCTGTTAAGCTTAACCTCACTATCTGTCTGCATATCAAACATCTTAAGCATAACATGGAACAGGTATTTTTCATCAAGTATTGATATGTTGATTCTAGCACCATTTGTTAAACAGCCTATCTTTCTTCCAGTAAGCATGTTTGGCTCTTTTGTTGAAGATAAGGTGGCTGAGTATGTTTGTGCAGGCTTTTGCATCTTCTAATGTATTCCATTGATCCTCACGTCAATTTTGTTTCTAGTACCATGCTGATTTTATCACAGTAGCTTTGTAGTATAATTTCAAGTCAGGAATTGTAATGCCTCCTGCCTTGTCTTTGTTGCCCAAGATTACCTTTGCCATTCTAGGTCTTTTCTGGTTCCTGATAAATTTTAGGAACAATTTCTCTGGGTCTGGGAGGTATGTTATTGGTAGTTTGATAGGGATTGCATTAAGTCTGTATAACAATTTTTGGAGTATGGCCATCTTCACAATGTTGGTTCTTCCTATCCAGGAGCATGGAATATCTTTTCATTTTCAGAAATCCTCTATGGTCTCTTTTTTGAGAGTACTGTTACTTTCCTTGAAAAGACCTTTGACTTTTTTAGTTAGATGAGTGCCAAGGTATTTCATTTTCTGTGGTGCTATTGTAAAGGTATTGTTTCTATAATTTCCCTCTCAGTGTGTTTGTTAACTGTGTAGAGGTATGCTATTGACTTTTGGGCATTGACTTTGTATTCTGCTATGCTACTGAATTTGTGTATCAATTCTAGTAGCTTCTTGATTATCACATTTTCTTTATCTATTCAGCTGATGATATGAGTTATGAGTTGTTTCCAAGACTTAGCTACTACAAATTATGCTGTGGTAAACATAGGTATGTATATATCACTATGGTATGATACTTTGAACTCTGGAGATTATAGCAAAATCCATGACAAGGTGGGGAATAGCTGGGTTAAATGGAACACGTAATTTTTGAGGCCTCTCTATGCTAATCTACATATTATTTGTACCAGGTTACACTCCTTCCAACAGTGGAGAAAGCTTTCTTTACCCCTACATAGCTGTCATCATTTGTTGTTGGCTGATTTCTTCTTGGTTGCCATTCTTTCTGGAATGAGATGGAATCTCAGTGTTGCTTTTATTTGCATTGTTTGAATGACCAATGACGTTGAACATCTTTTCATACACTTATTTGCTGTTTCTACTTCTTCATATGGAAGTGTCTATTCATTTCAGATGCCCATTGTTGGATTAGGTCTTTATATTTTTTGTAGTCTGAGTTTTCTGTGTTGTTATATATTATAGACTTAATTGCTCTTAGGAACAACTGGTAATTTTGCTTTTTCCATTCTGTGGGCTGTCTTTCTACTCTCTCAGTGATTTCTTTTCTGGTGCATCCCACCATATTTTCTATGAAAAGATTTTCTCCTATAAATCTTTTTTGAGTCTCATCTCAATCTTGGTGTCTGCTCCTCAGAAGATCTGAACATGCAGTAGCAGTGGTAGTAACAGTGACAGCTATTATGTTGGCTGTGTATCCCTGAGTGTGGTCCTTCAATAACTGTTGATTCTGTGAGCTACTTAATAGACTTGTAACACATACATTTTTCTGCCAAAAATATTCAATCAATTTCTATAACTCACAACTAAGAACCTTCTGTAGTATTCAAGCAAGCGACAAAAACATTCAATTGCAATATAGTATGATCACTCTTATGAGCAAAGGAGGAAAATACTCTAGAAGTGCCAAGAGGAGATGGGGACTTCAGGTGGACTGCATGATGACTTAGTGAATGAGGTATGAGTAGAAACCAACAGAAAATATCAGGAATCTTGGACCATCACTAGATTATCTTCTTAACACTTTTGCCTCTCCAATGTGACTTTTTTCCTTTAAAAAGTCTTTTCATTTGTTCTGAAGTAAATATCATAAATAGTGTTCAAACAAGTAACAATACAGTAAGTGCAAAGTTTACAAATGTGTGAAACTTATAGCCAATAACTGACTATAGCACATAGATGTAATCCTAGTGCTCAGGAGGCTGAGGTAGGAAGATCACAGGAGTGTGAGGCCAGCCTGGGCTACATATTGTAGCAAGCTCAAGGCCAGTCTGAGCTACACAGCAAGACACTCTATAAATAAATAAATAAATAAATAAATAGCAACAGGTTAATATTCAGCAGGCAGAACAATTTATCATCTGTTTAGATTTATTTTATAAAGACTAATTATATGTTAAATAACTAAAGCTTTGTGTTTTAAATATAAATTATTAAGCAAAAGTTCTAAAATGCAATTTTAATACACAAATGGGGAAATTTAATTATTTTGTGAAATTTAATTGGCTCTATTATACAAATTAGATTAAAGAACTGTACTTTAAATATTAATACCAACATTTATTTAGTGTTTGCTGTATGCCAGGTATGGTTATAAGCCCCTCATAAACTAATTTAGCACTTGAAATGGCTTTATGAAATAGGAAATATGATAGTGTCCAATTTATTTACTTAGTTCTCTTCAGACAAGATCCTGCTGTGCAGTTGAGGATGGTCTTCATTATATAACCCAGATTGGTCTTAAACTCACAGTAGTCTTCTTGCCTCAGCCCCACAAGTGCTGGGATTATACGCATACACCATCACTTCCAGCAATCTCTAATTTTTAGGTAAATAAACTGAAGGACAGAAAAGTTAAGTGACTTGTCTAAGCTAAAATAGCTCAGGGAGTAGATCTGGGATTGGAACTTAAGAAATTAGACTCTGGTTCCTTGGTCTTAGTCATTTAAAACAGCAAATAGATTGTGTTTAATATTTAAATATGGCCTGCCAAGAAGTTTTAGGAATTGACTTGCCGATTCAAAGGATAGCAGCCAGAAAGATCTAGGTTTTGTGAAGTTCGTATATGAACAACTTTAACAGTCATCTGGGTTTTTTTTTTTCCACTTTGTAAAGCCTGTACCTTTCTACATTATTAAGCTTCCTAAGACAAATCTATCATTAGGTACTTCTTTGACCAAAAGCTCAGTGCTCCTTTCTTTCCATCTAATAAATCTCAAACTTGAATGCACATCATAAACACCTGAGAAGCTTACTTAAAATACTTATTCTTCAGGCACCAACTTGAAAATTTTGATTTAGTAGGTTGGGATGGCCCTAGAAATCTGTATTTTAATAAAGTTTTGTGAAACATTGCTGTGTGTGGACAGCATATCCTCTTTGGGCTAGAGTTCTAAGCTACAACCTGCCCAATGCCAGCTAACTCTAGTATGAATGCTGCTTTAGAATATCCAATATCCTCAAATTTCTCATATATTGGGTGTTTCTAATGCCAAGACTTTGCCCATCCTTTTCAACCCATCTGGTATAATTTCCTGCCTTCTTTCCTCCCATTCAAGTACTGTAATTTTCATGCCCAGTGAGATAACTCAGTGGACTAAGTGCCTGCTTAGGCAAGCACAGGGACTGGGCTTCAATCCGTAGCACCACATGCTGCACCGGCCCTATCCCCAGGCGTGCTGCACCAGCAACTGTGTCCAGGCATGGTGATGTACACCTGTAATGCCAGTGCTGGTAGGCTTGAAAACAGGAGGATCACTATGAATCCAAGCTGCATAGTGAGACCATGCACAAAATACCAAAAAAAAAAAAAATGTACTGTAAATCTTTCTACTTTAAGACCAAGTTTCACCTGGAATATGAGCTTCTTTAAATTACAGGATGGATGATACCACTTTTTTAAAAATAATCTTCTACTGATCTTAAGAATATATCCCTTCCCTAACTAGGCAAGGCTTTTCCAGGATAGCCAGAACTGCACTATTCATTTATAGTAGCTACTACTTACATGTAGCTACTTAAATTTAAACTAGTTAAAATCCATTAAAATCAAAATTTCAGTTTCTCAGTCATTCTACCTACAGGACAAGTGCTCCATAGCCATATGTGCTGAAAAGTACAAACAGAGAATATTTTTGCATCATGGAAAGTTCCAATGATACAATGGCTGGAGAAAAAAAAGAGTCTGCTATATTTGTCACAGCTGCAGCCTTTGAAGTATTCTGCTATACACATTGTTTACTCAGAATTTAAAGGAAATATGTACCCCAAAGAGAAAAACTAATGGACTTTCTTTTTAAATATTATGGGGCTGGGGATATAGCTCAGTAGAATAAGCACTTGCCTGGCAAGCACAAGGTCCTGAATTCAATCCACAGTACCACCAAACAAACAAAGAGGGCTGGCCAAATAGCTGAACGGATTAAAGTGCCTGCAAGCAGGCACAGGGGACAGGTATTTGATCCCAGGGCCTGCCATGCCAGCCCTGCCCCCAGGGCATGCTGAGACAGAAATTGAGACTGAGTGTTGTGACATGAGCCTGTAATCCCAGCTTTAGGGAGGTTGTAAACGCGCGGATCACTATGAGTGTGATTGAGTAGTGAGGCCCTTGTATAATATA
>NW_004524747.1:3064290-3065389 GCF_000260255.1 Octodon degus
ATATATATATCACATTTCCAGTAGAAATGAGGAGCTCAGAACATAAGTCCCAAGTGTAAATCACTCAGTATGTCCAATCAAGTCTCAAAATCCTTGCCTTTTCTCAACTGTTGTCTTCCTTGAACTCTCTGCTGCATTTGGCATCATGTACAGTATATTTCTCCTTTCTAGTAAAAAGACTATTTTCATTGGCTTCCATGACATGGTAACAGCAAGTAGAATTGTCATTCATTACTTACTGATTATTTACTGACCTTGTGCTAGGTGCCATAGAAAATACTTATCATGCCTCAACAATCACATATTATTGCAGATTTGCATCTAAATAGGCACACAAAGCTGCATGTAATCACTGATGGGCCTGCATTATAGCTGGCTTGTGAGGGGGAGGAGCATGGTTGGGCATATCAGTTAGTGTTTACTAGAAGAACAAAATATATATACACTTAAAGATGAAAGAGTGTAAAAGGGTGTGCACACTAGAGTCAGAGTATCCAGCCTAATGTCAAAGGCTGTAGAGAGTCTTGTGCAAGTCCATATTAAGAAGCTAAATTACCTGCATTGGCTGTCTAAAGTCTGCAATGGGTGCCTGACAAGTCTGTGCTTAAAGCTTGGAGATTGATACCCACAGGTGATTGCAAAGACTTCTTTTTTAAAAACACAAACAAATTAGAAGTTTAAACATATAATTTTAGTGCAGGATTGGCCACTTTCTACTTATTGTTCTATAATGATAATATCTTCATTGCATACATCTAAGAGTGTCTATATTTGCCTTAAAGCATCTTCCCAAGAACTCATTTTGCTTACTTTAGTTTCACTTTAACTCCAAGGACAAGGGGAACCAGTGGCTATATAGCTATGTGTGGTAGGGACAGGTCAGGTTATCCTCACGGACTCTAATCAAAAATACCCACAACAGGAACAAAGCAAGGAGTTGATCCAAAAACTCTTCCCAAGTTATTCCCATAGTGGAAAATTAGCATGAATGATGTCACTTTTTTCTTTCTCATGTCTCCTCCTCCTTGTCTCTGTCTCTGTCTCTGTCTCTCTCTCTCTCTCTCTCTCTCTCTCTCTCTCTCTCTCTCTCTCTCTCTCT
>NW_004524747.1:3065489-3074174 GCF_000260255.1 Octodon degus
CCAGGCTGGCCTCAAACTTACAGTGGTCTTCCTGGATTAACCTCCAGAGTCTTGGGTTTACAGATGTAGGCCATTATGCTAAATGATATTCTCCCCCCAGCACACACATACACACACACACATTTTGTTTCACTCCTTTTTAATTTTTCCTACATCAGACATATTGATTTATTTCATAAGATATTACAAAGGTACTTATGATATACTGTGTTAATTCAGTTCATCAGTGTAATTCATTCCTCAGTTCTGTTCCTGAACAAAACTGATAATGAACAACTGAATCAAATTTCCAAAAAAATGTTCAATATAAATAAAGTTAATTTACTCTGACCCATGAATGTGGTTGCAAACTGATTTTGGACACCAAATGAATCAGATTTTCCCATAAGATTCAATGAAAATAAATTTAATCTGTTCTGAACCATATGTATTTTTAACCACAAAAATATGAACCGAACTACAGTACTATACAGTATGAAAACAGAAAACACTAACTTTGCTTGGGGAGACTTCTGTCATGGAGGACAGGAAGGTCAGTGGGGATGATGTCATTATTTGGAGGGAAGGTCCTCTTTCATAAAGACTTCAGGGAGCTCTCCTTCAGAGGCTACTCTGTCTCTTAGTTGCAAGATCAATTTTGAAAATAATCTGCCTAATGTCACTTGTTTTTTCTTCACTGTACAACCATTTGGAAATGAGATACCACATTAACATTAATCAGATACAATCCTTTGTTCATTACAGTTACATTGGGGTAGTGCTTCTCAAAGAAACCCTGGCACTCATTCCAGTTTTCTTTAATGTTTTTTATCACATCTCTGCTAACCTTCTCCCTGTTTTTCTCTTTCCCTGTGCAATGCTCTTTAACAATCATCTTCTGCTGCTCACTCTGGAGCTCAGCAAGTTCTTCCTCATGGTCAGCTCCCCTTTCTGCTCCTCAGCAAGCTCTACTATGTCTGCAACATTGATGTCCAGACCCCCTAGTCTTGCCCATGGACACAATCTCCTCCAATGCATCAGACTGTTCAAAGTTACAGCCCGTGACACATTCAGACCACAGTTTCTTCCAGGCTATGAGTTTAAGGTCCCATACATGACATAAGGTAGGAACTGTTTTCCCAGGCTTTTTTTCAATTAAGTTGATACAGTGAAGCATTGAAATGTTCTTCCAGAACTCTTACAGAGTCAAGAATATCTCTTCAATGACATTAGAGCACCTGATAAAGAGCACCTTTGGCTAAAGCTTCTTGAAGCTGCAGATCACTTGCTGGTCCATGGGCTGAAGAAGAGGTGTCATGCAGAAGAGGGAGATGTGACTTATGAAGTTATACTCAGTGTCCATATCCTCCACTCTGGTTGGACTTTAAGCCAGGCCATTGTCCATCAGAAGGCATCTTTCAGGCAGTTGGCTGTTAGAAATATATTTCTAATGATGGGTGAGGGTACCTCAAACAGCTATTCCATGACAACTGCCTTGTTCAGTCTCTTGACCCAAGCTTTCAGATTGGCCCTCTACATGGCAAGCTGTCTGGCCTTCTCACATTCATTCCACTGAATGCTTGTGGAGTCTCGCAATGGTACACAAATAGTGGCTTAATGTTTATATCGGTGCTTGTATTTGCATACAGCAAAAGGTTCAATCTGTTCTTCATGGGATTATGCTGCAGCAGTGGCTTTTTCTTCTTCATTATGTAGATTCTGTTCAGCATCTTCTTCCAGATAGGCTCTGTTTCTTTATGAATTGCATGAGTGCTTTCTTGCAGGCTTCTGCAGGAGCCTTATCAGAACTAGAAGGCTCACCTGTCTTATCACAATGTCAAGGCCATTTCTCTTGTGGAATTTAACAGACCACTCTCTACTGGCTTTGAATTCATCACTTATTACACTTATAGATGAGTTTTCTTGCAGTAAATCACTGTGAAATTTCCTGTTTTGTCACAAGTTGTAGCTTCACCAACACTATAACCTGCCAGATGTTTCTCTTTCAACCATTAAATTAACAAAGGTGTTTCTGCTTCTTCCAGCACTTGTGGGCTCTGGTTGGTTAACCACAGTCCAATTATAGAAGTACATGATGATGGAGGCCATCAAGATAGTTCAGCATCCTAAAGCTCCTGCTTAGGTAAGCTTAGACAAGCACAGGGACTGTGGTTTGATGCCTGGCACCACATGCCACTCCAGCACTGCCCCTAGGCAGGCTAAGTCAGCCACAAAAAAAGAAAGAAAGAAACACATGATGACCAAAACTTGCATCTTTTTTCATGAATATTTTCAAGATAATATAATAGGAAGCATAAAACTGACAATCTTATCAAACTTATCCAATACAATAATCAACTGGGTGAAACCACGCTTGTCTGAGTGACATAGTATGTAAACAAATGCACTACCCAAGTGATGTGCAGTTCTCAATGTTTATTTTCTTTAAAATCTTCCCATGGTTGCTCTGCATTTTCTTGTTACTTTCATTGCCACTCTACATGTTCTGGTTACTGACATTACTGCTCTGCACATTTTTGTCACCTTTAGTGCTCAGAACTTTTGCTTTACTACCATGTTTGCTCTGTACTTTCTTTGGAGTGATTATGGATTGAATAATATTCCACAACACTGTATATTCTAAAATACACACACAAAAAGCTTCACAATAAATGCACACAGTCTATCTGCAACTGCCACCTTGACTAGAGGAAGCCACAATCATGTGTCAGAGAGGAAAAGATGCCCACATTCATGTTTGTGCAGGAAAGCTGAATGAAGCCATTTGTAACTGGATATGGAGTTGAAAAACAGAAGTAACATTTTGCCAAACAATTCTGTTCACAAACCAAACTGTTCTCAAAATGAAGTATTCATGAACTGAAGCATTTTTCCTTATGGATTAAAAACCTAATAGACCAGAAAACTTATAAACATATGAAACCATTGTAGTAAATCCAGGTGGTTTTCGATAGTCCATGCTGGATTACAGTCATTTCTCCCTCTTTTTTCCCTACTGTCTTTTATTTCAAACTCTCTACATACAGATGATAGATAGATAGATAGATAGATAGATAGATAGATAGATAGAGTGAGTAAGTGAAAATTAAGCTTGTGTGTCTGAGTTATGTCACTTACTGTTTGTTTCATGAAGTTAAGTGTGCTGAAATTTTGGTACATAAATGTTTAGAATTATTTACTCTATCTGTTAAATTGTTCCGTTACCTAATATGTAATGACTACTTTTGTATCTTCTCATCAGTCTTACTTTGAAATCCACTTTGTCTGGAATTAAGATAGCAACTTCTTTTTTTTTTTAAGGTTCTCATTGCATGGCATATTTTTTTCTATACTTTCATTTTGAATCAGTGAGGATCTTTTTTGCTAAATTTGTTTCATGTATGCTACATATTGTTAGGGTTCCTTTCTTGATTCACTGTGCCAATCTGTCTCTTTTGATTGAGGAACTGAGACCATTCACATTGAAAATTATTACTGAGAGGTATTGACTTGTTCCCATCATTGTATTATTTTCTGGTTGCTGATTTCCTCATTTCCTCCCTTTTGCTTGGCTCCTCATCCCACCAGATTTATTAATTCCTTTTGACTTACTGACATTGTTTGTTTCATTGTCTATTTCTAAGATACCCTTAAGAATTTTTTGTAAAACTGATTTTGTGGTCATGAATATCTTCAGGTCCTTCTTCTCATAGAAAGACCTTAGTTTTTCATCAGTTTTAGTGGAAAGGATATGTAAGCCAGGCCTGGAAGTTGTTAGCTTTAGTGAACTAATGACTCTAGAAAATACAAGGGTGGGCGAGACAGCACAGCCGACTATGCACCTGCTTAGGTAAGCACAGGGACCAGGATTCGATCCCTTGTACTGCATTACACACCAGCCCTGCCCCCTTGGCACGCTGAATCAGTGACCAAATCTGAATGTGGTGGTGCACACCTGTAATCCCAGTGCTGGGAGGCTGAAAACAGGAGGACCACTATGAGTCCAAGCTGCATGGTGAAACCCTGTACCAAATACATAGGTTTAAAAAAGAAAGAAAGAAAAGATAAATGACATATCTAAAACATATAAAGAATTGAAAATATTAGATTCCTCAAATACAGGGATCCAACCTACTTAATTATAGTAGTCATGTCTCTTAGAAATGAATAAGCACTTCTCAGATAAAGAAATAAAAATGGTAAACAAATATATTAAAAGAATGTTTAATAAGATTGATTGTTCAAGACATGCAAATTCAAACCACACTGAGATTTCAAAGAATGTCTATCATCAAGAAATCAACCAATAGCCAGTTCTGGAAAGGCTGTTGGGGAAAAGAAACTTTTCTTCACTGTTGGTGAGAGTGTAGACTGGTACATCCACTATGAAAAGCAGAATGGACATTCCTCAAAAATAAAGAATTAGAGTTCCTATTTGACCTAGCTCTTCACCTTCTGGGTATCTTCCCTGAAGAATTTAAAGTATGATACCAAAGCAATATTTATGCACCTATGTTTGTAGCAGCACGATTTGTTATATCTAAACATTGGAAAAAACACAAATGCCCGTCAACTGAGGGATGGACAAAAAAGATGCATTTATTTTAATATAGAGAAACTTTTTTTTGTGAAACTGGAGATTGAACTTAGGGCCCTGTGCTTGCCAGGCAAACAGTATTTCTACTGAGCTATCTCCCCAGCCCAGTAGTTTTCTTTCTTTCTTTCTTTTCTTTTTTTTTCCGTACTGGGAATTGAAGTACAGGACCTTGCCCTTGCCAGGCAGGCACTTATGTGGCTGAGCTATATCCCCAGACCTTGTTTATTTTAATATAATGGAGTACTATTCAGCTATTAAGAAAGATAAACTCGAGACCTTTATAGGTAAATGGATCAAACTTGAAACCATAATTATAAATTAAATAAATCAGAATTACATGTGTAAACATCATATTGTCCCCCTGGTGTGAGAAACTAAAATAGTAAATAAGGACCAACACGTACAATAGATATTGTGAAATGGGAAGAAATTGCTCAAATGGAAAAAGGAACTAGGCTAGGGAGAAGGGAAAAGGGAAAAATGCAAGTTAGTTATGGTAGTAATGTCTCTAAGTTCACTGAAAAGGAAGATTCATGCTAATATCGACTGGAGAATTTTGTATCACCATATTTTGTTCTCTGAGGAACCACTTTAAAGATAACAATATGCAATGTAGCCTGCTTCAAGCTGCAGGCAGAGAACCAGATCCAGCCAGCTTCCCACTGGAAAAATAAGAAAAGGTGAAAATTCAAACCAGCAGGTGAACCAATGGACCAGAGAGACAAGGCCAGCCTCAGGTTTGAGTGCACAGGACAGTAGATGGCACCAGTGAAATCAAGACCAAAATCTTGCTGAGGAGCACACACAACCCCAGGAAAAAATAGTATCATGGAAGACATTGAAGCAGCAGTGAACAGCCAGCATTCGGGAAGTTAGTTAAACCAGCTTGGTGCTTCACTACACAGACATGCATAATAGAAGCAGATGTGGCTGCCAATCTATATCAAAGGGCTCTGGAGAACTCGAGCAAGAGACTAGTTCTACCCTCCACATCCAGAAGTCAGATTAGCCCCATACCCATCACAAACTTTATAAGAAACATGGCTGAAGTACACAACACAGTTCTGGGGACTGACTTGGATACTACCACAGACCTATGAACACCTTAGAAAATTTACTACTTTTATTTCTTTTTGTCTAATTTGTTATTCTTTTTCTGTCTGGTTGGAATTTTTTAAATTTTTTGTGGTTTTCTTTATTTTGACTGGGTTTTGTTCTTGTTGTTTTTCTTGTTGGTCTCTCCTCTTTTTTTCATTTGTTCGGTTTATTACCTTTCTTTTCATTTTCTTCTACTTGTATTCTTTCTTGCTTTCCTCAACTACTCCTTGAAATTATGATATCCTCAAGTGAGTAAATGCTATCTCTTTTCTTCCTGATTCACATAAATTTTCTCTTTCATCTTTTTCTGTGTCCTCCAAGTTCCCAAAACTTTGGTAATCATCTTTCACCATTGAGCTTTTCTTCAATTATTTTTGATGTGAATAATATCTACATCTTGTTCCCATCTCCTCTTAGCATCATTCCCACCCCAACAACAGGGTAAAATCATTCCACTAAGGGGAAAATCATATATATATATATATATATATACAGGCTTGTAATCTCAGTACCCTAGGAGGCTAAGGCAGGCGGGTGGTACGTTTGAGCCCAAACTAGACAACTTAGTGACTCAGCAAGACCTTATCTCAAAAAATAACAGGGCTGGGAATGTAGCTCAGTGAAAAGACCTATCTGTATTCAATCCTCAGTGTGGAAAAAAGAAAATTTGGTATGTATATATATATAATCAGTTTTTGTTATAAAACTGCAGAATTTGACGATACGGTCAAAGTATCACATTAGTAGTGACAACAGGGTGTCAGTAGCTGAGCTGTAATTAATGCTATTGATATTGATAGCTGAACTACTTTAGTTAGGATGCCACTGATTGTATTTGGTCATAATCATCATCATATTCCAGTGCCAAAGGACTGGATGCTGAACCAAGTAGCAAATTTGTTTTTTTCCATTCAGTCCTTGTTTTATTTTTTATTTTTTATTTTTTGGCTGCTATATCAGAATACCATAGACTTGTAATGGCAAACCTTTCAGATATCAAGTGCCCAAACTGCAACCCAAAACCCCTTATTTACCTCAAAATGCCAATGCTGCAATGAAACTTGAATAAAATGGTTTCAGTTTGGAAAAAAAAACCAATTATTATCCAATGTTTACCTGCTGGGATGACTTGGCTTACATGCCTCAGATTTGAACCCACTGTCATAGACTAATGTATGAACAACAGAAGTTCATTTATTCACAGTTCTAGAGGCTAAATTCCAAAATCAAGGGGCTGCATCCTACAGGGGCCTTCTGTTTATATCATAACATAGCAGGAGAATATATAGGAAAGAAAACTAAAGAAGGACAAACACAAATTTGCCCTGGCAGCAACATACCAAATTTTCTTTTTTCCACACTGAAGATTGAATACAGATAGGTCTTTTCACTGAGCTACATTCCCAGCCCTGTTATTTTTTGAGATAAGGTCTTGCTGAGTCACTAAGTTGCCTAGTTTGGGCTCAAACGTACCACCCGCCTGCCTTAGCCTCCTAGGGTACTGAGATTACAAGCCTGCCACACCACACGTGGCTAACACTGACCTTTGCAATGGTATCATTAGTTCAATACAGAGCCCTCAAGGAAAAGAACTTCACACAGGTCCATCTCTAAACACAGTTGCACTGGATATGGAATTTCCAATACACAAATGTACAGGACATGTTCATACCATGGTCTTCACCTTCCTTTCATTTTTATTCACATCTTTCCGAAAAGATTTAATTAAAAAATGTGAGTTTACAAAAAGATCTATAGCCAAAAAATCATACAAGAAAACTCTATTGTGCCTCTGAGGAGCAGGATATTTCCATGCACTGCAGGGCCTGTGGGCTGCACTGCAGTGCACTAGGGACTTTTGATTCGGGAAGCAAGCCCAGATACAAACCTTGGAATTTCCTTGTCAGTAAAGTCACCAGAATGCATTACTTTACTTCTATAAGCCTATCTCTTTCTTTTTTTCCCCATAATTTTATTGATGAACAAATAGCAATGAGACAGTTTCAAATCAAATTGGTAGGACAGCTTCAATAATTAACACATTGCATACATTCTTCCTAGTGGTTAATTGCTGTACAAGATGCAGACACGATATCCTAACACCATTAGAACAAATCACTCTATTAATTAAGAGACTGTAACTATATATCTATCCTAACCATTTCGAATACAGAGATACAAAATGGACTTTCATCTGTATACCCTTTTTTGGTTAAGTTCCATTATTTGAATATTATAGGTGTGTAAACTCAGCAAAATATTCTAAAAAGGTCCAGTTGCCCATAATAGTATTGGGTCTTCCACTTGACTGGCAATGTCAGAAATCATTGACCTGAGTCCCCTACAGCTCAAAATAAAAGCATGGCTTTACTTCTTATATTTCATTTTTATACTTTTCTGCTGGATGGTTAAGACCAAGGTAAAGCAGGACCTATGCAACAAGAGTTGTAGCTTTTGGGTCTCAGAAGGTCAATGAAATCCCCTCAGGATTTATCCTGAGATCCTGTAACTCAGATTGTAGAACGTGTGTCAGTGTCAACCATGTGGATGAGTCATGGCCATTGCTTGGCCAATGTGCTCTCTGTGAAATCCTGAAAGAATGTTTTCTCTCCATGTGACTCTCCTTAGGCACACTCTACATCATTGATCACTTTCCTCTTTGGCCCCATAATATTCATGATCAGAAAACTTGGGACACTACTACAAGTTCTCATATGTCCTGAGTCTTAATTGACCTTAGAAGGCTAGGGCCAAAATGTTGGTTTTCCTTGCAGCCCTCCTTTTTCTCTAATTTTGGTCTGACAACTTAGATTGTTAACAATCGAGAAGACAAGCTTATTGTTATTACCATACAACTTAGGCTGTTAAGCTTAACCTCACTATTTGTCTGCATGTCAAACATCTTAGGCATAATATGGAACAGATATTTTTCATCAAGTATTGATATGTTGAACTTTAAGTCCCTACAGAATATGATAAAAAACATTTAAAAATTAGAATATATTTTAAAA
>NW_004524747.1:3074351-3075207 GCF_000260255.1 Octodon degus
GAGAGACATCATAGCAGCAACTGGCATGTCATGACCAGCCGCCCATATTCAGAAGACCAGAACGACAGGCACTCCAAGCATGAAACTACTATTACAAATTACCATCTGCAGTGCAGTTGCTTAGTTCACAGGTATCAATATATATAGTTAGTCAGGGTGAGAATCTTTGCAATCAAATGCTAGATTAAAAAATCTTCTGAAGATTCTCAGGGTCACTGCCTTGCCCATCTTCTACATATAACTGTATGGCTTGACTTATTCATGTTTCCTAGCGCTTCTCCTTTCGCTCTCTTGATTAGTTAGTCCTTGAGATAGTGCTTTCATTTTACTTGCATTATACCTTTCTATTTGTATTTCTCCTTTTGAGTTATTATACAAGGGAGACTAAAAGATATTTACTCATGTGTGTCTGGTCTATTTCACTTATGAGTATATGTTCAAGTGGCATCCACTTCAATATAAAGGCTTGCAGTTTATCATTCTTAATAGCTGAATAATACTCTATTGTGTAAAAATACCACCTCTTTTTCAACCATTCCTCAGGTGATGGGCATGAAAGCAAGAGACAGGAAAAGGAATATTGTGGGACTGTCCTGCTTCAAGGTTGTATACGGTGAAATTTTTGAACTTATGTGTAAACATAAGAAGTATATAATTCTTTTTGCCTAGTTTTAAAATATATTCTAGTTTTTAAATTTTTTTTTATCATATTCAGTAGGGACTTAAAGTTCAACATATCAATACTTGATGAAAAATATCTGTTCCATATTATGCCTAAAATGTTTGATATGCAAATAGTGAGGTTAAGCTTAACAGCCTAAGTTGTATGGTAATAACAATAAGCTTGTCTTCTGGA
>NW_004524747.1:3078602-3084639 GCF_000260255.1 Octodon degus
AAGAAAAACATTTAACTCATAAGGACATTCATAGGCTGAAAGGTAAAGGATGGAAAACAATACTAAACACCTCTGCACCTCAGAAAAAAGCAGAGGTAGAGATCCTATTCTCAGACAATCTCAACTTCAAACCAAGAAAAATCAAGCAAAATAAAGAAGGCCATTATGCACTGGTTAGGGTAAAAATATAAGAGGAAGAGGTAACACTCATAAATATGTATGCACCAAACACGAGAGCACACAAGTATATAAAGCAAATCTTAATGGACATGAAAAATTTAATATCCAATACCAAAATCTTAACAGGAGACCTTAACACCCTCTTATTCCAAAAAGATAGGTCAACCAGACAAAACGCTAGCAAAGAAATAACAGAACTGAACCACAGTTGGAAACAAATGGACTTGGTGGACATATACAGAGTGTTCCACACAAACACAGCTGAATACACATTTTTCTCAGCTGCATATGGGTCATTTTCTATAATAGACCACATAATGGTGCAGAGGTCATGCTTAAGTATATGGAAGCAAACAGAAATTATTCCATGCATATTATCTGGCTACAGTGCAATGAAACTGGAAATAAATGACGAAACCAGAAAAAAAACATTAAATACATGAAGTTAAATGACACCCTACTCAGCAACCAATGGGTAACAGATGAAATTCAACAAGAAATTCAACAATATTTACAATTCATTGAAAATTCAAGAACAACTTATCATAATTTATGGGATATGATGAAAGCAGTTCTCAGAGGGAAATTCATAGCTGTGAACTCACACCTTAGGAAAACAGAACGGGAACAAATAAATGCCCTAATACGGCATCCCCCCAGCAACTACAAAAGGAAGAGCAAACCAAGCACAGAGCCCAAAGATGGGAAGAAATCATAAAGATTAGAGCAGAAATTAACTCAATTGAGACAAACAAAACAGTCCAAAGAATTAACAAAACAAAAAGCAGGTTCTTTGAAAGATTAAATAAAATTGATAAGCCCCTACCTAACCTCATGAAAAACAGGAAAAAAAATTTCAAATACAGGCAATGAGGAATGAAAAGGGTGTAATTACCACAGACCTAGTGGAAATTCAGAAGACTATCAATAGCTACTTTGAGAATGTTTACACTAACAGAATAGAAGACACAGACAAAAGGGACAGATTCCTAAAAAAGTACAAATTACCAAATCTGAATCGACAAGATATAGCCACCCTCAATAGCTCAATAACAGCCAATGAAATATGAGATGTAATGAAAAACCTACTGACAAAGAAAAGTCCAGGTCTGGATGGATTCACAGCTGAATTCTACAAGAAGTTTACAGAAGGTGTAGTCCCTATACTCCTTAGACTCTTCAATGAAATTGAGAAGGAAGCAATCCTCCCAAAATCATTCCTGGAGGCAAGTGTTATACTGATACCAAAACCAGGGAGAGATGCAACTAAGAAAGAGAACTACAGGCCTATCTCCCTCATAAACATAGATGCCAAAATCCTCAATAAAATACTACAAATAGAATACAGCAAATCATCAAGAAGATCATACACCATGACCAGGTAGGATTCATCCCAGGGATGCAAGAATGGTTCAATATTTGAAAATCTATAAATGTAATACACTATATCAATAGAGCGAAAACTAAAAACCACATGATCATCTCCATTGATGCAGAAAAGGCTTTTGACAAAATCCAACACTCATTCATGTTCAAAGTCCTACAGAAAATTGGAATAGATGAACTCTACTTCAATCTGGTAAAAGCCATTTATGAAAACCCAACAGCTAACATAATCCTAAATGGGGAAAAACTGAAATCTTTTACTCTTAGATCTGGTATAAGACAAGGATGTCCTCTATCACCACTCCTATTCAATATAGTTCTGGAATCATTAGCTCCAGCCATTAGACAAGAGAAAGAAATAAAAGGAATAAGAATAGGTAAAGAAGAAGTTAAATTATCGTTATTTGCAGAAAACACGATACTTTACTTGGAAGACCCAAGAAACTCTACCAAGAAGCTACTAGAATTAATACAGAAATTCAGTAGCATAGCAGGACTCAAAGTCAATACCTAAAAGTCAATAACATTCCTCTACACAGACAACAAACACACTGAGAGGGAAATTATAGAAACAATACCTTTTATAATAGCACCGAAGAAAATGAAATACCTTGGAATTAATTTAACAAAAGGAGTCAAAGATCTTTTCAAGGAAAATGACAGTACTCTTAAAAAGACATCGAAGAGATTTTCAGAAAATGGAAAGGTATTCCATGCTCCTGGATAGGAAGAACCAACATTGTGAAGATGGCCATACTCCCAAAATTGCTGTACAGATTCAACGCAATCCCTTTCAAATTACAACTGATATATCTCCCAGACATAGTGAAATTGTTCTTAAAATTTATTTGGAACCAGAGAAGACCTAGAATATCAAAGACAATCCTGAGCAATAAAGACAAGGCAGGAGGCATTATAATTTCTGAGTTAAAATTATACTACACGGTTACTGTGATAAAATCAGCATGGTACTAGCAACGAAATAGACCTGAAGATCATTGGAGTAGATTAGAAGACGCTGAAGCCCCTATAAACATACTCAGCCACCTTATCTTTGACTAAGTTACCAAATGTACTCACTGGAAGGAAGATGGCCTCTTTAACAGATGGTGCTAGAAAAACTGGCTCTCTACATGCCGAAAACTATAACTTGACCCAGGGCTATCCCCAAGCAATAAGTTAAAGTCAAAATGGATTAAAGATCTAAACATTAAAACAGAAACACTAAATCTCCTGGAAGAGAAAGTAGGAAGAACTCTTGAAGACATAGGGGTAGGCAGAGTTCATGAACAAAAATCAAATTGCACGGGAAACAGTTGAAAGAATTAACAACTGGGACCTGCTCTTATGGAGAAGTTTTTTCACATCAAAGGAAATTACCAACAAAGTGAAAAGACAACCAATAAATTTGGAAAATATCTTGACAAATAAGTACTCAGACAAAGGCTAGACAAATGAGTACTCAGACAACGGCTCTCTAGAATTTATAAAGAACTAAAAAACACTAGGGCCCCAAAATTTAAAGACCCAATCCAGAAATGGGCATCCGAGATGAACACACACTGCTCAGAGCATGAAATTAAAGAAGCTAATAAATATATGAAAAAATGCTCCACATCACTAGCCATCCATGAAATGCAAATTAAAACAGCATTGACATATCATTTCACCCCAGAAAGAATGACTATGATAATGAAATCAACCAACAACAAATATTGGCAGGGCTGTGGGTAAAAAGGAACCCTTCTCCACTGCTAGTGGGAATGTAGACTAGTGCAACCATTATGCAAATCAGTGTGGAGACTCCTTAGAAAACTAGAACTGGAAATCCCATTTAAATGAGCTATTTCACTGCTGGGAATTTTCCTGGAGGATGTGAAAACATCATATCATATTAATATATGTGTGCCTATGTTTATAGCAGCACAATTTGTGATAGCCAAATCTTGGAAACAACCAAGATACCCGTCACCTGAGTAAGGGATGAAAAAGATGTGGCAGTTTTATACAGTGGAACATTACTCAGAAGTAAAGAATGATAAACTCGAAGCCTTTGTATTGAAGTGGATGCCACTTGAGGATATACTCATACGTGAAATAAACCAGACACACATGTGTAAATATCATATAGTTTCCCTGGTATTAGAATTCAAAAGAAGAAATGCAAATACATAGGCATAATACAATTAATAGGAAGCAAGAACTTGAGCACTAGACAATGAAGATAAAGCAAGTAGAAGAGCTAGGAAACATGACAGAGACAAGCTATACAGTTATATGTACAAGATAGGTAAGGCAATGATCCTGAGAATATTCAGAAGATTTTTGAATCTAGCAGTTAATTTGAAGGATTCTCACCCTGACTGTATATACTGACACCTGTGAACAAAGGAACTGCACTGAAGATGGCAATTTGTAATAGTAGGTTCATGCTTGGACTGCCTGTCATTCTGGTCTTCTGAATATGTGCTGCTTGTCATGACACACCAGGTGCTGCCGTGCTGTCTCTCGGGTAGATGATTGTTTAAAAAGGAAGGAGGTGGTAAATGAAGGCAGGAGACAGGAAAAGGAATGTTCTGCAACAATGTTGTATATGGTTAGATTTCTGGAGTTATATCTAAACATATATAATTCTTTATTCCTATTTTTAAATATATTTTAATTTTTGTCATATTCTGTAGTGACTTAAAGTTTAACATATCAATACTTGAAAACTACCTGTTCCATATTATGGCTAAGATGTTTGATATTCAGACAGATAGTGAGGTTAAGCTCAACAGCCTAGGTTATATGGTAATAACAATAAGCTTCTCTTCTGGAGGGTTAACAACCTAAGTTTGCAGACCAAAAATTAGAGAAAAAGGAGAGCTGCAAGGAAGTCAACAGTTTGGCCCTAGCCTTCCAAAATCAATTCAGACTCAGGACATATGAAAACTTGTACTGTAACATCAAGTCACTCAGCTGTGTCCCATATTTTTTATCAAGGAGATTATGGGGTCAAAGAATAAAGTGATCTAAGATATACAGTTTTCCTAGGGAGAGTCACATGGA
This sequence comes from Octodon degus, assembly GCF_000260255.1. NCBI lineage: Eukaryota > Metazoa > Chordata > Mammalia > Rodentia > Octodontidae > Octodon > Octodon degus. The sequence continues at coordinate 3,083,220 of NW_004524747.1, forward strand.
GAAAAAACATTCTCTCAGTCTTTCTCAGAGAGCAAATTGGCCAAGCAATGGCCGTGACTCATCCACATGGCTGACACTGACAAAGGATCTACACTCAGAGGTACAAGGTCTCAGGATAAATCCTGAGGGGATATGACTGACCTTTTCAGATCCAAAAGATTCAATTCTTGTTACATAGGTCTTGCTTTATCTTGGTCTTAATCATCCAGCAGAAAAGTATATAAATGAAGTACAAGAAATAAAGCCATAGTGTTATGTTGAGCTGTAGGGGACTCAGGTCAACAACTTCTGACATTGCCAGTCAAGTGGAAGACCTAGTACTATTATGGACTACTGGACTATTTTGGAATATTTTGCTGCGTTCACACACCTATAATATTTAAATGATGGAACTTTACAAAAAATGGGATATAGATGAATATCCATTTTGTATCTGTGTATTCAAAATGGTTAGGATAGATATATAGCTACATTCTCTTAATTCAAGGAACAGAGGGATTTTTTCTAATAGTGTTTGTGAATAGGATATCATGTCTGCATCTTGTACAACAAATAACCACTAAGAAGGCAGTATGCAGTTTGCTAATTATTGGAACTGTCCTACCAATTTGATTTGAAACTTTCTCATTGCTATTTATTTCTCAATAAAATTATGGAAAAAATAAAATAAATATTGTTGCTTTGTACTTCACATATCACTGTCCACTGATTGATTGATTGATTTTTAGTAAGGTCTATGGGATCTCACTTTGTAGATCAGACTCAGAGTGATCTACCCGTGTTCAGCCTCCCAAAAGCTGCGTTTATAGGCATTCACTACCACGACCAGTTTCAATTGCCATCTTGGTGTACTCTGGAGGCGGGGCCCGCACAGTAGGCCTGGGGATCAATGCACCAGGCCCTTGTGGCCTGCCTGCAGGCAGTTTAAGCTGCTGAGCTATTTGGCCAGCCCTTCCATTCTGTTGATAGTCTTTGTTATATCTGAAATATGAATTGTCCCCAGAAAGACACTGTGTTGATGGATTGAAGCCCAATGCAGCTACACTGAAAGGTGGAACCTAAAGAGGCAATTGGTGCTAAACTCCCAATGGATGAATTAGCTGAATGGGCTAGCAAGAGTTGGGGCCCAGCTGCAGAAGTAGGCCACCAGGAGTATGACTTGGAAAGCAATAGCTATCCCCTGTTTCCTTCCTCTGTCTTTCCCTTTCTTTCTGCTTCCTGCCTGCTATAAGAGGAGCAGCTTTCCTCCACTGTGCCCTTTGCCATGACATTTCTACACTGACCTAGGCCCAAAGCAATGGAGTAAACTGACCATGGCCTAAAACTTCTGAACTCATGCACCAAAATAAACTTTCTTTCTTTCTTTCTTTCTTTCTTTCTTTCTTTCTTTCTTTCTTTCTTTCTTTCTTTCTTTCTTTCT
>NW_004524747.1:3084739-3102858 GCF_000260255.1 Octodon degus
TCTCTCTCTCTCTCTCTCTCTCTCTCTCTCTCTCTCTCTCTTTCTTCTTTCTTTCTTTTCTTTTTTTGGTGGGGGAGACCAAGCATTGAACTCAGACGCTTGCACTTGCCAGGGAAGCGCTTATTCCACTGAGCCATCTGCCCTAAAAATAAACCTTTCTTTCTTTAAATCATTTCAGCGTGTAATCCCACCTCTTAGGAGGCTGTAACCAGGCAAATCATTATGAGTCTGATCTAGTAGTGACACCCTGAATACCGTCTGGACCCTTGCTTAAAATACAATAAATATATAAATAATTTCAGGTACTTTGCTCAAGCAATGCAAAAGCTATCAATAAAGTCATTTAGGTTGCTTCCCATTTCTTATTATCACAAATAAAATTCTTCAATGGATGTCTGTATGTGTACACTTATGGCCATGTGGGAAGTTTTCCCTTGAATAAATATCTAGGAGTCCTATTACTTGATCATTAGGATATGTCTAAATTTAGCATTAGTAGCTACTACCAAATACCCTTTTGATTTTTTTTTTACCAGTTTACGGTACCAATAGTGTACCAAGCATCCAGTAAATCCACATCTTTAGAAATAAATGGTATTTTCAGCTTTTTTCATTTAAACCACTCTGACAGATATGTAATAATAGCTAGCTTGAATTTTCCTGATTACTAGTGAGAAGGAAAAGGAAGTCCTAAAACATGAAATCAAACTATCTAGTCAGACCAATTTTTCTGAGACCACAAAAGTATAGCAAATTTGTTGTTTTTTTTTTTTTTTCCAAGTGCAGTAGCTAATGCTATATCTTTGAAGTGAAACCACTAAAAGCTCCTGGCAATGACATGAGGCCAAATGGCCTGTTCTACAACAGTGCAATTCAGGCTCCTTCCTGAGATCTCTCATCATGATAGGTCCAATATTAACTCTAAATACCCTTCCACCAAAATAACAGCACTGGCTCTTTCAGATGCCAGTAAAAATGTCACGTGGTCTTATAGGAGTACTACAAGGTAAATGCTCTTTTTACCCAATATCATGAAAACAAAATTTTCTATATTAATATAAAAAGGCAGGCCATAATACAAATGTGGCTTAAAATGCTGCTTTTCAAACTCTACTGTGCATGTGAATCATTTGGAATTTCTTGATGAAACGTAGATTTTTTTTTTTTTTTTACTAAGGTTAAGGTGAAGCCTGTGATTCTACACTTATAACATGTTTCCCAATGCTGCTGGTCCAAAAAGATATTCTTTGAGTTTAGAATACGAACCATGAAGTGAGACAGACTTAAATTTTAATCTCAGCTCTGCTGCTTTTTAGCTGTGAAATCTCTAACAAGCTCCTTAATCTCTCTTACCTTTAGTCTTAGTCTTAATCTTAGTTTGCTCTCTTAGCTTTTTCTCACTTATAGAAAGGACATTTTTAAAAATTGCTTGTTTCAAGGGTTGCTGTGCACATTAAGTTAATGCATAGAAAATGTAATTAGCACAGTGCAAAGGAAGATTAGTTAATTAATTAATTTGCCCAAAGTTTTTTTTAGGGAAGGCTCTACAGGGTGTTCAGAGTCTCACTACTAGATTGGACTTGTGATCTGCCTGTTTACAGCCTCACAAGGGCTTGGATTACAGGTCCGCCACCACACCCAGTCTCAATTGCTGTCTCAGCACACCCCGGGAGAGGGAGCAGCATGGCAGACCCAGGGAAAAACCACTGGCCCCTGCGCTTGCTTGCACGTGCTTTAATCTGTTGAGCTATTTGGCCGGCCCAGGAAAATTAATTAATGATGCTAATTATTATTCTTTTTTTTTCGTACATAAATATTTATTAAAAAATGAAAATACATAAGATCTCAGTCAGGGAAAAGCACATTACAAAACCGAATACAAATAAAATATTAATTTTGAATTTGTTTGAGTACTTTAAAAATATCAACACTAACCAAGTCTGTGTAAGATCAAAAATGAAAATTAAGCACTAGAACACTGGCATTTCCAAATAATATCAAACAAATTATTATTATTACTATTATGATTATTACTGTTATTATTTTGATAGCTCTCATTATGAAATTCAGACTCAAAGTGATCCTCCTGTCTCTGGCTCACCAGCACTGTGATTACAGGTGTGTGGCACCACACCCACTTTGCAGCTGGCACACTATGCCCAGGCTACAGCAGGGATTAAGCCAAGATTTTGCACTTGCCAGGCAGTCACTTAGACCACCGAGTTATCTCCCCAGTCCCAGCGTGAAATTTCGTAAAGCCAGGATTTAGATGACACTTGCCTTGTCTTCCAAGCCACGCTCTTAAATCTCAGCAAACATCGAGGATGTAGACCGGAACACATTGCAGTGTCTCTCACTCATGTTGTTCTAATTATTATTCTTATTATATTTCATGAACTGGTAATCCCACACATCTCTGATTCTCTGAAAACTGCAGTTCAGAATGATTATCTGAAATCACCACAGGAGCACAGATTAATCAGGCAGCAGAGATTGAACCATATTTACATTTTTATTGTTGTTGATTTTTAAAATTAATTAATTAATTTATTTATTTATTTGGTACAGGGTCTAGCTATGTAGCTCAGACTTCTAGAGATCCTCCTGTTCTCAGCCTCCCCAACCCTGGGATTATAGGTATGTGCCACAATGCCCAGTTTTGGTGGCCAGCACAGTGTGCCCAGTGTGGGTTGGCACACAATGCAGTACCAGGGACCAAACCCAGGTCTTTGCACTTGACAGGCAGGTGCTTAGATCACTGAGCTATCTTTCTAGCCCCTTACTTTTATTTTTTTAGCCTTCATCATTGTCTTCTAATTCTTTGAATAGTGAGATCTCAATTTATATCAGTCATGATATCACCGGCAAACAGATGACACACTCTAATTAGCATAATTAGTGGAAAGTTTAAGACAACGACTATAGACAAAGTATGGGCAAAGGTAACAATAGCAAGATAAAGAGGGTATAATAACTTGGTGCTGTTGCAACTACTACACCCAAAAGGATAAAGAGAAGGTGCATACACTATATAAGAAAAAAAGGGAGAAAGCCTTATAGTCTCTTTAAGGGGAGCTGTGACCTTTAGCTAAAGGGAAGTAGCCAGCCTGAGGCAATCATACTGAAAGAAAGCCAAGAACAAATAACCTGACATTCCTCACTTTCTTCCCTCCCTTTCACAACCTACTGGGAGCCCCTATTGATCAAATCCATCAGAAGCCAGGAAGAGAAAGCAACTCATGATGTACTTCATATGCTAACCTACCAGGGCACAAAGCCAGGGATAAAAGGGTGGAAATTGGATCAGAAGAATTAAGTAGAAAATACATAGCATACTACCATGACACATATAAGATAAGATAAAAAATAGGCAATATCTATATTTTATAATAATTTACTGCAGTAAAAGAATAGTGCCATTGACCCCCTCAAAATATTTCCCTCCCTTCAAACACACCTATCCAAGTATACTGCCACTTCCTGAACCAGCTCTGTAACTCTTCGCTCATGACTGTCCTTAATTTTGCTGTTGTCACTGCCTCAATATCCTAATCCACTTAAATTATTGACCTATCATGGTCACTTTGACTTTGGAAAAGAGCCAGAACATGCACTGTGCCATATCTGGTAAAAAAAAAAAAGTGGATGAGAACACACCATAATATTTTTACTTGGATGAAATTCCTGTGCACACTTTGAATCAATTGTGTCTATGAAAATAAATAAAATAAGACTTCCAGGACTGCTTCATGAATTATGAAGAACAATGGGATAATTGTATTCAAAGGATGGGGGTTATTTTGAGGGGGTTTAATTATAATGGGTCTTTTACTGTAATACATTTTATTTTTGATTTAAACATTCAGAATATTTTTTTACACACTTCATATACTTAACCAGAATACATTAAAAGCAGAACACTGTATTCCTCTGACCAAACCAAGACAATGCCATGGACTGCTGAGTTAGATAAAAGTATTATAGGCAGTCAGACAAGGCTGAGCTCTTAAAGGAGCCAGTATGGAAGACAAGAAAACTTGCAACTGTGGGAGAGATGGGTACCTCCCTGTGGACTAGACTTCAAAATGAGAGATCAAACAGATGCAGTCTAGGGATAGATAACAAGGATTGATATTCTAAATAAGTATCAATCACCTTGAAGAGTCACTAACCCAACCCTCTATAGCAAAAGTCCCTGCTCTGTTTGATCATGCCTTAATTTCACCTGAGCAATTAATCTTATTGGTTGACCATAGTTTTGCTCCACCCCATGTTCACTTTGTGAGTTCCCATGTTTTCCACCTTAGACCTGCTTCACCTTGTGAATTTGCTCAATAAAAATTCTTAGAAAAGACAGGTTTGTGGGCAACCCACTCGAGTCCCCTTCTGTCCCTCTCATGGACAGTAGCTTTCTTTCCCTAAATAAATATATTCTGCTCTTAACCTCTGTTGTTCCTAAAATTCATTCTTTGGTTTTAGAGAACATGAAGGTTAGGAGTTTCATTTCCCCAAATCAAGAGAAAAAGCTACTTTGGACAAAGCTAAATCTGACTATTTATCACTAAATGAGAATCAATAGCTTCTAGGACATCTCCTCATTGGATGTCTTATAATCATCTGAGACTCATCAAAAATAATGCTGAAATTGTCTTCCACTACCACAATAACTCTACTTTCTCATTTGCATGCATATTAGCCTTTGGTTAGGTCAATCTCTCAACCTACAACACCCTTCCATTTTCTGTCTGCACATTTAAATCCTACTTATCCTTTAAGATCCAAATCAAATACTTTTCTCTCCTACTAGACCTCTTCCCCTTGAGTACTGTGGTTTATACTGGTTTCCCATAACTGTGAAGCCCCATTACTAATAATTTAGTTACTGTTGCAGGAATTGCTACTTAACTGTATTGTATATAGATATTATCATGCCAACCAGGTAATGTCCCTCTTGAGTAGGAGCTATGTCTTAACTGTTTTTTCTCCCTGAGAAAACCAAGCATCTTGAAACTTATTGCATGTAAGAAGTATACAATAAGGGCTGGTCAAATAGCTCAGAGGATTAAAGCAACTGCAAGCAGGTGCAGGGGCTGGTAATTCGTTTCCTGGGCCTGCTGTGCCAGCCCCACCCCCAGGGGGTGCTGAGATGGAGATTAAGAATGGGCATGGTGGCACATGCCTGTAATCCCAGCTCTTCAGAGGCTGTAAACAGGCGGATCACTATGAGTCTGATCTAATACTGAGACCCTGAACACCCTGTAGATCCTTCCGTTAAAAAAAAAAAAAAGTATACAATAAACACCTGAAGAATGAAGATAGGGAAAGAGTAGCAAGGGACCAATTGTCCAAACTTATTTTTCCATAAGAGCTTCTGAGAAGAAGCCTAGTTCTCTGAGGATCTGCCTAAGCTTGTGTAGAAATACACAGGCCCAGCAGCTAGCAGAGCCTCTTACCTATTTTTCTTTTTTCTTTTTTCAGTATCAGGGATCAAATTTGGGAGGTTTTGGTGCCTTCTAGCGAGTAAGAAGGAATAAGAGAGACCAGGAAGCAGAAAATGGAGAGAGGTTGGGAGTGTCATTGTTGTTATTCTTTCAGCATCATTAATGGAAAAATAATAGGTTCAGATGGGTTTTTTGTTCATTCTTTTTTGTTTGTTTTTGTTTTGTTTTGTTTTTAGTAAGAAGGATCAAACTCAGGACCTTGTACTTGTAAGGCAGGAGCTTATGCTGCTGAGCTATCTCCCTGGCCCATTAGCATTTTAAATAACCATTGAAAAGTAGCAAATTAAAGCACAAGTTAGAAATTGTTTAGAAATAATCATCAGGAAAATCCACACTCATCAAAACCTATGATGTGCAGCTAAAGTGATACACACAAGAAAGTTGAAACCTTAAATTCATTTATTTTTCCAATATACAAATTACTTCAACTAAAAATAGTCAGGTAAGTAATGTGTTAAAATACCAAAAAGTATACCAAAATAAAGTAAAAGGAAAGAATTAATTTGTTAAAAAATCAATGGCTGTAGGGCTAGGAGTGGAGCATTTGCTTAGCTTGTATAAGACCCTGGGCTCAATTTCTAGCATCCCCACCCCACCCAAAAGTCAATTATGCCTTGCTCAGTAGCCCTCTTTCTTAAAATAACAACAACAACAACAACAACAACAATAATAATAATAATAATAATAAACATTGATGCAATAAGAATTAAGCATAAGAAGACACCAAAAGGTGGAAAGGACAAGCAAGGACCGTAGGATATAAAGGATATCACCACAATGAGCTATCTGGATTTTCTTTTTGCAGGCCATCTTTCAGGTTGAATACAAAGTAAAGCTTGTAACATGATACTGCCTATAGGCTTAGACTAAATGAAAGCCTAAATGAAAGTTTTTTACCTTTTAGTTAGATGACCAGGGAAAAGGTAGACCAGTGGGACAGAGAGCCTTTCTGGTAATAGTCACCCTACACTAAATATCACAGGAAAATCTGTCCCTTCCATATGATGTCTCCTATTCTAAACTGAAGTAGCAGATCTGTTCCCACATAATAGCCACCAGGCAGTTTGAATAGCCCCTTGACCTTCCCCAAAAGATGATGTCAACAGGAACGAAAAAAGGTCAACTTTTGTTCTGCTTCTTCAGTAGTAAAGATGGAAAACAAGGCTATGATAAGTAGTGCCAAATGATACTCCACTTTCCCTGCCTGGACACTGTCAGTAGGACCATCTTCATCTGATAACAATGAGGCAATAAATCAGTCCTTCCTTCCCCTTTCTCCTAGATAATATTGGCAGTTTGCCCAGCAATGAACTGACTTTCTACCCCTCCCTCACGCAATGACAAGATGAAACAAGATAGGCTGCGGAGAACTCTGCTTCCATTGCCTCTGGAGCATAACGTAAATCTGATCCATAGGGCCAGCCAGATAGCTCAACAGATTAAAGCACCTACTTAGGCAGGCACAGGGACTGGGGTTCGATCCCCAGCTTGCCATGCAGGCCCTGCCCCCAAGGCGCCCTGAGACTGCTATTGAGACTGGGCATGGTGGTTTGTACCTCCCAATCCCAGCGCTGAGAAATGGGAGGATCACTATGAGTCTGATCTGCTTAATGCGACCCTGTACACCCTGTCTTAAAAAAAAAATCTGACCCAGCAGCAACAAACAAATGCAAATAAGATTCCACAGTTGCTAGGAGAGTGTCATTTAGTATTTAGGGAGAGAAAATTTTAACCTCATCCCCTGAAACAAAGTGAGCAAAAGCAGTTTTTTCTTTGTCTTTGCTGTTATTTCTGCCAGGGTTAGCATAGTTCAACAGGGAGCTGTATATTTACTACAACACAGCACAACACATCTAAATAGGACAACTGCTTATTGAAAAAAGGAAGAAAAGAAATAAAATGTAGACTTATAACCTGATGCCTCATATGTCCATAACACACTAGGAAATCACTCATTATACCAAAAAACACAAAAATCTCAATTTAAATGAGAAAAGAAAATCAGGCTACTCTAAGGATTATATGGTACAGATGTTTGAATTATCAGAAAATGATTTTTTAAATTTTTATTTATTTATTTTTTATTTTTGGTGGAACCGGGGATTGAACTCAGGCCCTTCTGCTTGCCAGTGAGGCACTTTATTCCACTGAGCCATCTCCCCGGCCCCTAGACAATGATTTTAAAGTGATCATTACAAAAATGTTTTAATATGCAATTAAAATATGCACAAATGAATGAGAAATAGAACTTTCAGGAAAGAAATAGATCATATAAAAAACCAGAAGGAAAAAAAAACCAGAAGGAATTTTTTAATTGAAATATAATAATAGCCTGGTGTGGTGAAGCACAATTGCAATCCCAGCATTCAAGAAGCTGAAGCAGGAGGATTGCTGTGAGTTTGAGGCCACTATGAGTCTGAGCTATATATTGAATTTAAGACCAGCCTAAAGCTACACAGTAAAACCCTGTCTCAAAAAATAATTAAAATATTAAAACACATTGGATGACTATGTGAGAAATAGCATAATAAAGAATCAATGAACTTTGAAATAGGTTAACCAATATTACTCAATCTAAACAAGAGAAAAAATATACTAAAAAGAAACAAGCAGCTTCAGTGCTCTGTGAAAAAAATTTAAAAAGTAGAATATTCAGATTACTTGAGTTCTAAAATAAAAGAAAGACTACAGGGCTGAATTATATTTGAATAAGCAATGGCTGAAAACTTAGCAGTGAAAATGTGAGTGAGCAGTTGGTGAGGTGACCTGAGGCTATAGTTTGGCACATATGCCGGGAACAGGAGCAGGTAGGTGGGCTCGCCATTTTATTTCCAAAGGCTCTAGGTGAACTCCAGCAGCAGAATGGTCCTAGATCACTTTACTGCCAACATCCCAGAGTGGAATTAAGGCAGAATCATCCACTCATGCTAGACTGCTTGCAGGAAGCAGACTAGGGGGAATCTGTTGAGAGTTAGGAGCTGGGACTGTCGTAGGCAGCCAAGTTAGATAGAAATATTGTAGGCAGTCAGACAGGACTGGGCCCTCAGAGGAGAGTCAGTATGGAGGACAAGATACCTGACAACTGTGGGAAAAGCAGGCACTCCTGCTCTGGGCCAGACCTCAAGACAAAAAGATCAAATAAATGCATCCTTAGCTAAAGATAATCATCTGGGATTGACATTCTAAATGGTTCTCTATCATCTTGAGGAAACCAGTCACTAATCCAAGCCCCTACAGGAAAAGTCCCTGTTCTGTATTCATGCCCACTTGCTGCATTCAGTCCTGGATTTAATCAATTTTACCTGAGCAATTGTGGTAATAATCTTACTGGCTGACCATAGTTTTGTCCCACCTCATGCTCACCTAGTGAGTCCCCATGTTTCCAACATTAGATCCACCTCACCAAATGCTTTTTGCTTTATAAAAATCCCTAGGAAAGGCAGATTCCTGGGCAACTCACTCAGCTCCCCTTCTGGACAGGTCCCCTGTCTTGGACGGAAGCTTCCTTTCACCCAAACAACTATACTCTGTTCTTAACTTCCGATGTTCCGAAAGTTCATTCTTTGGCTTTAGAGAACATGAAATTGTTCCAGGTGTCCTTCAGGTTTAGTTTTTTCCCCCATGTCAGGACCACCTAGACTCTGTTCAAGAGGCCACCAAAAGACAATCAAAGTCTTAATACAGAGGACTAGAAGTGTCTACTGATCTGAGACCAACAGAGTGGCCTTGGTCCAGCAGCAGAACCAGGCAAGCAGCCTTGTCCTGAATCAGGTCAAGGGCAGTCCTCCTGCCTAACTGTCAGCATGTGGGAGGAATAAGTGGTGTGAAACAGAGGAAATAGTGCAAGGTTCTGAGGAAATCACCTGAACACAGGTCTTTCAGCAACCTTGGGCTTTCCTTACCAAAGGGCACCACAGCAACTTGGAGAGTTCCATAGAGATAATCACAGAAAGGAAAGTGGGGAGGCTCTGTCAGTCACAGAGTTTCAAGACATGTTTGCAGAAAAATTTCCAAAACCCCACTTCTGGAATCAGTTAGTGGTATTTTTAATTCTTTCCACAAGAACTGAAGCAGGTTTTTGATAAGAATAGTCTAGATGTGATATCAGCCAGAACAGTGGAAGACACAAAGGGCAGTCACCATCCAATAGCAGGCCACTCTTTCAGTGGCCCACCCTGTGCTTTGCAGGGTGAATTTCTTTTTTTAATCTTTATTTGTTCTATATCTCAGTCTGAAAAACATGTTTGTTTTCTTTTTATACCTTTAAGAAGTATAAAAACACATTACCTTTACATTTGTGTTGACCAATTCTTTGTTCAGGAAAAAGCATTGCAGGTAGTTATGTAATATAGAAATGAATAATCAGTCCAGCAGGGATGGATCCCTGAGAGAGTCAGTGCAGAAAATGAGAATACATCAAAACTGTGGCTGGAGGTTCATATAGGGCAAGGCAAGGGCTCAAAATAAAGGCCCTATAGCAGACACTTCAGTGTCTGGAACATCTGGACCCATCCTTTTACAAAATTGTTCCTGTTTTGGAGGTCATAAATAAGGTGAAGTTGATGCTAGCCATATGACCTTGCTATGTGCCTTACTTTCTTACTCAGTATTAGCTAAGTGACTATACTTGTAATCTTATTAGTTGATTATGGTTTGATCCACATTATATTCATATGGAAACTTTGCTTTATAAATTACCCCTGACAAAGGGCTTCAGTGGCAACTCACTGGGAACGATTCTTGTCATTCAGGAGCTATCACTTAATAAACCTTTCCTACTCTCAAATTCCACTGCCCTCTGGAATTCAGTCTTCAATTTTAGAGCACATAAATGCAGCACATTTCACATCTACTAGGTTGGGAGTTATACTTTTCCTATATCAAAAGAACCTAGAAAGCACCTCTAAAAGAGTCCCCAGCATCTCAGAAACTGGTAACAATCCACTGCCAAACAGATAACTTGAACAGTTCTACAGATATAAAGAAATTAAACACATTGTTTTAAAGCCCCTAAAAGAAAACTTTCCAGGACTGGATTTTATCACTTAATAATTCTACCAAACATTTAAATTGACACAAATTTTACACAATCTCTCGAACAAAAGAAGGAATTCTAATTGAGTTTTATAAGGCTATATTGCCCCAAGATCAAAATTACATAAAACTGTCTCCAGACTGAGCCTGAAGAGATTCCTGAAGCTGAGATGAGAAATTTACTTGTCTTAGTTATGCTTCTCTCGTTTATGAGACAAATACTCAACACCCAAAATGAAGGAAGGAAAGGTTTATTTAGTTCACGGTTACTGGGGGTTTCAGTTCATATTCAGCTGGGTCCAAGGCAAAGCAGCACAAAACAGAAAGCAACTTTTCAAGGCAGCAGCAAAGAGCAAGAGCAAAAGGGAGGGGTAGCAGCAGCTCAGGCAGCTAGCTTCTCTTCCCTCCTTACATTGTAATGCAAATTCCCTGCCCCAGGGCAGGTGCAGCATCTACACCAACAATAATCAATCACAAACTCCAGAAGCTGCCCCAGGATTGCATGAGGTCTTGGGGGGACACCTAGACACAAACCATAACATTACTCTACAAAATAGAATGTTTAGAGAGGTTTGTGATTGTTGTACACTATAATAGAAAAATAATTTTTAGGATGCTTCTGTATGACTATAAGGAAGAGTTTATTAGGCAAAAATTTTAGTATGCCAAAAAATTAGTATGCATGTATAGAGTGCAGATGCGCAGAGAAATGAGATACATTACAGTTGGAAGCTGGGAATGTATATGTATTTTTGGCCAGCGGAATCTTTGGAATTTGTCAATCTAGCTGAGCCTTCTTGGGTGGGTGGGAGGGATGGTCCATTCACAATAAAATAATAGTCTATTCATAGGAGAAAGATTAATTTACAGGTGAGAAGTGAACCTATTCAGTGAAGAAAAAGGGAATGACTTAGCTCATTTGCAGGAAAAAGAGAAATGCCTGGGCTTGGAGAATAGGAAGGAGGAGTTGAAACTGGACTTGTGTCCCAAACTGCAGTTTTTCATTTTAACCTAATAATTTTATTTGTCTCCTTTTTGCCCAATTTTTCTGTCCTGCCTCAAAACCAGTAGAAAAACAAAACTACTTACTATACACCTTACAGTGATAGATACAAGAGTCCTAAACCAAATATTAGTGAATATATCAAGGTATAAAAAATATATATCACAAATAACTGGGGTTCATTCTAGGGATACAATGCTGCATCAGTGTTATGAAATCCACGTAGGAGTAAGTTTAAAGCTACAAACCATGCATATACTGAGGTAAGAAATTAAGCCTGGGGCAAAAACTGTCACACAAGTAGTGAGAATCTTTCAAAGTCACATAGACTCAAAGCACATATGCAGAACAAAGAATCCAGGATGACTCCATCTGCTGAGCACTGTTCATGGGCCTAATTAGAGAAGTGTTATTTTCAAATCTTCATTTACATATGGTGTAAAATTAAGTGAGTCTTTCAATAGAACACTTTAAATTTGGCACTAGGCCAAATGAAATTTTAAAATATATTTGGTAGGGCTTTATTTTTTGTTTTTTTTCTAAATTTTATTTATTTGTGTGTGTGTGTGTGTGTGTGGCCAGCTCAGCTCACCAGGGGGCGCAGCTGGCTGGCATGTGGTGCTGGGGGATTGAACCGTGGTCCCTGTGCTTTGCTAAGCTTGTTCCAAGTAGGTGCTTTAGACCACTGAGCCATCTCACCAGCCCTATTTTTTGGGTTTTTCAATTTTTTTATTTTTTTAAAGAGAGTAAAAATCAGAATTAAAACAAAAAATTACAAGTGATACAGAATTTCACTTAACTAAGTAATATGAATTTCACAGTATTTCTTGTAATATATAGTGTATTCTTCCAACCAGTTATTCATATTACCAGATATATGCATATAAAATTGGAAGAAGAAAGAAAAAAAAGAAATCTATAAGAAATTAAGAATAACAGTACTAACAATTGAAAGAGGAGACAAAACAAACATTAATAGCTTCTTTCCATAGACCAGCAGAAATGCATAGTACAGTTGTCCACACCATCCTGCTTACATACATAGATAAATCTCTTTCTCCCACTCCTTCTCCTGTCCTCAATTCAACAACTCTTTTCCCAGTATCTAATTTATCCTTCAGATTCTATTTTTCTCTTTCAGGTTCTCATACTAATGAGACAATATGATGTTTGCACATGTGGGTATGGAGATTCTTTAAAAAGCTAGGATTGGAGGCCCAACTATTCCCCTCCTGAGTATTTTTCCAGAAGAACTGAAAACCTCATGCCAACTGAATTTTCAATGAGGTATCTCATTGAAAATCTCAATATCTTATTGCATAAGGGAGAAGACAATTCAAGGAACAAGTTGATATAGGAGAAAGAAATTCCCAACCTGAAAGATACCTGGAAGAAGTTCATGTTCTCTATAACTGAATAATGAATTTTAGGAACAACAGAGGAAAGGCAGCTTCTGTCTGAGTATGGGACAGAAGGGGACCTGAGTGAATTGCCACGGAACCTGCCTTTTCTAGGGATTTTTATAGAGCAAATTCAAGGTAAGGGGGATTCAAGGTGGGAAACATGGGAACTCACAAGGTGAGCATGAGATTGGGACTCTTTTAGAATATTTTGCTGAGTTTACACACCTATAATATTCAAATAACGGAACTTAGAAAATTGGAATATAACTATGAATGTCCATTTTGTATCTGTGTATTCAAAGTGGTTAGGATAGATATATAGTTACATTCTCTTAATGAATAGAATGATTTGCTCTAATGGTGTTTGTAAATAGGATCTCAAGTCCACATCTTGTACAGCAATTAACCACTAAGAAGAATATATGCAGTGTGTTAGTTATTGAAACGGTACTACCGATTTGATTTGAAACTGTCTCATTGCTGTTTATCAATAAAATTTTAAAAAAAACCTATGGTCAAACAATAAGATTACAAGCACAATTACTCAGGTAAAATTGATTAAATCAGAATCAAGTGGGGTTTCCAGCCACTTAGCAAGTGAACATGAATATAAAGCAGGTGCTTTTCCTGTAGGGGGTAGGGTTAGTGACTCTTCTTGGATTTTTCAAGTGATTGATTCCTATTTAGGTTTAGAATATTGAGCCCAAGGAGATGGCTCAGTAGAATAAGTGCTTGCCTGGCAAGAGCAAGGGTCTGAGTTCAATCCCTGGTTCTAAAAAAAAAAAAAAGATTTAGAATATCAATCCTTTATGTATATCTCTAGGCTGCATTTGTTTACTCTTTTGTCTTGAGGTCTGGCCCACAGTAGAGGTGTCTGTGTCTCCCACAGTTACAAGGTCTTCCCTACTGGCTCCTTCTGAGGACCTAGTCCTGTCTGACTGCCTATGTTTCTATCTAACTCAGCTGCCTACAACATTCTCCCTTCTGAAGAAGTAACCTGAACTGCCATAGGGAATAATGGGTGATGACCACTCTGGCTTCTTCAGGATGAAAGGGGTCATAGTTTTTGAATTGCAGTTAGAGATGCTGTCCAGAGGTTCTATCTAAAGGCCATTCATAGACACCATGCATTTTCATTCTGGGTAGGCACATAGCATTAAGTCTTGAGGAGATAAAACCAAAGAAACAATTAAGTATGTATGGGCCAGATAATAACATCACTAGGATAATTATGAATGCAGTCAAAAATATTTATCAAAAGGAGACACTAATGGCTTTTTGCAATCTTTTTTCTTATTCATTTACTTATTTGATACAGGGTCTTACTATGCAGCTTGGGCTCACACTGATTCTCCCATTTCAGCCTCCACAGTGCTATGATTACAATCATGTACCACCATGCCCAGTTTCAGAAGCTGGCACGGTGCTTGTGGCCTGTAGGGCACATGTTGCCAGCGGTTGAACCTGGTTCCTCACATTTGGCAGACAGCTGCTTAGACCACTGAGCTATCTCCCCAGCCCCAGTAATGGCTTTTTATAAAGAGGATAAGAGTAAATTCTAGAGATTTTTAGTCTGACATGTCATCCATTTGTCATTTAATATTTTGAAGAGCTGTTGAGATATTAGTAGAAGGATCAGGAATGTATTCACATTTAGTTTTCATAATTTTATGAGTATCTCCCTGTGCTGTTATTAGAATGTCTAATGTCATCCAACTTGAGGATGGTCTATTTTATTAATTTTACTTTTTTGTTTAGGAAAGACTAGCTGCAGTGTCACTTAAGGCCCACTGCATAAAGCTAGTTAGGAAAGTTTTTCTAAACAAGATCTGGTGGGTTCTGGTAAAAGGAATCTAAAAGTAGTATAGTATACAGGTTTTACCTGTATGATTAGCTGAGGTCTGGCATCTTCTAGGCAAGAGAAATTCTTTGAGAAATTAGAGTATATATAATCAAAGTATGAGAGGCCAGGGAGATGGCTCAGTAGAATAAGTGCTTCCCTGGCAAGCACAAGGGCCTGAGTTCAAACCCCGGTTCCACCAAAGAAACCCTACCACCACCAAAAAAGACAAAGCATGAACAATGGAACTGACAGACAAATTTAGAAAAGTTTTTTAAGGGATAGCAATTGTCTTAGACCCCTTTACTGATAAAGTCTCACATTTTGTCATAAGTGCTTCTAGCTTTACTTATAATTATCTCTAAGTTTTTGATAAGTTACGAGAACCAGATTGATACCTTATTTTTTTCTTACTGTCAATGATTTTTTTTTTAAATTTTAGGGAAGAGTCTACAGGGTGTTCAGGGTCTCACTACTAGATCAGACTCATAGTGATTCTCCTGTTTACAGCCTCCCAAGAGCTGGGATTACAGGTGAGTGTCACCACGCCCAGTCTCAATTGCCATTTTAGCGAGCTCCAGGGGTGGCTCAGGCCCTTGTGTTTGCTTGCAGGTGCTTTAATCCCCTGAGCTATTTGGCCAGCCCTGTCAATGATTTTAAGTAATGTAAGTAAAGACAGATTACCAGGTTTTCCTGGTTACAGCTTGTGAGAAAACAACATCTGTATTTTATTTTGTACTTGTATGCTTTTTTTTATCTTATTTTTTTTTCTTTTTTTTTTTTTTTTTGCGGAACCGGGGATTGAACTCAGGCCCTTGTGCTTGCCAGGGAAGCACTTGTTCTACTGAGCCATCTCCTCAGGCCCCCTTGTATGCTTTTTTTTTTAAACTCAACACTTACTGCATTTGTTTTTTTAACTTAAAATTTAGAAATTCACAGAATATTTCCAATAAGAAAATAGGGAAATGTTTTTGTCTTTCACCTTGAAAACACTTGCAAATATTGACTGAAATCATGACATTTTAAGATCTATCCATGTTTATGTTAAGTAGAGATGGGAAGGTATACACAAAGACTGGACATGCTACACATATTTCTTTTTAAAAATGTAGTTTGTATTATTTTTTACAAATTGAAACACATGTAATAGATTTCATTGTAAAACATTAGGCAATGTTACTTTTGAGATAGGTAATCTGAAACGTGACACTTTACTATCAGCATGAAATATCAGAGGAATTACATCAGAAATTCACCATATGAATTTATACACTGTTATCATGATATACATAACATTCGGTCAGATTAAACCAATGTCCCATTCACTGTTTCAGATAGGGTCCCTGGATGTCAGCAAGAGGCCCTGCTGAGGGCTTTTTCCCTTTAACACTGTGGCTCTGTTTCTCATGTTCCTAAAACAAGGCCTGGCCCCATCTACAGGTTCAAAGCTGTTGGACACTGTACACTCAGTGTTTTTAGATTTTTTCCTACCTGAGAGGATTCTGCCTGCCATTTGGAACCTGTTTTGACCAATGAAAGTTTTTGTACATGAAGAACAATATGTATTATGTATTACATTTGTAAAAGCTAGTCTCAGCATCATTTGACTAGTTGGCAACCTGACTAGATAGATAGATAGATAGATAGATAGATAGATAGATAGATATAGAGAGATATAGATATGTTACACTACTTAGACAGGATAAAATCTCTCCAGGATGACAGAGCTGGGCTTTTAGGCTAAATAAAAGGAATGAATGAAGAGAAAGTTGTCCTAGTTATAGCATAAGTGAGACGTATTTGTAATGACTTTTTGTTGGGGTATGATGGCTTGAAGGAAGGTCATGGTTGGAAAAGGAGAAAGAGACCTGTGCCAGTGTCCAGCAATAGGCTTGGTTTCTGTTTCCTCTAGTCATTAGGGTCCCTCTCAGGAGATGAAAGGTAGAGATGACAATCCAGGCACAGGGACATGCAGACTCAGGGACTGTCAGTCTTGACCACCTGGAAAGCTGAGCCTGAGCTCTGGGGCCTTTGCCTCAGAGGGCAGTTTCACCTCCAGTGGTGGCCTTGGCAGACAAGGCATGGCTTAGCGGGCCTCTTAAGGCAGTCCCTCTTAAAGTGGCTTGGCTGTTGACACCATTAGCAGATGAACCTATATATTGAGGTCTTCTTGAAGCCCAGAGAATCAAACTGTTTTTTGAGGCTACAACAAAGGTACCCATTTTTCATCTATTTATTTTTTCTCCCAGTCTTGATTATAGAATACTAAGGAGGTAGTTTTTACTGAAATATCAAGTAAACTATCAAGCAAAGGCTATCTTTTATAGGTGTTTTCTAATATCTGGGGCTGGCTGAGTAATGGACTTATCTTTAAGAATAATCTATCTATTGAATCTGGATTGAAGGAAGTATGTTTTATTAATGCCTCTAGTAAATGTTCTAAGAAAGCAGAAGGGTTGGTTTTTATCTTTCTCCTGATAAATAGCTGAAAAGTTAAAATAATTAGAAGGTTTGGTTTCAGTTATTCTTAAACTTCCAGGAATATACACTTAAAAATATCTCCTGCTCCAATCTCCCACCTGACTGTTAGGCAAGTGGGGATATTGTGTAAAGACTGCTTGGGGTCCAGTGGGAACTGGTTGTTTCCCTGGCTATCTATCTTCTGGTTGTTTAAAATTAGCAATATTATATCTATTTCTAAATGTAATATCAGCCTGTAATGCTGTTTGTCTCTCATTAGAAGTCAATGTTTGATTTAAGATTGACATCACATCCTTCCAGCCTAGTTTATAGCTCCAAGTAAATCCTCTAAAGATATAAATGTGTTTATCAGGGTCATCTGAAAATTTTCTAGTTTTAGCTTGAGTTGTTTTATGTTATTGAGAGAAAGAGGCATATGAACATAGGAAGTCTAATATGGATCATAATTACACCTTGAGCATAAATATGAATTATTTCTTACTGTAAAGAAGGTTTGAAAATAACACAATTCTGACCATTTTTCTCTTTTCTACAATATGATTTTAGTTGTAAAAGAACATCAAAATTAATATTTTCCTCTGTATTACATTTTAGCTTTGGTGGGTAACTAGGCCATGCACATGTGCAGAAAAATGTTAAACAGCTCTTTTTCAATATATAAGGGTCAAGCATCTTCCAATGCTTAATGATTCACTCTAAAAGAGTAAGAGGCTTGGACTGTGAATTTCCCATTTCTAAAATACAAAAAGAAATAGTCTGGGCATCCCCTTCTTATTTTTAATTGATCTTTATACCTTCAAGGCATCCCTCCAGTAGATTTCATTTTTTTTTTTGCTTTTTTCTTTTTCTTTTTTTTT
>NW_004524747.1:3118649-3131849 GCF_000260255.1 Octodon degus
CCGGCGCAGGGTAGCAGGAAGCTCTCCACACACTCACCGGACCTGGGCTAGGACTGGGCTCCATTAGATTTCATTGCAGAGCAGGTGGATGCTATCTGGGGAGAGATTCAAAGACAAATTCTTTTTTTTTTCCTGTATTTTAGGGAAGGGCCTATAGGGTGTTCAGTGTCTCACTACTATATTGAACTCATAGTGATCCTCCTGTTTATAGCCTCCCAAGTGCTGGAATTACAGGCATGTACCACCATGCCCAGTCTCAATTGCCATCTCAGGGCAACCTGGGAGCAGGCCTGGCACAGCTGGCCAGGGGATCAAAACCCTGGCCCCTGCGCCTGCTTGCAGGCACTTAAATCCACTGAGCTATTTGGCCAGCCCTTGAAAAAGTTCTAACCAGCCTATCCACTCTCAAACTGGTGCATGATTTTATCCTCCCAGAAAGATCATGGACTGTGTACTTACTCCTATTAGACACTTGTAAGCATAAGTTACAATTGATCTGGTGACAGGAATGTCTAAAGAAGAAAGCATACCTTTGTAATAAGCCATTGCATAATAAGGTAAGTTAGAAGTGGATTACTTCTCCTATTGTGCTGTGAAGGGGATCAACTCTCAAGATAGATAAAAATGACAATTGGCTTGAGGAATTCTACCTTGGGCCTCAGGTCAAACAAATCTCCAAGACCCTTTTGTCATCCATTTAATCACCCAGGCAACCCATCCCAGTGGGACAAGGCTATGTTTTATTTATATCTTCCATGCTCACATGTTAACCTTACATTTATCACCTAACAATCACATTCTACATGTTGGTAAAGGCACATTAGTCAATGTTGACTAAAGTCTCTTTGTTACTCTTACTTAGTATGTGCAAGGCACAAATGTAAATCATTCCCCTTGATAGCTGTTATGAAATGTAAATTGTTGCAAGCTGCCTCCACCTAATTTTGAAGGGAAGGATAGTTAAGTGGTTTCACTGAAAAGGTTAGGGAGACTTTCTAGTTCACTAGAGAGAGATAAGTAAACTGCTAAGTGGAGGAAACTTTGAGTATCCACCAGGGAGTAGCCCTGGCCATGACCCCTCAGTTGTTCTGTTTCCATTGGCCCACACAATCAGAGAGCAGCATCCAGAAAGGAATCGACATTCCTTGAATCCCTGGTCAACATTCCATCAGTGGTTGGCTTCAATGGGGATTTACCAAAGAGATTCTGGGGAAACATGCCCTCTGCTTCAAGGAGTGGCAGCTGCTCTAAAAGTATTTAACTAGCTGGCAGGGTAACCACTGTTTATCAAGGTTCTACAAGGTATAGTGAGACATCTGAAGTCCACAACTTATTATCAAATTATTTTTGTACACATAAATGATAACTAGTCCTAGGAGAAGAGGAAAGGTCAGAGATCCTCCCTTGGACCAAATGTGTTTTGGTCACATAAGTGTTCGGTTTTTGGAGACAGCTCCTTTTGGTGTTACCCAGAAGTTGCTTCTCTCCACTGTGTCTCAGGTTCGTTCAGCCTTCTGAGGGTGAACTTCCCAGAACACCAAGCTGGGACATGGCTTTTATGTGTGTTATCCTGGACAGGCAAAATTCTGATGTCTTATCTAACCCAGAGATGGGGTATGTGTCCTGCTAAAATGACTTCCCTGACTTTAGTGTTAGCAAATGCTCACTTTCTATGGGATTAACTTAGTTGAAAAAGTTTAGAATTTTTCCCTTCAGCTTTATATGCCTGTAAAAAGGAAAAGAGGTAGGAAAAAATTAAGAGCAAGGCCACAGAAAGGAAACTGAAGCAGAGCAGGTTTGACTGACATTTCCTCTAAAGTGAACAGGAGGATTAGAGCCAGTCTGTCCCAGTGAAAGCTGTTCTTCAAGTCCTAAAAGTGTCCACCAACATAATGTCAATTTAAAATGGTTGATGGAATCACATCTTTTATTATATAGGCATGTAAAATTTCTAAGTCTGAGCAAGTTTTTAAAATGCTTTCTACAGAAGTTTATATCAAAGTCCACTAGGGGTGCTCTATCATTACTCTCTCTAGCACTATTATTTAAAGCCAAAGAATACCAGTAAAATTTAGCAATTAGCCCAAATGAAGCACATATAAGGATCAAACAGTAATAAAATGTCCTATTAAATAAATATAATAACCTTATAATTTTCCCAAGTTTTAACTAAAGGGCCTGCTTAGGCTGAACCCAGCGACCTGGGTTTGATCCTCATGCTAGCCCCGCCCCCAGAGCACCCTGAGACTGCCATTGAGACTGGGTGTGGTGGTGCCCTCCTGTAATCCCAGCACTTGGGAGGCTGAAAACAGGAGGATCACTACAAGTCTGATCTGTGTAGTGAGACCCTGTAGACCCTGTACTAAATACACTTAAAAAAGAGATAAAACATAAGCAATTATATACAATGGGCAAAGTCATATCAAAATTTGAAGCATAAAACGTTGTGACCTAAATGAGTGCCAATACAGAGTCTGTGAAACAAAAGCAAACTCTTACCTCCTGACAATGATCTTGGTAAAAGAACTCCAAATGATGTAGGGGCAGGAGACTCCCAACCTAAAGACACCTGGGACAAGTTTCTGTTCTCTAAAACTGAATAATGCATTTTAGGAATGATGGAGGTTAAAAGCAGAATGTATTTATTGAAGGAAAAAAAGTTTCTGTTCAAGAGAGGAACAGAAGGGGACCCAAGTGGGTTGCCAAGGACCCTTCTTTTTCTAGGGATTTTTAAAGAGCAAATTCACAAGGTGAGGCAGGTCCAAGGTGGGGAACATGGGAACTTACTAGGTGAGCATGAGGTAGGACAAAACTATGATCAACCAATAAGATTAGAAGCATACCTGCTCAGGTATAATTGATTGAATCAGAATCAAGTGGGGAAGTGGGTCATGTAGTAAGCAGGCATGAATACAGAGCAGGAGCTTTTTCTGTAGGGGTGTGGTAGTTGATACATTGTGCCAACTTGAGATGTCTGTAGCTTGACTGGATCAGTTCCCATGGTTCTGGGCGGTGCCCCCCCCACATGATGAGGAGGGCCCGCCCTAGGGCATGATTGATTCTGTCCTAGGGCACTGTTGGGCCCACCCTGGGGCAGGATTGGGCCTGCACTGGGGTGTGATTGGTTCCACCCTAGGGTGAGATGGGGCCATCCCAGAGTGATTCAGTGCAAAAAGTGTATATAAAGGAGTTGAGGAAGGCTTGCTCTGCCCCCACTTCCTTGGAGAAGTCCCAGTTTTCTTTGGGGCACTTTGCAGCCATCCCATTTCGGAGGAGCTCTGAAGCACCAGTCCTTGATTGATGGATTACACAGCTTTTGCTCCTCCTCTGCTCTTCGCTATTTTCTGTGCCATGAACTGCTGTTCTCTCTCTACCATGTACCACTGTGCCTGGGATCCAGCCAAGTGTAGACTGAAACTTCCACAAA
Source organism: Octodon degus (assembly GCF_000260255.1). Lineage (NCBI taxonomy): Eukaryota > Metazoa > Chordata > Mammalia > Rodentia > Octodontidae > Octodon > Octodon degus. The sequence continues at coordinate 3,122,077 of NW_004524747.1, forward strand.
CTATGAGATAAATAAATCTTTCCTTCCTTCATTTTGAGTGTCAGGTATTTGTTCCAGTAATAAGTAAAAGGTAACCAAAACAAGGGTGTTGGGTTAGTGACTGGTTAGTGACTCTTCCCTGGCTTTTCCAAGGTGATGGACACCTATTTATAATATCAATCCCTGATGTCTATCCCCAGGGAGGCATGTGGCTATATTTGTCTGATCTTTTGTCTTGAGGTTTGGCCCACAGGTGAGTTGCCCATCTTTCTCATTGTTGCAAGGTGTCTTGTCTTCTATACTGGTTCATTCAAGGCCAGCTCTGTCTGGCTGCCTATAATATTTTTATCTATCTCAGCTGCCTACAACAAAACAAACCTTCATTTGCATCAGAGAGAAGCCAATCCCAATATAGAACCCCTTTCCTATGTCCTTACAATGGTGATGAGTCTTTACCACCCCACTCTCACTCTGCATAGTGTACTTCTTTTTCACCTTCAATACATGTACCTCTCTGCTACCTTTTCTAGGTGTCATCCAACTCTCTATTCACAGAACCAAGAACCTGAAAGAAATTCCCATGAAACCCACCATCCAATAGCACTTTGTTCATGAGCCCAGCCAGGAGATAAGACTTCTTCTGGAAATTATTTTTTTCTTTTTCTCTCACCACTTTCCTGTTTGTTTGTTTGTTTTTTAGAAGATTTTTTTCATTTGTTTGTTTGTCTTTTGTTCTGGTCGTTAATTATGGGAACAAGTTAGATGGCTAAAAGCCATTAGGACATCTTCTACTAACTTGACTAATTTAGCCTCCATAATGTAGAAATCTTCAATGTACCATGCAGGTTCCATTTGTGTGTGACCTAAAGTTTAGTATGCCTCTTTTCCTCCCATACTGTTGTACTTTTCAGTAATTTATTCAGCTTTCTCATTCTTTTTTGAGGTGATAGTTATAAGTAACTCAGTCTTCTGTTTGAGTAGCTACCTGTCCCAGCCTGATCCATTCTGTGCACATCCTAATCAAATTTCATTTGGGTTTTTCTGTTAGGGGACCTTTTATCTCTATCTTTTGTGAGTCACTTACTTCTTGGCCTCATTTCCTGAAACCTCAGGGAGCCATGCAAGTCGCCTTTTTGCCATGTTTTCCAACTGTCCTGGTGGACTGTGAGAAATCTCGCCGTTGCAGAGGAAAGCTACATCTCTACTTTCAGGGAATGCATGAGCCCCCTCCACTCTTCCCTTCTAAATCTAGGCAAATCTCCTCCGTATTTCCTGTAACATAAATTTAGGTAATTGATTTTAAAATGTGCCTGAGAACCTGAGTGAAGCAAAGGGTACAAACAATGAAGATCAATCCAACTGGCTGTGAGTATGGAGAAGTAGAACAGGAGTATTTTAGTCAATATATAACAAAACCAGCTTTTGTACATGGAGGTTTGCAAGATTTTTCTAAATGCTAAAGAATACACTTCTACCTTTCTCTCTTACAAAGGAACTCCTGAAGTCTTCTATGATCAGGATAAGTGGAAGGAATATTGTTTCTCAAGTGTTTAGATGTAGACAATAGGGGGATCTACCCTAGTTTTAAGAAGCCATAATGAGCCACAAGCTATGGACAGGCCTAAGAGGAAAAAGGGCTTTGGTCTAAGAGCAAAAAGGGCTTTGTTGCTTTTAACTTTACCAGAGATATCTGGTAGTGAAAATTTGAGCTTCATAGGGGATACCCTACATTGCTCAATGTGTCTCCATCATTCTGTAGTAACACCTTAGAAGGACTCCAAACTTTATCTTCTATCTTAATAAGCCCCATGAAGAAGAGTGGGAAACAATATGCATGTCCTGTTGACCTCACCATTAGACTATCCTTTAACACTGAAAAGAAGTTGACCCTGACAATATAAGAAAGAAAAACCACCTCATCTTCTATTGTTATACTACGTGGCTCCTGTAGGAAATTATTCGGAGATGACACAAAATGGTTATCTAAATTGTAGTGCTATTCTTCAGTTATATCTTTTCTGCAAAATGCTAGGAAAGTAACCTAAAATTTCTTATGCTTAGGGCTTTATGGGACTTTATTAGAAATCAGTCCTCTACTTCAAAGGCTCAACATATGTAGTAATTAAAGTGGCCCCTGAGAAGGAGATTGATAAAACTGATTATCCCCTTCTCATACCCTCACTTGTCTCTCAGAGAGATATGTGTTTCCCATACATATTTAATAAAAGAAACCATACTAGGTCTTCTCAGCCTCCTCTTTATAATCTTTAGGGCTATAAATCAGTCCAGCCCTCTCCAAGTAACAGAAACTACATCAATGTCTAGTCTTTGGAGAGACCCAATATGCCCTTCCCTATGTGCTCTCTCTCTCTCTCTCTCTCTATATATATATATATATATATATATATACCCTCACAGGACATAATCAGAGTGGAGTTTTCCACACCTCCAACTCACAGCTCATCCTGCCTCCAAGAGAGGTCCTAGGGGTAGGATGTAAGGGACTTAGAGCTTATACAGGGGACTATCCTACAGTACATATATTATATTCTAATATATAGCTTATCTTGAGAGCTATCCCACCACAATACTGTCCAAACTCTCACTTTTATAGCTAAAAAGAGCAAAAATTCTCAGAAGAAAAATCTCAGGTATTCCTCCAAAACTTGGGATATATTACTATGCTTGGATACATTATTATGCCTAGAGTCCAAATCTAGGCTATTCATGATTGCCACCAAGCAATAGCCTTGCTCCTTCCAGGAAGTAGCTGTTACTGCCAAATCAGGATACCTAATTTTAGACTAATGGAAAAATCTCAATATAAAAATGTCAAAGGTCCTGATTCTAAGCCCTTAGAATAGAGAAAAGTTACTGAGAATACTTTTTAAGGAATACAGAATGCCCTCACTTGAACTCCAGCATTAGGAATATCTAACATTTTTAAAAACTTATTCCTCTCTGCATCAGAAAAGAGAGTTAATTGTTTTTGGTGTCTTGACATAAAGACAAGAAATAAACTATGTCCAGTGATAAAATTTAAAAAAAAAGAAAGTGGCTTCTGGGAGGCAACCTTTCCTGAGGAAAAAGGTGACTACAGCTATGGTAACAGAACAAGCCACAAAACTAATTTTAAGATAAAAACCTACAATTTCTGACTCCCTATTTGTCCAGGACTATTCTTGAGAACAAAGGTTATTTGTGGATGAAAGGATAGCTTACCAAGTACTAGGCCTTGTTTCTAAATAACCCTGAGGTTAACACAAAGATTTTCACTACATTTAGTTTTGATTACTTATGCCTACACACTCAGAGGATAGCCATCCTTGTAAACAGGTGATTTCCAAAACCTGTGTAAGCAGGCAGGACATCAGCAATTTGCCCCTGCAAGTCTGTGATGAGGAATAGTTAACTAATGGAAGTAGCTTTCTCCAAGAATTGAACTTTGAAGCCTAGGTTATGCAGTTGTCAGTCTACAAGAAGTCATCAAGCTCAAATTCCTTTCACCAGTAACCTCTGATAAAAAAAATTAGAGCTCATAACCTTGCTCAGGCATTGGCATTAGAAAAAGGGAAGAAGCTAAATTTACTAGATTTCAAATGTGCTTTTCTGGTGCTACTGCCAAGAGAGCAATCTGAAAAGAGAAGGGCTTGCTAACTAATAAACATCATCTATAAAGCCCAAACCACAAATTCTATTAATTGGTGACAGCCAGGGGTGAAGAAAAGACACGGTAGCAGTGTCAGAGCAACCATTCTCCCACAAATCCCCAAATGCTACTGAGTTTTCTCCTATTTCCCTTGAATACTATTGAATTCTATGCAAAAGGGCTTTTTTCCCTCTGATCCCAAAATGCTATTTCATTTTCAGTCTGAGAAGATTTCCTCTGTGAAACTGAATTGAGATGTGGGATCACTAGGGGTGAAGAAAACACCCAAATTAGTGCCTGTGGAGGCTATTTTCTTCCAGCACCTAGAATTCACTGAAATCCTGGGTTAGATTGAAACTTCAAAAGCATGAATATTGTTTTTATCCAGGAATAAAAGGGGCAGAGAAAAGCCATCAGTATGCCTCACAAAGGTGGGGTTACTGCCTCCTGCCTGACCACAGGGGATGAGTGAAGTTTGCCAGCCTGAGAAATGCTAGGCCAAACTGGGGTATAACTGCAAAAAAGCAGAGAAAGGTGAACTAGATAAACAGCAAAGTCATGACAGAATTTCAGCCACAAATTTGAGGCTGCTATCTCTCAATGAAAGCAGTATTGCTGACCCACCAACATTCTGATAACACTAGAGGGTCCTCTCCAGCACAGTGCCTTATATAAACATACTTAGTATGTCTGTTCTCTTGTTTGACTTTTTGAGTGGCAAGGTTATGTATATATGTGTATAGTTAAATTTTCTACAGTTACTCAGAAACATTTCATGTAGTAAAGTCACATAAGACTCACTTCTAAGGTTGCTTTTGAGTGTTCTGGAATCTCACTTGACTGTTAGTTCAACAGCTGTATGCAATCACCCTATCTTGAGTGTTGTGGAAGCTCACTTGACTGTTACTTCAACAGTTTGTACACAATCTCCCTGTCTCTCCTCTCACTTCCCATCCACAATCTTATACTTTTCTTTTCTTCATTATTTTCTTTCATGTCTTTTCCTATCTCTTGGCTTCTCCTCCTAATATTTTTGCTTCCTTATATCTTTATCTTTCTACCTGTTCATCTCTTTTACACATAAAATCTTATGATTAATTTAAACAATAAAATGTCTCATATTGGGATCCCCCTCAAAAAGTTTCTTTCTTTTTTAATATTAGTTTTATTGAGAAAGAAGAAGCAATGAGACATTTTCAAAACAGGTTACTAAGACAGTTACAGTAATTTATACATAGCATATTCCTGTCTTTGTAGTAGTTATTCATAGTATAAGGTGGAGACATGATATATTTTCTAAACACTGTTAGTTCAAATCTTTCTTCTCATTGAACTAAGAGAAAGTAGCTGTATATCTATGCTATTTTGTATATGCAGATATACATATATATTTTTTCACTACAAAATAGTCCTTCATTTATATCCCCTTTTTTTGTTCACTTTTGTCAGAGATGGGTATTCCATTGCCATTTGTATATTGTAGGTGAATGAATTCAGCAAAGTAATCCAGTATAGTCCAGTAGCCTATAATATTAGTGGGTTATCCACAGGACTGGCAATGTCAGAAGTTGTTGACTTGAGCCTTTTACAACTTAGCATACTAATATAGCTTTATTTTTTATACATTTTTATACTTTTCTACTGAATGGTTAAGACCAAGATAAAGCAAGACCTATATAACAAGAAATGTAACTTTTGTATCTAATAAGGTCAGTCAAATCCTCTCAGAATTTACCCTGAAACCCCGTACAGCAGTTTGTAGATCTTTTGTCAGTGTCAGACATCTGGATGGGTCATACCATTGCTTGACCAATTTGCTGTCTGTGAAAGCCTGAGAGAATGTTTTCTCTCCATGTGACTCTCCTTAGGCACACTCTACATTATTGATCACTTTCCTCTCTGGCCCCATAATCTCCTTGATCAGAAAATTTGGGCACCACTGAGTTATAGTATGTTACAGTACAGGTTCTCTTATGTTCTGAGTTCTCACTGACCTTGAAGAGGTAGGGTCACAATGTTGGCTATCCTTGTAGCCTCTCTTTTTATCTAATTTTTTGGTCTGCAAACTTAAATTGTTAACCCTCCAGAAGAGAAGTTTAATGACAGTATTACCCTTAAACATAGGCTGTTGAGCTTAACATCAGTATCTTTCTGAATATCAAACACCTTAGACATAACATGGAACAGCTATTTTCCATCAGTCTTTGATATGCTAAACTTTAAATCTGCCCAGAATGTGAAAAAAATAATTAGTAAAAAAATCAAAATGTTTGTAATGGATTATTTAATAGGATTTCTGAAATTCGTGTTTCTGTTAGGTCATTAATTACATCCAATTTTCTTGGATGTCCTCTCCCCTCCATTTGAAGTCCTTCTCCCCATCTACTCCCACCACTTCCCCTCTCATATCCTTAAAAGTATGCCTACATACTTCCTTTCATTTGTTGCATGTAAAAACTATCATAAAAACTTAATGCTTCCTTTGTTTCCATTTTAGAGTGTATGGGAGAGGTATATATTTATGAACAATTATATATGAGTACAAAATATTATGTATATTTCCACAGTGTTTTACATTGACTTATGAGGCTCTCTTTCACCAGAGGTCTTCTTATGTGGAAGGTCTTCTAACAGCATTGCTTAAGTCTTCTAACAGAGTTTCCACTAACGTATAGATTAAACATTATGCCCATAAAGTTTCCCCTACTTTCCACTTGTAAATCAGTCCTTATTCTTCTTCCCCTTTGCCTCCACACTTGTCCTTTCTAACCTTCTCCCTTCTCTGTGTGTATATAAATAATATCAAAACCTACCTCCTCTCTTTCTTTTGTCTGCCTTTCTTTTGAATCTTCTATTTTTTTCTCAATTTCTCTTCTAAGTTTCTTTTTTTGCCAGCTCAGCCAGCCCCAGAGGGCAGGGCTGGTGTGGTATGTGGTTCAGGGGATTGAACCACAGTCCCCTGCGCCTGCCTAAACTTTCCTAAGCAGGCATGTTACGCCACTGAGATACCTTGCTGGCCCTTTCTAGTTACTTTTTTTTTTCCCTAACCAGGGATTGAACTCAGACCCTTGTGCTTACCAGGGAAGCACTTATTCTACTGTGCCATCTCCCCAGCCCATTCTAGTTACTTTTAATGTTTTTTTTTTCATTGATTTTTTCTGTCTCCCAGTGCTTCTTCCACAATTTCCATTTCTTAGTATTACTGGATCATTAAGTGAGTAGAAAACTTACTTGAAAGCTATCAATGATGTATCAATATATTATTGATTCTCATTTCTTTTGTTTTTGAAATTCAATCTTTACAATAGTGCTAGACCTTTCCAGACCAACTGATCCGAAACAGTGAACACACAACAGAAAACCTCATGAGGCTCGTGACTAAACAAGACAATCAGATGCTTTCAAAAATTCATAACTTCCCAAGAATTGATTTTGGCACAGAAATGGAGACCATTTCAGGCAACAAAAAAAAATCCCTCAAAAACCAAAGGCTTAAAATGTTTTAAGAGATCAAAGAACAAATAAACAAATGCAGAAGATGTTCAGTGAGCTCTCAGAAAATGTAAATGAGCAAAGAATTGAATTGAAATATTAAATAAGCTTAAATAAAAGACAGTTGATTGAATTATAGAAGACAATGCAGTATATGAAGATGACTTTAATAAAATAATTAGAGATTATAAAATAAAGTCAAACAGAAATTCTAGAAATGAAAATCATGATTAAAAGCTATACCAGCAAACATAAACAGAACTGAGTATTTCAAGGTGATAAGAAAAAAATGATTTAGCTAGTGATGTCACTTACTCAATGATAATCTAAAAATAAAAAATCATAAAAAATTTATTCATGAGTTCATAGATGAATCTAAAGAAGTAACATAGGAAAAATGGAAGTCAAGTAAGGGCTGAAGAAGGATAATAAAAGTGTAAAAACAATCACGAAAATCATTACAAAAATATTTCAAATCTAGAAAATGAAATGAATATCCCCGTCAATGAGACATTTAGAACTCCAAATAAAACTATCAAAAAGGAACTTCACCATGACACATCATAGTCAAAATCCCAGGACTCAAACAAGACATAGAATAATAAAAAGCATTAGAGAAAAATATAAGTAACTTATAAAGGGAGACCTATCATAACAGTAGATTTTTCTACATACACATTAACAACCAGAAAAGCATGCAGTACAGTTTTTCAAGCCCTAGAAGGAAACAACTGCCAATCCAGATCACTATATATTGCAAAATTAGGCTTCAAACTTGATAAATAAAAACTTTTAATGGAAAAGAGAATCTAAAGCGATTCATGACAACCACATCAGCATTATGGAAATTTCTGAAGGCAATTCTAAACAGAGACAATGAGGCCAACATCATCAAGGAGCCAATAGGAAAGAGTACATCTAACCAGGAGTGTAGTTAAACAAAAGGTAAGTAGAAAAAAAAAATCAGTATTGAAAACATAATACAACATTGCCAGTCAAGCAGAAGACCCAATACTCTTATGGGCTATTGGACTCTTCTAGATTATTTTGCTGAGTTAACACACCTATAATATTCAAATAACGGAACTTAACAAAAAAGGGTACACAGATGAATGTCCATTTTGTATCTGTGTATTCAAAGTGGTTAGGATAGATATATAGTTACATTCTCTTAATGAATAGAATGATAGGATTTGTTCTAATAGTGTTTGTAGATAGGATATCATGTCTGCATCTTGTACAGCAAATAACCACTAGGAAGAATGTATGCAATGTGTTAATTATTGAAACTGTCCTTCCAACTTGATTTGAAACTGACTCATTGTTATTTGTTTATCAATAAAATTATTAAAAAATAAAAATAAAATAAGTAAAAAAAAGAAAACATAATACAATGACAGGAGTTAATAACACTTGTCAATAATAATGCTCAATGTAAATCATCTTACTTCCCCTGTCAAAGTACCCAAAAGACACAAATGGGTACTTTGGATAAATAAAAACTTCACCTATATATTACCTGTAGGAGATATACTTCATCCATAAAGAAAAAATTCTGAAAGTAAAAGGATGGAGAAGAATACTCCATGAACTGGAACCTGAAAGTAAGCAGGGACAGTCATCCTAATTTCAGACAAAGCAAATTTCAAGCCAAAGCTGATCATAAGAAACAACAAGACCAATACATATTAATAAAGGGAATAATTCAAAAAGAATAGATACGATTGTAGATATGTATTCACCGACTTGTTGCACCCAATCTCATAAAACAAAAACTTGTTGATGCAAAACCACAAATAAGAACCAATAAAATCATAGGAAGGGACTTTAATACCACCAGAACAAATAGGTCAACAAAGCAAAACCTCAACAAGGAACTATAAGAATTGAAACTATAGCATTGCTACATCCAAGAGCAACAGAATGCACATTCTTCTGAGCAACCCATAGGACTTTCTCCAACAAAGAACACATTTTATACCATAACACATTTTGAAATAAATACAAGATAATTACAATCATCTCTTGCATTCTATGATATCATAGAGGAATGAAACTAGAATTCAACAAGACCCCACAGAAACTAAGCAAACACTTGAAAAATTAAATAATATATTCATGAATAATCAGTAAGTTATAGAAGAAATCAGAAAAGAAATTTAAGAATTCCTAAAATCAAGTGATAATGACAGCGCAACATAACAAAAATTGGACCACAATGAAAGCAAATCTGAAGGGAAGTTTATAGTTGCATGTACATGCACTAGAAAAATAAAATTTATATTACCATATAAACTAATGACACATTCCAAGTTTCTAGAAACTCAAACCTAATTTTTTTTTATTTTACAGCTTTGGGGAAAAGTACAGATATGCTGTAATACATGGCATTTACAATTTCATTATCTATTGATAGATATATATATAAGAAAGAATTACAGAGTGCCTCCCCCACCCCACCCGCTGAGTAGGATTTTCTGCCGAGTTCTGGGAGCCCCCAAACCCAGTCCTAGCCCAGGTCCAGTGAGTGTGTGGAGAGCTTCCTGCCACCCTGCACCGGTGGGACCAGTCCCAGCCCAGGCGCAGCGTGGACCGGACCGTCTCTCAGCCCCTTGGGCCGCCCACCACCACTCCGCAGTGCCTCCCCCACCCC
>NW_004524747.1:3146479-3153111 GCF_000260255.1 Octodon degus
TGCAGTGTATTATTTGTTGAAACTGTACTTCCGATTTGATTTGAAACTGTCTCATTGCTATATGTTTATCAATAAAACTGTAGAAAAAAAATTTTGCTCCAGCCTCACAGCCAGAAACTAGAAGCAACTTGAACTTCAGTGAAATGAAAAGCCTGGGTTTGCTGCGATTATCCACCATTGCTGTAATTATACTGCTACCTTGTAGAGATCAATCAACATGGGTCTGGATTTCTCAGTCTCCTCTGTCAGACAGTGACAGTAGAGACATGCACTGAAGTAGACTTTTTTTTTCTCCTTTTTTTTTCCTTTCTTGGCTTTTAAAATTAATAACTTTCCTGGCACCACATGCCATTCCAGCCCCACCCTTGGGGAACACTGAGATTGTGATTGAGACTGGGCATGGTGGCGCGTGCCTATAATCCCAGCACTTGGGAGGCTGAAAACAGGAGGGTCACTACAAGTCTGATCTGTGCAGTGAGACCCTGTAGGTCTTGTAGGCCCTGTAGACCCTATACTAAATACAAAAAATTATTATTTTCCATTTTTTTCTCCTTTTATTTTCTTTTTTTCTCTTTTTCTTGATTGCTCTTGTTTATATATTTGTGAGAACATTGTTTAATTTTTTCTCGTATTGTTTTGTTGTTCTTTTTTCTGTGTGTCCCTTCTTGACACCTTCTAGCTTTTTCACAATTTCTCAAATTTCCTTGTCTTTCATCCTTGCTTTTAATATTTTTCTCTTCATCTATTTTTTTATTTTCCCCTATACCCTTTTAAATCTTCTCCCCCGAAGGTGAAATTGACATTTGGTGATGTATTCACACACTGAGCACATCCAGAACAAGTCCAGGAGACAAGGACATAGAACTTGGAAGTCACACACCTGAAATCTCTGAAATGATAGCAACTGAAGTAAAGAAAAACCACATCAGGCTAGAGAAAAATTCATATCAGAAATAATCTCTCAAGTTAAAAAAATGATGACAATCATGAAAGAATTGCTCAGAGCATCTAAAGAAGGCATAAAGAGAGTAGAAAAATGATGGAAACATTCAATGAAAAATACAGTAAAGAATTAGAATTCACAAAACAGATTCAAATAGATACTCAAACTAAGAATTCCACTGAAATCTGGCAAAGTCACTGAAACAAAACTGAAGTTAGACCCTATGACCTTGAAAACAGCACTGCAGCTAGTGAACATGAAAGGAAAAATCTCTTAAAAATAACAAGGAACCAGGAAATAATAATTCATCAACTACAAGATTATACAATGGAAAACAGTACAAGACCAAAAGGTGTCAATGAAACAGCAGGAGTCAGCAAAAATGACATAAGAAGACTATCTGCAGTCCTAGCAGAAAATTTCCAAAGGATGGGAACATAATCTGACATACATATAAGTCAGTGATATAGAACTTCAATTAGCCACAATCAAAATAAATCTATGCCTAAACACATAATAATCAAGATGCCTGAAATTCAGCAAAATAACAGAATATTAAAACCTATTAGAGAAAAGAACCAGATCACCTATAATGGAAAGCACATCAGAGTTACAGCAGATTTCTCAACACAAAATATCAAGTCAAGATCTTGGAGTGAACTATTTCAGATCCTGAAAGAAAACAAGTTCCAACCCAGACTGATGAACCCTGTAAAACGATAAATTAAAATTTAATAGAAAGATAAGATTCTTCCATGACAAAAACAATTGAAGAAATACATGACCACCAAACCAACCCTGTACTGACAGATACACTATAAAGAGACAGAAATGACCACAGCTTCAAGAACAACAAGAAAACAGGAACCATGAAGTAGAGCAAGCAATTAAACAGAGGGAAAAAGTTGGGAACCTACAGCAGAAAAACAGCATGACAAAAATAAGTCAATACATAACCATCAATGTAAATGGGCTCAATTCACCAATCAAAAGAAGGATCCAGGCAGAGCAGTTCGAGAAACAAAATCCAACAATATGTTGCATACAAAAATCACATTTAACTCAAAAAGAAATTAATAAACTGAAAGTCAAAGAATGGAAAATAATACTCCATGTGACAGGAACCCAGAAAAAAAGCAGGAATGGCTACTATGGTTGCTGACAATGTCAACTTCAAACCAAGAGTGATTAAAAGAGATAAATAAAATCACTATATATTTGTTAGGGGAAAACTACAAGAGGAAGTGATAACAATCATAAATATATATGCACTCAATGTAGAAGCACCCAACCCAACTACATAGGAGAAATTTTAACAGACATGAAAAATCAAATGAACAGTAATACAATTGCAATGGGTGACTTTAGCAGGCCTTTTTCACAGAGTTAGATCAACTGGTTTAAAAAAAAAGCAAAGAAATAACACAACTAAACCAAACTTGTGAGAAATAGACTTAATAGACCTTTACAGAGTGTTGCACCCAGCAAAGTCACAATACACATTCTTCTCAGCTGTTCATGCAACATTCTAAAAATCATGTACTAGCACATAGAGCATGCTGAAGTAAGTGAAAAGGAAATGAAATTAAACCATTGATATGGTTTGTGTCTAGTTCTTCCCCTAAAGTGTCATGTACCTCGTGGGTCAGATGCAGCTAGAGGAGCAGTGAATGGTTTGAGGGGCAGGGCCAGAGAGGTGCAAACCATTAAATTGACAGCCTGTGCTGCCGTCCAAGCCAGCAGACTCCCGCAGAGATGTGGAGAGGGTCATACTGGACATGGCAACACCCCACCCTCTCCTCCAGACCCTGTAGAGCAGGGGCAGTGTCTTGAAACCTCCAGTAACTGTGAGCTAAAAAAAACTTTCCTTCCCTCATTTTTACTGTTGGATATTGTTCCAGCAACAAGAGAAGAGTAACAAAGACAATCATGCATGCTATTAGACCATAGTGCAATGAAACTAAAAAATATTGACAAAAGAAATCGTAAAACACATGGAAATTGAATAGAAATCTGAACAAAGAGTTACAGAAGAAATTAAACAATGTTTACAATAAAATGAAAATTGAGATACAACATACCAGAACCTGTGGGGTGCAATAAAAGCTGTCCCTAGAGAAAAATTTATAGTGGTAAATTTGCACAATAGGTAAACAGAACATGGCCAAATAAATGATTTTTTATGTTGCATCTCAAACTCCTAACAAGAAGAACAAGTCAAGCACAAAGCCCAAAGAAGGCAGGGAATTATAATGATCAGAGCACAAATTAAAGCAATGGGCTGTCTCATTGCTATTTGTTTATCAATAAAATTATGGAAAAAAATAAAAAAAGCAATGGGGATGAAGGAAAAAAATACAAAGAATTAATGAATCAAAGAGTTGGTCATTTGAATGAGAAAATAAATTTGGTAAAACTCAAGCCAACCTTAACAAAAAAAAAAGAAAGATAAAATTCAAATTCATGCACTAAGGAATGAAAAAGGTGAAATCACTATAGCCCTATAGAAATTCAGAAGATCATCAATATGTACTTCCAAAATCTTTACTCTCACAGGATGGAAAATACTGGGGAAATTGACAGGTTCCTACATACATATGAATTATCAAAGTTGAATCAACAAGATATAAAAATTCTATATAACCCAATATTAATGAGTAAAATTGAAAATGTAATCAAGAATCCACCAAAAAAAGAAAAGTCCAGGTCCTGATGGAGTCACAGCTGAATTCTATAAGAAATTTAGAGATTTGATGACAACTGTTCTCAAACTCTTCAGTGAAATTGAAAGTGAAGCAATTCTCCCAAACTCATTCCTTAAAGTATTACTCCCTGACTTGAAAATACTATAAATCTACAGTAATAAAAACAGTATTATACTGGTTAAAAAATAAGAAGATTCTGGGATTAATAGATCAAAGTAGACTTGCAGAATAAATCTGGAAATAAGATCCAACAATATGCTTCATATAAAAAACATATTTACTTGTTAAATAAATTTGTACACTATAAGGGCCAGCCAGATAGCTCAGTGGACTAAAGTGCCTATTTTGGCAGAGCTCAGTGGCCAAAGTTCCATCCCCAGCATGCCATGCTGGCCTGCCCCCAGGATGTGCTGAGACAGTGAATGAGCCTGGGCGTGGTGGCGCACACCTGTAATCCCAGCATTTGGGAGGCTGAAAACAGGAGAATCACTGAGTCTGATCTACACAGTGAGACTCTATACACCCTGTACAACCTGTCCTAAATTCATAAAACAAACAAAAGAGAAATTCATACACTGAAAGTAAAAGAAAAACATTATTCTATGCAACAGAAACCCTGAAAAAAAGCATGAGTTGCTATCCTAATTTCAAACAAAGTAGGTTTCAATCCAAGGCTGACCAGAAAGGATGAAAAGTCACTATACAGGTTAAAGTAACAATTCAACATGAAGTGATGACCATCATAATTATACCATCATTAATTATCAAAATAACCATCGTATATACTAAATATCATATAATAGTTGAGATATATATGTACCAAATACATACATACATATATATGTACCAAATATTAGTAGAGCCAATATCACAAAAACCTCAATATGCTACTGCAACAAACAGATCAACTAAAACGCAGGGGCCAGGGGTTCAATCCCTAGCCTGCCATGCTGGCCCTTCCCCCAGGGCACTCTGAGATGGCGATTGAGACTGGGCATGGTAGCACGGGTTTATAATCCCAGTGCTTGGGAGGCTGAAAAACAGGAAGGATCACTTCAAGTCCAATCTGTGTAGTGAGACCCTGAAGATCCTGTACTAAATATATAAAACAGCAACAACAAAAAAGAAAAACAAATAGATCAACTAGAGAATAAATCAATAACCCCCATTCATGATAAAATGTTTCAAATCAGACTAATATGAGAATAACAATAATTAATACATTGTATAATTTTATCTACTTAGTAATTACTCAGAGTACAAGATATAGGCATGAAATATTGTCCAACAATGTTAGTACAAAGCTTTCTTTTCAATGCACTAAGAGAAACTAGCTGTATAACTATCTTAACTCTATCTTCCCTTTTTTCTTCCTTCCTTTCCCCTTTCCCTTATCAGTTTCTCTTTACTTTTGGACAGTTTCTTCCAAATTCTCAATAATTATTGTACATTTTGTTTTATTTATTTTGCGGAACCGGGGATTGAACTCAGGCCCTTGTGCTTGCCAGGGAAGGGCTTATTCCACTGAGCCATCTCCCTGGCCCCAATTATTGTACATTTTGGATGATATTTAATCATTCAGCTTCTTACACTAGTAAGACAATATGATTTTTACACAGGTGGATCTGATTTACTTCACTTAAGTGTATGTTCTTGAGTTGCATCCATTTATCTATAAAAGTCTCAGGTTTATCTCTTTTAATGGTTAGCGGTATTTCATTGTATAAAAATACTACATCTTTTTTTATCCATTCCTCAGTTGATTGGCATTTGGGTTGGTTCTAAGACTTAGCTATTAGAAATTTCGCTGCTATAAACATGAATAAATATATATCATTGTGGCATGAAGTTTTTAATTTTTCTGGGAAATTAACCAGAAAGGAAATAGCTGGGTTAAATGAGACCTCTAATCTTAATTGATAAGGAATCTGATTTACACAATGGTTGAACCAATCTACCCTGCCACCAACAGTGGAGAAGGGCTCCTTTTTCCCCACAGTGCCAACAGCATTTGCTATTGGTGGATTTCCTGATAACAGCCATTCTTTCTGGAGTAAGATGGAATCTCAAAATTGTATGTCAATTTTTTATCTCTACCACTGTGCACTGAACTAAAGTCAAAATGAATCAAAGGTCTAAATATTAAAAGAGAAACACTAAATCTACTGGAAGAGAAAATAGGTAGAAATCTTGAAGATGCAGGTATAGGCAGGCTTCGCATACAAAACCCAAACTGCACAGGAAATACCACAAAGAATCAACAAATGAGATCACATCTTACAAAGCTTTTGTGCAGCAAAAGAAATCAACAACAGAGTGAACAGACAATTCACAGAGTGGAAATAATTATAGCCAGTTGTCTCTCAGAGAAAGAACTTCTATCTAGAATATATAAAGAATTGGAAAAAATCAGGCTCTCCAAATTCAAAAACCCAATCCAAAAATGTTCATTTCAGATGAATACACACTTGTCAGATGTAGAAATACAAACAGCAAATAAATGTGTGAAAAAAGTTCTCATTTATTTTCTCCCCTTAATAATTAAAAGACAAGTTGAATCATGTTACAGCTACTGATTTTCTGCTGTCCTTGGCTAAAGGCATGTAAAAATAAATGAAAGTAATGTTATGTCTGTGTCTCTAGATCCATTCCTCCACTTCCTCACCACTATCTGCCCACAGTCTCTCAATGGATAAATCCTCATGAGATTAATGGAACATGATTAGCAATATCAACAAGAATAGACATTCTGCAAGGTAAGTAAATCAGGGATGAAAAGTATCCTCGGATGTTTCAGGGAGGGGCTTCCACATCACCTTCTACTACTTTGGCTGGGCCTTTTATGGTACACTATGGAGATAACTGCAGACAGAGCCTCAAATTCTAAGGAAGGATAAAAGTCTCTCTCTCTCTCTCTCTCTCTCTCTCTCTCTCTCTCTCTCTCTCTCCTCTCAGCCTGTTTATGTAAGGTTTATTGTCTGCTT
>NW_004524747.1:3153211-3162195 GCF_000260255.1 Octodon degus
CAGGGAGGGGCTTCCACATCACCTTCTACTACTTTGGCTGGGCCTTTTATGGTACACTATGGAGATAACTGCAGACAGAGCCTCAAATTCTAAGGTCTCTCTCTCGTCTCTCTCTCTCTCTCTCTCTCTCTCTCTCTCTCTCTCTCTCTCCTTCCTCTCAGCCTGTTTATGTAAGGTTTATTGTCTGCTTGTTTTATAGAATGTCCTAATTGAAAGTTCTCTCTGCATCAGAATAAATGAGATGAAACTATGCAAATTATTGCAATCAATTATGAAGAACAGCATGTTTAAAATGGTATCTAGCCCCAGAGCTTAAGTAACATGAAATTTGGTCTAGATAAGAGAGACAGAAGTGGAGTGATAAAAAAAGGTTTCACAATATGAAACTCATTGTGACAGCTAATATAGAGTGTTGGAGCTTGAGAAACTCTGTCAGTTCAGAGATATACAAATTTAATGCTACATCTCCAGTTTAACAACTTAACATTTCAAGAAGCAGTTATGCAGCACTTCAGGAAGCACTATACTGGTTGTGAACACTCAGCTAACTACTAAACAATTAATGAGGCAAGTGCCTTGACTGGCATAAGACACACTACATATGTATTTCAAAATAAGTAAAGGGTTGAAATGACATGGCTAAATTTTATATAGCCCAGCATTCATTAGAAAAGTACAGTACAGGGAGGGCTCACCTGACTCCTGTGTCCGTAGCCTACTTGAAGCCCTCTCAATTTCTCTGAGGTATAGCAGCAGCCATCTGGCTGATCTTGCCATCTCCAGTTGCCTCTCAGTTACCAGAAAGATTTATGCACAAATTTGATTGTAACATTTTTCTACTTAAATCTGTTCAGTGCCTCTCATTGCATTCAAAATAAAATTATTGCTCCTTAGGAGGACACAAGACCTTGCATGATCTTGCCTCTTACTCCTTCAGTTTCATTTCTCATGTTTCTTGCTTATGTCCTCTGATATACCAAAACAAATACTTTGGCATTTCTCTCCGACCACTCTTCCAGCTCACATGGTTACACTTTTAGTAGCTGCTGTCTCACTACCTAGCATTTCATCCCTTCTATCATACCACAGGAGAGCCTCCCCTAATTCCCAATGCCTCCTTCTTTGCTCTCACTCTACTCCATACTTTCCTCAGCCTGCATGTGTCCAGCCATCCATGGGCAATTGCAAGTCCATCCTTTAAAGCGTCTTTTATGATACAAGCAGCCCACTGTGGCATGTTTGCCATAGGTTCACCAACACAACCCTAGACTGTGAGTTACTTGAGGAGAAGTAATGGATCTTTTTGTTTTTGTGTATTTAGCTTCTGAATTTTAGAATCTTCAGGCACGTGTTCAGCAAATATTCATGGAATTATTCCACCAGCAGTCACCTATTCTCATGAGACTACATGTTGCTGCTTTACAAATTCTTCCCCTGCCCCAAATACAGCCCCAAGTACATGTCAGCTAAAGTTCAGCCTCACACAGCCTTCTTAGGGGCACCAAACTTGACTCCTTGCCTTTCCTATTTCTCTGGCTGGAAGAAATGGTAAGAAAGCAGAGCAGGAAGGTTAGGGAAGCAGAATAAATCGCAGGATTGCTGACAGATATGAAAATGATTTCCTAGAGTGACAACTTAGCCTTGCCTATCCTCATTCAGTATGAGTGAGGCCTTGGAATCTGTATTTTAAGACTTACTGGGGTATTTCATTTTTCCCCAGTGTATTCCTCTTTCTTCATTTTTAGAGTGACAACTTAAACTTGTATAGGTAGAATTAACCCAGTCCACCTCTGGCAGGTGTACTCAACATGCTGGATAAAGTATAACATTAAATTTATTATTTCTTTCTCAAGAGAGTTTTCTTCAGTCCACTAAGACCCAGCTCCCCTTACATGGGCTTTGGTGGAGGTCGTGGGCCAGCACCAGCAGTTCTAAATCAGGGTGAAGGAGTTCAGTCCTTGCGGGCTTCAGGAGATCAATTTCTGATCACTTTGCTATGAATGGCACACCTCACACAGTAATGTAGATTCACATACAGCTTGGGAAGCACACAACCATCAAAGACACTTGCTTTGAAAATGTCCCTGATGGTGGCAGCCTCCACTATGTTCCGAATGACAAACTTCTTAATGGCCTTATCCTTGGGTATGTACTTGGCGCAGTTCGTGCAGCAAATAAACTGCACATGACTGTGGCCCTTTTTAGCATGACCATTATTTCTTCTTTTTTTTCTTCATATTGGAAAGCAGGACCCCCCAAAAAAAACCTGGGGTATTTCTGATAGTCAGCTAGCTTTAGGAAGCACTCATTTGCAATTATTCATGTTATGAGTGTACAATAATAGTGTCTCTTTTCCATTCCAATTACTAGGAGACAGTGTCCAAAGTCTATTTTACTATTGATAATTTGCAATTGCTGCATGAATAACTTGGAAATGATTTATAAATGCTTTGACTTATAGAACTTCCTTTATTCCCAGAGGAGATTTTCATGGGCATAATGTCACATTCTGCAACATGTCTCAGCATCCTCTGTTCATGCTGGACCACCAGAGTCAACCTAGTGTGTTTCTGTATACAAGGAATTCAAATAGCTTGCGTTCTCTGCACCTGAAAAATGTTTTAAAGGATAACTATTTCTTTGAGAAGGAAATTGCAGTCTAGAAGTAATAACTTGTGTGAACATTGGAAGCTGCCAGCTACAGAATATTTTGGCACACAAACTATTATTACTGATGACACCATTCACTATAGCTTCTTTGTCTGGCATGGTCAAACAGGGCAAGAAGCCCAAGCATGTGTACAATAGGTGCCCTTAAGTTAGGACATTTTGGCTAGCACCTCTCAACCTAGTTACATATTTCAACAACTTGGAAGTTTTCAAAAATAACATGATGCTTATTCCCCACTCCAGATCTATGAAATCAAACCTCCAGAGAATGAGGCATAGCACCACTGGTTTTGAAACTTCCACTAGTGATTGTGGAGAAGAATGAAAGTAAGAGATGATGATCAGTCTCATCTAGGGAGCCTTCAAGTCTCCTGACCAGTTAGCAGAGACTCAGATATCTTGGTCTGGGAAGGGCCCATGGAATCTGCATGTTAGCATGTTCTCCAGATGATGCTGAAGCACAACCAGGTGAGTGTTTCATGGCATTTTAGAACAGTAATTATCAAGCTTTAAAATGCAAAGGGGGTTGGGGAGATGGCTCAGTAGAATAAGCACTTGCCTGGCAAGCACAAGGGTCTGAGTTCAATTTCCAGTTCCACCAAAATAAAATTAAAAAAATGCAGAATTACCTGGGGATTTTGGTAACTATAGAAATTGGTTACATATAAATATTTGGGTTACCAGAATATAAGTTCTGAGTTATTCAGCACAGGGTAGCAGTTAATTTTTAACCAGATGATCTCCAGACCATGATTTATGAAATACTCATTCTATCAGGGATAGAGAAATGAAGAGGAGAAGAGAGGAGAGGAGAGGAGGGGAGGGGACAGAGGACAATGGAGGGGAGGGAAAGAGTTGTAAGAAAGAGGGAAACAGAGATAGATAGATAGATAGATAGATAGATAGATAGATAGATGGATAGACAGAGACAGAGAAAGACAGACACAGACAAGGAGAGACAAAGAAATACAGAGAGGGAGAAAAGATCAGAGATAGCTTCCTAAAGAAAGTGATCCTTGAGATGGGCCTTGAAGAAAGGGTGGAAAATAAAGACATTATTCATTCATTCATTTATAAAATTCATCCAATAACTGTTTATTGAATACCTATGTGCCAACCAGTGTGCTCAGCATCATGAATAAGATGGTGAATAAAATTAAATGAGCCCCTTTTCTTTTACAATTCATAACTCAGGTAAGTAAATCATCAAGTTTAGAATGTCGTGATAGATACTGTGTGTTTATGGAAATGGTAAGTTCCAGAAGAGAAACACCTTATCTAGACTGGGGATGATGCCTTGAGGAACAGCTTTCTAGAATGAAAAGATCTGACATTTAAAAAAATAGTCATGAAGGAAGCACAGAAAAGTGGAAGAATGTTCTAAGACAGTGATAGCAAACCTTTCAGAACTTTCATTGATACCAAACAGCTGGTTATGGCACATGTGCAATAGCTTTGCCAACACTAATCTAAGCCAAAAGACTGATATGTTGTGAAAGCTCAGTAAGAGAGATAACAGCATGTATATAGATTGGAGCCAGGCAGAGCAAGGGAGACAGGCGGAGCAAGGGAGAGAGAGAGGCTGGGGGAAAACCAGGGACATTGTGACCACCAGCTAAGTAAGAGTACTAGGAGATAGTCTGACCAGTTAGAAGATTGTTTTCTATCCTAGGAGCAGGGTGTGCTTGCTTCAGGTTACTGAGCCAAGAGGGTCCACAAGATGTAGTAATGGCTTAGAAAGATGTACTAATGAGTATGATCAGGGTGGCAGTATACCTAGGTAGGATTTCTGAGAGCAGGCTACATTCAAGGTTCTATGAACTGTTTGATCTAACTAGATTTTCCTGATCTATGGCAGCCTCACTCCTCTGCCCTTAGGTGTAGTACTTTCCAGCAAGATACAGAATGGTGGGAAATCAGAACAGATTGTACTGCTGCTAGACGAGTATCATGTGTCCCTCTATAACCTGACTAGAGAGACCCACAGGGCTCAGAAAAATGGCTAAGCTACTGTGCTCAGACACAGGCCCTCTTTTTTTCTGGACAGAGTCTCGCAGCATAGTTGAGGGTGGCCTTAAATCCATTGTGTAGCCCAGACTGGCCTCAAACTCATGATGATCCTCCTGTCTCAACCTTTCAAGTGTTAAGATTACTGACATGTGCCACTATGCCTGGCAACATGCCTGATTGATTTTAAAAAGAAGCTGCAGGGAAACCCATCTGTAAGGTGCATTTACAGTAAGATTCTATTTTTGAGTCCTATTTCCACTTTCAAGTTTATACCCTAACAGAAATATAGAGATGATGGGTTGTCCTTTGTCACAGCCAGATACACCTCCTCTTCTCTTTAACTCAGAGAGATGGAGTGGTCCAGTCTTCTGGGGACTGTTTAAGAGCTGCTTTATAACACACACCATCATGTGGGACATGCTACCTAATTGCACAAAAGGAATTCTGAAGCTAAATATCAAAGGAAGATGGAAAGTGATATCTGAATTGCCTGCACTCAACCCTGAATTCTGTGTGAAGAGTATTTTCCTGAATTTTCCTCTTATGTTGTCTGGTCTTTCTCTGATTGTGATACTTCACAGGGGCAGAGAACAACCCCTATTTTGTATAATCAATAACAATGCCCCCTCCCTTAGCAGATTGCTCAAGAGTTATGTTACTGGCACGTATTTCAGGGCTATAATTCAAGTGATCTGTCAATCCTCACCCCCCCTCAACCCCTTTTTTATTCCTTATTAGCAATCCCAACAAGAGCAAAAGCAGAGTTTGGGGAAAAGTGTAACGACCCCAAATCTATTCAGATCCCAGCTAGTGACTCCAATTAAAATTTGATGGCATGAAGCAGGGAAAATGAGAAATGAACTTGACAGATTATCATGGAGTCAAATAATTTCTATTATTCTTTCTTCATTAAGAGTTGGGTTAAAGACTCTAGCTCCCCTCATTTGGCATGACTTTAAACCTAATTCTCGGATGGATAGCAGCTGTACCAGAATCATTTCTGTTGCCCTTAGCCTCTATTTCAGTTTCACTCTTTCTCTCTTCTTTCCTCTCCCTTCTATGGACTGTTTCAGCATGGCAAAGAAATAAGACAAGAAGAATGTCTTCTTATCTTGTGATATTATCAAATATTTATTTCTTTTGTGTGTGTGTGAGAATGTCCACATGGTATGTTCAACCCTTTCCTTTCCTCTCTCTGTAGGGCAGTGAAGGGGAATCTTTTAACACTTTCAATGATACAAACAGCCCATTGTGGTATGCATGCAACAAATTCACCACCACTTCTCTAGAGCACAGCTGATGTAGCCCTGGCTCATTCCATCACCAGCCCCACATGATGGGTTTGCAGCAAAGTCCCTTTCTGCCAAGCAATATCTACAGTGCTTTCTACTGTGGTGGTAGTAATATATACTGAGACCTCAGAACAGCCCTGTGAGATTCGTAGTTTTAATATCCTCATTTTATTGTAAGAAACCTAAGAAGTAGAAACTCTTAAGTGACTGACTCAAAGTCACACAACAAAGATACTCCAACAACTTTGAATTTAGCGTCTTTCATAAATGAAATAAACTGCCTCAGATGTGAGAGCTGAGTGCTTCCTATGGAATCTGTATCTTCTCCTTATACAGCATAACTTATTTAAGTGCTATGTAGATGAGAATGAGTGAGCCCTTGGGCCCTAGAGGCCCAGGCTGCATGTCTGAGGCCTTTTCTCCATTTTTATTTCACATAACTTTTTTTTTCATTTTATGTATTTGGTACAGAGTCTCACTATGCAGCTCAGACTCATAGTGATCCTCCTTTTTTTCCATCTCCCCAGTGCTGGGATTACCATGTGCACCACCATGTCCTGACTCTTTCACCAGCTCAGTGTGCCCAATGCATGGGACTGGTATGGCATGCAGGACTGGGGATTGAACCCTGGTGCTTGTGCTTGGCAAAGCACATGCTTAGCCCACTGAGCTACATCACCCGCCCTCTCTATTTTTTTTGTCACGACCCACATTCAACCATGAAAGACCTCCAAAAGAGGAAGCATCATTCCATAATTAATGGAATACACTGGCTATTAGCTGTCATTGGGAATAAATATGAGTAATTGTGTTAACAGTGTCCCCCCACTTTGAGCTTACCAACCTCCAAGAGTATCAGAGTCTTCAGAGAAGGATGCTTATCAGTCAGGTACATAGTCAGCTCCATTATACTTAATGACAAAGATGGAAGCAGGAGTATATCTTCAAACTGAACAGGCAGTTCTGAAAGACCCTTGTATTCTAAGTAACACTGAGCAAGCCTTTCAAAATCAAATGAACAGTGTGTGGCTAGAGCAGTGCCCACCAACACTCCAACATTGTTAGATACACCCCTAATCCTCTCACAACTGGAGTGACATCATTTGGATGAGTTGCCTTAAGTAAAACAAACCTTGTGCTGAGACAGCAATTGAGACTGGGTATGGTGGCGTGTGCCTGTAATACCAGCTCTTGGGAGGCTGTAATCAGGTGGATCACTATGAATCTGATCTAGTAGTAAGTCCCTGAACACCTTGTAGACCCTTCCCTAAAATACAAAAAAAAAAAAAAAAAAAAAAAAGTAAAACAAACCTGTCAGTGTTAACATTTCTCCAAAGTAGGGCTCCTGTTCTATGACTTGCTATTGTGGAGGAGAAAAGGAACATGAGCCCCTAAAGAAGCCTGTTGGTATTATTCTGGGGATGAATGTCATACAGCTACTCCATACTCTCACTCTCCACTTCTCTAATTCTCCCACTAATAAGAAATGATAGGACAGAAATAGGAACTGAAAATAAAAAAAAGAGTTGATCAAGATTTTAAGCAGCAAAAGAATTGGTTTCTTAATCCATTGTCACCTTCATTGCCCAGTGGCACTTGCAGGAATGGAGTAATAGCTTTATTAGATAAGGCAGCTTAAAATGTGTTTTTCCCTATTACTGCTTTGTCCTTTCAAACTTCCTCAGCTTCTCTAGCAGGCTGGGAATGTCCAGGGGACAAGATAGCACTTTGGAAAAAGATGACATTTAGTACAACACTCAATGGAAGATAGGCCCCTAAAGTTACCCCATAGGTAAATGTTCCTTAAGTCCTATTTTCCAGGTACAAATCCTTGAACTCTTGAATGCCACCTGATCCTGCCCCATGTTGCCCTCTTATTTCTGTACAGAAAAGGAGTATAAGATCAAGGACCAAAAATAATGTATCAATAACATTTGCTTTAGAAGAACCCATGGAAGAAGGTAAATGTTCTAGGAGGAATTGAATTCCACACACTACTACCCCTTCCTACTATTGAAGTAATGACTTCCAGACTCCAGCTCCAGTTGATGACTACCACTTTGTTTTTTCTCTTATTTTTTAATAACTTTATTGAGAAACAGATAGAAATGAGACAGTTTCAAAACCAATTAGACAGTTTCAATGATGAATACATTGCATATTGTTGTCTTCATAGTGGTTATTCATAGTACAAGATGCAGACATGATATCCTGTCCAAACACTATTAGAACAAATCTTTCTATTCATAGAGCTATCTGGAGGGAGAGCACCAACGTATAGGCAGCAATTTTCTCTAGGTGTAAGATACTAGGTTATGTTGAAAAGTAAAGGCCTAGGTACCTTGTTTGATCTTTGCAGTCATTAGAAAATTTCTTTTCTAAGCCAGATGTAGTGCTGCATGCTTATTGTAATGGTTGATATATTGTGTTAACTTGAGAAGTTTAGAAGTTTAATTAATTGACTCAGCAGGGGGGCCAGGGTCCTTTCTTTGTAAATATTCTCATCCTGTGCAAGAGGATGGCACAGATACTGGGTGAGTGCTACACCCATCCTAGGATGGGTACCCTGCCTACAGTATAAGGGAGGAAAAGAGGCTTGATCTTCCCTTTGTTCTTGTTGCTTTTTCAGTCTTCTGCTGCCTTGAACTTTTGCCCCTATGCCAGTCTGTCTTGGAGCTAGCTGATTACAGACTGAAATCTCCACAAACCATGAGCTAAATAAACCTTTCCGAGTGAGTGAGAGACCGAGGGCTGAGGGATCCTGAATAGACACAGAGCGCAGGCCCAGCGAGTGAGTGAGATGACCCAGGGCCTGGCGAGATCCTGGACAGACTCAGAGCACAGGCCCGGCGAGTGAGTGAGACCACCTGGGGCCTGCTGGATCCTCATTCAACCCAGGCTGCAGGCCCAGCATGGAACCCTTCAGCAGAACTCCCTGCAAAGAGGCTAGAGGCAAGACCCACCCAGCTGATTCAGGAGTAGAATATCTTGCCAGAGAGACACACAAAGGGT
>NW_004524747.1:3162295-3174535 GCF_000260255.1 Octodon degus
TCTATACCTTTCTGCAGCTGTTTCTTTATTTCAGAAGCCGTTGATTCATTGCTTTCAGCTGTGTGATTCCCAGTTTATTCTGTGTTAGTGTCCTCTGCACTTGTTATGGGTGGGCTTGGGTTCTGAGATTTCATTTTGTTCCTTCTCGTCATTTTCTGACCTTTGTTGTAGAACATTGTTGCCATTATAACCTTAGCACCTACTGAAGTTTACGTGCAGATCTGCAAAGTTTGGGTTTATCCAGCTGTGCCTGGCTTGGGTCTGGCTGTTGTGCTCAGCTCTTTCCTGCTGCTGCCCTTGGGGGTGAACCTGTTGTGACCCTCTGGCAAGATGTTCTGCTCTTGGACTAGCTTGGTGGTTCTGTCCCCTACACTCTCTGTAGGGATTGCAGCTTCAGGGTTTCACCCCAGGCCTATATGCCAGGCCTGAGCTGAGTCTGTAGGGGACAAGGTGGAGTAGTGGGGAGAGGCAGGTCTCCCACACATTTGCTGGGTTGGGCTAGGACTGGATCTGGGGGTTCCAGGAACATGGAAGAAATTCCTACTTGGCGGGGTGGGGGGTACTACGAAGTGATGGGGGGCATCCCAGGGTGGTGGAAGAGGGTTTCACCCATGCTGCACCTGGGCTGGGACAAGTAGGTCCCGCTGGCACAGGGTAGCCGGAAACTCTCCCACACATTCACAAGGCCTGGGCTAGGCCTGGGTCTGGGGGTTCCTGGAACAGGGCAGAAATTCCTACTCAGCAGGTGGGGTGGGGTTGGTGCTGTGAAGTGTTGGGGGGCATCCCAAGGGGGTGGAAGAGGGTCTCACCCACGCTGTGCCTGGGCTGGGACCAGTAGATCCTGCAGGCGCAGTGTAGCAGGGAGCTCTCCCACACACTCACCGGGCCTGGGCTAGGACTTGGTCTGGGGGTTCCCAGAACGCAGCAGAAATTCCTACTGGGCTGGCGGTGTAGGGGAGGTGCTGTAAAGTGGTGGAAGGAGTCCCAAGGGGGTGAAAGAGTGTCTCACCCATGCTGTGCCTGGGCTGGGGTAGGTCCCAGCAGCTCAGGGTAGCCGGAAGCTCTCCCACACACTCACTGGGCCCGGGCTAAGACTGGATCTGGGGGTGCCCAGAACGCGGCAGAAATTCCTTCTCGTTGGGTGGGGTGTGGGGGTACTACGGAATGATGGGGGCATCCCAGTGAGGTGGAAGAGGGTTTCACCCATGCTGCACCTGGGCTGGGACCAGTAGCTCCCACTGGCACAGGGTAGCAAGAAGCTCTCCCACACACTCACCAGGCCTGGGCTAGGACTGTCTCCAGCTCAGGGTATTAATATGGCATTACTTTTTATACTTTGTGGTTATGCTTTTCTTTTTTTAAAATATATTTTATTTTTTAAAGGATACAAAATACCAATAAGAAAAACAGTAACAGTAACTATACAAAATTTCACTAAACAAAGTAATAGGAATTCAGCAGTGGGTGCTGTACTGCATGATGTTAACTTCAAATTAGCTGTTTAGGTTACTAGATATAACTTTGCAAAATTGGTTTAAAACAAAATAAAAAACACCCAAAAAAGTTAAAAGAAACTAAAATGAAATAAAATAATAAAAAGTAAGCATTAACTGTGCCTTTCAATAGACAAGCAGAAATTAGTAGTAAAATTATCAAAATTATCTGAATTCTAACCATCAATGTAAATGGACTCAATTCACCAATTAAGAGAAATTATACATAGAAATTATACATAGATATATCTTTTCCATTTCTTTCTTTTGTCCTTTTCCTCATTCCTGTTCCAGGTATACTTTTGATATTTAAATTTCTTTTAAAAATAGTCTTTTATTTATATCCCCATTTTTGAAATATTTTTTTTTCAGAGATGGGTATTCCATTGCTGTAAGAGTAGCTGTATTTGGCAAAGACTTTCAAGGACCTTTTCATAGTTGATGCCAGCTCAAATATTGTAGGTACTTGAATTCAGCAAAGTAATCCAATATAGCCCAATAGTCCATATTAGTAGTGGGTTATCACCACAACTAGCAGTTGTCCAAAGTTGTTGACCTGAGCCTTTTACAGCTCAGCATATTAATATGGCTTTACTTTTATACCACATGCATGATTACATTTTTCTGCTGGAAGGTTAAGACCAAGATAAAGCAAGACCTATACCTGACAAGGTCAGTCAAATCCCCACAGGTTTTACCCTGTAACCCTGTACTGCAGTTTGTAGATCCTTTGTCAATGTCAGCCATGTGGATGAGTCAAGGCCATTGCTTGGCCAATGTGCTCTCTGTGAAAGCCTGAGAGAATGTTTTCTCTCCATGTGACTCTCCTTAGGCACACTCTGCATCATTGATCACTTTCCTCTGTGGCCCCATAATCTCCTTCATCAGAAAATTTAGGACACCACTGAGTTACAAGATATCACAGCAGAGGTTCTCTTCTCTCCTGAGACCTCATTGACATTGAAGGGTGACGGCAAAAATATTGGCTATCTTTGTAGCCCCTTTTTTTCTCTAATTTTTGATCTGCAAACTTTAGTTGTTCAACATCCAGAAGAGAAGTTTAATGACATTATTACCCTGTAACAGAGGCAGTCGATGTTAACATCATCATCTGTCTATCAGACTCCTTAGATATAACATGGAGCTGCTATTTTCCAGAAACTATGGATATTCTAAACTCTAAATCCCTCTAGAAATGTAAAAAAACAAAACAATTATAAGTTTTTGCACAGATTATTGTGGAGACAGCTGACAAAAGCCATCCAATCTTTTTATTGTTAAGTCATAAAGAGTTATCAAAATTTAGGAAAACAAAAATTACAGGAGAAAACTTAATGAAACTACTAGAATCATCAAAGGAAGTGAAAATGGTACTATGCACAGGGCAATTATGTACATGCTAGAACACAGGGAGAACAGTGAGAATGTGCTGAAGATACTAGGGCAGAGGATCTGGTGAAAATTTGATCTTAGACAAGCGCCTAGATAAAGAAATAATGGGACAAGACTTCTAAACCAAACTAGGTGCTTAAGAGTCACCCTCACCATTGGTGCTGTCTCTGTCATCCTTTCCTTCCTCAGATTCTTTTTCATCATTATTGATCAACTCCAGCTGGTCTTCCACCCGATCTTCGTTTTCATCATCATCCAGTATATTCCCCTCCTCAGCAGTCATCCACAGCACCCTCAAACTCCATCTTCACATTAGCCTCATCTTTCTCCTGGGAGGTTGTGGTCTGTTCCTCTTCGGTCTTATCATTCTCCATCCCCACTGCTTGTTTGCTCTGTTCCTTTTCAATTTTCTCCAGGCTTTCCTGTAAAGAATCCACTTTTTGGGTTATCTGGGCCAGCTCCTTCTTAATGGCCTGAAAGTCATCACCTTTCAACTTTCCAGACTTGAACGAGGATCCCTGCTGGCCACTCTTGGAATTGAAGCCACTTTTGCCTCTTCGAGAGGTGTTTCCTGATACACTGGCATTTTAAGGGCACTATATCCCAAGAGATAAGAGGAGGAGGAGGAGCATGTGCTGGGTAAGTGTACATCCTGTCATAATTATCACGTTGAAAGTCAAAGTCCGAGTCAAAATAGGAGTGGAGTAGAGGGGACAGAGAAGGGTGTTTTGGTACTGACCTATACATCTCCCTGAAGATTGTTTCACACTTGCTTTTGGCCAGCAATCATTCTGCCATCCTCTCTAGCTACAGCAGCCTGGGCGTTTCATTCATTAACATACTGGACAAAGGCAAAGCTCTTATGAACGAAGCAACCCACACTTTACCATGCCTCAAGAAGATATCCTCTATCTACATCAGATTTCTTCACCACAAGAGTGTTCAGATTCCCCATGAACACACGGGAATCCATGGAGCAAGGATCTGTCTTGGTAATATTGCTCTAGCCATCATGTTTAAAGATAAAGTTGCTGACAGTGACAAAAACTAGCTGAAAATCAAAAGAAAAATCTCACAGAAGAGGGATGACAGAAGAGATTCGATTCCGAATTTCCTTCTCCCAGGTTCTACATGGAGTTGACTGCTGCTCGAGGTCAGCAATGCGGAAGGAACTGTTCAGTTTCCATCTCTTCATAAAAAATTGCTTTTTTGTTTTTGCTTTTGTTTTTACTCTTCAAAATAAAATGAAATTTAAAAGGAAGAGTGGTCTCTAGTTGCATCCATTTACCAATAAAAGACTCAAACTTATCCTGTTTCATAGCTTAATTATACTACATTGTGTGAAAATACCACATATTCTTTATCCATTCTTCAGTTGATGGGCTGGGCTGTTTCCAGCATTTACCTATGAAAAATTGTGCTACAATAGACATGAGTTCACATATATCTCTGTGGTATGATGTTTTCAGTTCCTCTGCAAAAAAAAATACCCAGGAAGGGAATAGCTGGCTTGAATGGAATCTCCAATCCTAGTTTTGAAGAAATCTCCACACTGATTTCCATAGTGGTTGTACCAATCTACACTCCCACCAACAGTGCAGAAAAGTTCCTTTTTCACCACAGCCTCTATAGCATTTGTTATTGGCTGACTTCTTGATGTTAGCTATTCTTTCTTGGGTGAGATGGAATCTCAGTGTTGTTTTAATTTGCAATTCTCAAATGGCCAGTGATGTTGAACATTTTTTCCTATATTTGCTTGACATTTGTAATTCTTCATCTGAAAAGTGTATATTCATCTCAGATGCCCATTTTTGAATTGGGTCTTAGAATATGGGAAGCCTGATTTTTAAAAATTCTTTATGTGTTTTAGATAGAAGGCCTTTGTCAGAGGCACAGTCAGCAATAATTTTGTCCCAGTTTGTGGGTTTTCTTTTTACTCTGTTGGAGATTTGCTTTAAAGTGCAGAAACTTTTCAAAAAGATGAGATTCCAGTTGTTGATTCTTTGAAGTATTTCCCATTTAGTTTAGTTTTTGTTCCTGAACTCTATCTATCCCTGTCTTTTAAGATTTATACCTACATTTTCTTCCAGAAGATTTAGTATTTCTGTTTTACTATTTAAATCTTTGATCCATTTTGACTATAGTTTAGTGCATGGTGATGGACATTAGTCTAATTTTACCCTTCAGGATGTGGAAAGCTGGTTTTCTGGAAACATTTAAAGAGGCAATCTTTCTTCCAGTGAGCTTGTCTGGCTCCTTTATAAAAGAAAGATAAGGTGGCTGAGTGTGTTTGCAGTTATGTCTGTATCTTATAATCTGTTTCATTGATACTCAGGTTTTTTTTCTATGTCTGGCTAATATTAAAAGTGATATGTTGAATAGAAGTGGTGGTAGTGGGCATCCTTCCCTTCTTCCTGATTTTTGATGGAAAACATTCATATATCTTCCATTCATTATGATGTTTGTCATAAATAGCTTTTATCAAATTCAAGTACATTCCTTCTACTTCTATTTTTATTAGATACTTATCATGAAGAGATGTTGAACTTTTTAAAAGCCCTTTTCTGTGTATATTTATATAACTATATGTTTTTTGTCCTTGCTTCGGTTTATGTGTTTACTGAATTTATTATTTGTGTATGTTGAACCATTCTTGTATGTCTAGATGAAACATACTTATTAATGATGTATGACATTTTTGTTGTTTTTCTGCTTTCTATTTGCTAATATCTTGTTTAGAATTTTTGCATCTTTTTAAGGAGTTCTACCTGTAGTTTTCTTTTTTAGTTGGGTATCTATCTGGTTTTGGTATTAGAATTATGCTGTCTTCCATAAATGAGTTTGCAGGCATCCCATTCCTTTTCATTTCTTTGAGAGTTTGAGGAGTATTGGTGATATGATATCCTATTAGTTTTGTATAATTTTAATCTATCAGTTCCTGGGCCTTTTTTAGTTGATAGTTATTATTTTTCCTTGTTATTTGGTCATTTCACATTTTTATGTCTTCTTGGATTAGCTATGATAATTTGTATCAGTCTAGGAATCTGCCTATTTGAATTTATTGCAATTTGTTGGAGTAAAATTTTTCATAACACATTTTCTTTTTTTGCCATAATTTTATTGATAAAAAAATAGCAATGAGACAGTTTCAAATCAAATCAGTAGGACAGTTTCAATAATTAATACACTGCATACATTCTTCTTAGTGGTTAATTGCTGTACAAGATGCGGACTTGATATCTTATTTACTCATAAGACACTTTCTTGAAAATAAAATATAACAGGAAAACAAGTTCTAGAATGATTTTTCAGGATGCTCATAATATAAGCCCTATTCAAAAATTAAGCCCTACTGAAGATAATCAGCCAGACATGTGCATTTTAGTATTTCCCCCAACACATAATGGATATATTGAATTATAAAATAATACTACTATATAATTAAACATAAATAAATAATATTGACATTAACACTTAAAATCAATGATAGTATAAATTAAAATTATTTGTAAATACCCAAGAATGTACCTTTGAAGTATAGGTAAATGACTATGTAAACAAATGCCCTTAAGGCTTATTTTGGAATGACCAGAGTACAGATGTATCATGACTAATGCATGCACTAGTAATAAATAGATGTGATTTTTAAACATAATTATTCATAGTTCTATTCATCATGTGTTTTAACAGACATACTTAATACATTCATGTGACATAAAGAAAAATTTTCTAAATTTTGATGCCTGAAATTTTTTGTGATCATCCTTCTTAACTGTTATGATTTTGTTGACATTCCTGTTTCATAAGTCTTCAATTAATACATTATTTAATAGAAACTTTTTGAAATCTAGCGGGCAAGAGGTCATGATGTGGAAGATGAATCTATGGGATAAAATCACAGACAGATTTTTTTGTCAATGCAAAGTGAGAAAGCTACTTTGACAAGAAATGCTCATTTAAGGATATCCCTGTTATTAGACATGAGAGATTGGCACCAGTGACTCCACAGGAAATGGAGTTGAAAAAAAATAGGTCAGAATTTAGAATTTAGAGGATTATGAAATGTTTCAGAAGATTACATGGTTGTATTAGCATAAATATAGATTGTTTTACCTCAATAAATGTTGATGTTAGTACATGAAAAATAAGATATCCCCTGAAAATAAGTTCTACTCTGTCTTTAGGAGCAAAAATGAGTATGAAACCCACTCTTATTTTGGGGGAAGTATGGTAGTAGTCACTATTTTCTGGATTTTGTCAGTGTCTGTTGTGATTTCATCTTTTCTATTTGTAATTGCATTGGTGTGACAATTTTTTTCTGTTTTTTCTTGGTAACTTTGGGTAAGGGAAACATGTCAGAGCTTCGAGGAAGATTGCAGAGCAGTAAGCAGCAAACAAAGAGCTTTTCTGAGAATTACTGTTAAGACACTAAAATATAGCAACCCAAGAAACAGAAGAAGGCGGAAGTGGATCTGCTGAACCCAGGAAGGGTCTGAAGTGTGATCTGAAGTCCATAGGGAGAATCAAGAGAGAAACTTCAATAAAGAAAAAGGAAGTGGCATGGGTCCCCTTCTCCCTGTCAGGACTTACTGAGTGGAAAGAGCAGTTCTAAAAAATGAAATACTTAAGAATTAATCTAACAAAGGAAGTAAAGGATCTATATATTGAAAAACTACATTAAGATTTCTTGAAAGTGTTAATATTCAATTGTTTGTCCAATCTTGCATAACTATATCTGTTAATTGGAGCAAAAGATTTGATGATAAAAATAGACAATATAACAACCACTGTTAATTAGCCATTCCTGTTTTGAAAATCTGTAACATATGTATTGTTATATGTTACCTTGTTTCTGTCCTTTTTCTATTTGTTTTTGCTTCTGTTCTTATTATTCAAAATAAAATTTAAAAAAAACATTCGGGATATGATAAAAAAAAAAAAACCTGCAGATGCACCGTGACTGCTGGGGACACCAGAGGCCTCTATGGGGAGGTGCAACAAAGGAGTGGACTCTATAAACTGCACTGGCTCTTGAGTGGGGCAGATATGGCCATTTCATGGGGGAGGGCGATTTGCAGGGAGCCACCATGAATAGGGGCCAACTGAGCTCAGAGCGCAGAACATCTACTGGCTCCATCTAGTGGATCCAAGCTGAGTTTAAGCCTGTAGGAGGTATGCTATTACTGCTACAGTTTCAGTGGGTCTGGTTCCAGCCTTACAGCCAGAAACTAGCCTTAACTTCCAGGGAAATAGACATAAAACTATGGAAATTGTCCACTTCCCCTCTATCAAACTACTTATGTCTTGCTGGGATAAATCAACATGGATCTGGATTATGTCTCCTCACATTGTCTACCAGTGACAGCACACACACACCTTGAAGTGAACAATATTTTTTGTCTCTCTCGGATTTTGAGGTTTATTTTCATTCATTGATTTTATTTTTATAAGTGCGAATGTGGTTTCTAGTCTTTGTGGCCTTTGCTCTGTTCTGTTATTCCTTTTATTTCTTCTTTCCCTCTTTCCATCCTGTCTTCTGCACTAGTTTCCCAAAGTTGCATGATTTTCCGTTGTCTTCCAGCCTTGCTTCTAATCTTTTCCTCTCATTTTAGTTCTCTCTTTCTCCCTAACCTCTGTTACATTTTATCTCCAGGAGGTAAATTTGGCATAGTGAGGGGTTATGTGCTGCATACAGTTTTCAGGTTCCAGGGATATAACTCAGTAGCACAGTAGCTACCTGGCAAACACCTCACAAAACTATCTTTCAAAATTGATGGAGAGGGGGCGAGAGATGGCTTAGTAGAATAAGTGCTTGCCTGGCAAGCATAAGAGCCTGAGTTCAATCCCTGGTTCTGAAAAACAAAAATTGATGAAGAAATAAGATACTGCCACAACAAACAACACCAGAGTAAATTCGTGAACTCCAATACAGCACTCCAAAATGTTCTGAAGGGCATTCTAGAAAAAAATAACAGTGACTATAATTCCATAAACCCAAAAGAAAAAATCCACCAGGCAAGGCAAAAAAAATAAAGGGAGAAAAGGCAGCAAACAACAGGAGTATAACATGATAAGGATAAGTCAATACATACCAGTACAATGATCAATATTAATGGCTGCAATTCACCAATCAAAATAAACAGACTAACAGAATAGATCAAGAAACAAGATCCAACAATATGCTGCATAAAGATCTAATTAAAAGAAACTCATGGACTAAAAGTAAAAGGATGAAAAAAATAGAAAACTTTCACTCTAAAACCAGAATCAAGGCGTGCATGTCCACTGTCACCACTCTTATTCAGTGTAGTTCTGGAAATCTTAGCCAGAGTAATTCAAGAAGAGAGAGAAATAAAATGAATAAGAATTGGAACAGAAGAAGTTAAATTATCATTATTCACACATGATATGATACTCTACATAGAAGACCCAAAAAAAGTCCACCAAAAGATTTCTAGGTTTGATAAACAAATTCGGTAACATAGATAATAACTACACAGTCAACACTCAAAAAATCAATAGCCTTCTTATATAGAAAAAACAAACTCGGTGAGTGGCATCCAAAAAAGGAAAAGAAATACCTAAGAATCAATGTAGGGAAGAAAGTAAAAGGCCTGTGCACTGAAAATTGTAGTACTTTGAAAAAGGAGTTTAAAGAAGTTATCAAAAAAAATTGGAAAAATGGGGGGGGCAGGGAGATACCTCAGTAGGATAAGTGCTTGCTTGACAAACACAAGGAGAATGACCTAGAGAGAAAAAAATTCTCACAGGCTTTCACAGAGAGCAAATTGGTAAAGCAATGGCCATTACTCATCCAGACGGCTGACACAGATGAAAGATCTAAAAGCTGCTCTACATGATTTCAGGGTAAATCCTGAGGAAATTTGACTGACCTTGTCAGATACAAAAGTTACATTCTTAGTTATATAGGTCTTGCTTTAACTTGGTCTTAACCGTCCAGCAGAAAAGTATAACCATGAGGTACAAAAAGCAATGCCATATTAATATGCTGAGCTGTAAAAGGCTCAAGTCAACAACTTCTGACAATTGCTTGATCTGCTGATAACCCACTATTAATATGGACTATTGGACTATGTAGGATTACATTGCTGAATTCAAGTACCTACCATCTGGCCTCAAGTATGAAAAGGTTCTTTAATGCCTTCTGCAAATACAGCTTCTCTAACAGGGATAGAACATCCATCTCTGACAAAACAAAACAAAAACAAAAGGGGATATAAATGAAAGACCATTTTGTAGTGAAAAGAATATGTATATATAAAATAGTTAGGATAGATATACAGCTACTTTCTCTTAGTTCAATGAGAAGAAAGATTTGTACTAATATTGTTTAGACAAGAGATCATGTCCTCATCTTGTACTATGAATAACTACTACAAAGACAACAATATACAATGTATTAACTATTGTAACTGTCCTACTAACCTGTTTTGAAACTGTCTCATTGCTATTTCTTTGTCATTAAAATTAATTTTAAAAACATAACAAAAAGAAAAGAGTTATTAAGTTGAGGATAAGGACAGAATGAGTGGGAGAAAGAGATTTATCTATGTATGTAAGCAGGATGGTTTGGACAACTGTACTGTGCATTTCTGCTGGTCTAGGGAAAGGAGCAGACAATTGTTTTGTCTCCTTTACTCAATTGTTTGTACTTTTTGTCTTCTTAATTTCTTATATATTTCTTGCTTTTTTTCTTTCTTCTTGCAATTTTATATACATATATCTGGTAATGTGAATAACTGATTGGAACACTATACATTATAACAAATACTGTTAAATTCATATTACTTTGTTAAGTGAAATTCTGTACACTTGTAATTTTTTGTGCTTTAATACTGTTTTGTACTCTTTTTATAAGAGTTAAATCTTTTTTTTCTTAAATTTTATGTATTTGTGTGTGTGTGTGTGTAGCCAGCTCAGCCCACCAGGGGGCGGGGCTGGCTGGCATGTGGTGCCGGGGGATTGAACCGTGGTGCCTGTGCTTTGCTAAGCTTGTTCTAAGTAGGTGCTTTAGACAACTGAGCCATCTCACCAGCCCTGTACTCTCTTTAAAAAATAAAAAATACTAGAGATTAACAAGAGGAGAACATACAAATTTATCTAATACAACTTTTATGTGACAGAGGAAACCTCATAAGGAAATAAAGACACAAAGAGATTTTTAAAAATTGAAAAAATATCCCTTACTCTTGGATAGGAAAAACCAATATAGTGAAAACGGCCCTACTTTCAAAGTTAGTATATATATATATTTTATGGCATGTTATTCAAAACTCCAACAGCATATCTCACAGTATTAGAGAAAAAAAATCCAAAATTTCATTTAGAAGGAGAAACAATCCTGGACAACAAAGGCAAGGGAGGAGGCATCACAGTCCCCAACTTGAAATTATAATACAAAGCTATATGATTTTTTAAAAAACATGTTATTGATACAAAAGACCCAAATATCAATGGAATAGATTAGAAGATGAAGATATAACTACAAACACACTCAGCCACCCTATCTTTGACAAAGGGGTCTAACATGTTCACTGGAGGAAAACTAGCCTGTTTAATAAATGGTGCTGGAAAAATTGGCTTTCCACATGCTGAAGCTGAAAACTAGACCCATACTTTTCACCATACACTGAAATAAAATTGAAAGGGTCAAAGGTCTAAATATTAAAACAAAAAGTCATTGAATCATCTAGGAGATAGAATAGCTAGAACCATTGAAGATATTGGTATAAGCAATGATTTTATGAACAAAATTCCAGCCTGACAGGAATTGTCACAAGGAATTAACAACTGTGATCTCATTTTTTTTAAAAAATTATTTATTTGGTACAGGATCACGTTATGCAACTAAGACTCATAATGATCCTCCTTTCTCAGATGCTCCAGGAATGGGATTACATGTGAGCAGCACCACACTAGGTTTTGGTGGCCAGCACAGTGCACCTGAAGTTTTGGGGCCAACTTGGCATGCAGTACCGAGGAGCGAACATGGGTCCCTGTGCTTTCCAGGTAGGTGCTTAGACAACCAAGCTATTTCTCTGGCCTGTGATCTAATTTTACTAAAAAGTTTTTGCACAGAAAGTAAACCACTAACAGAGTGCAAAGACAATCCACAAAGTGGGAAAAAATTTACCAGCTGTTCCTCAGACAAAGGATTACAGTGTAGAATATACTCTTAAAAAAGAGATCATCGAGGATTTCAGAAAATGGAAAGATATTCCATGCTCCTGGATAGGAAGAACCAACATCATAAAGATGGTCATACTCCCAAAATCACACCTATAATATTCAAATAACGGAACTTAACAAAAAAGGGGATACAGATGAATGTCGA
>NW_004524747.1:3174635-3179187 GCF_000260255.1 Octodon degus
ACTAAGAAGCACTAATAAAATTTAAAATAAAAAAAATGCTAAAAAAATAATAATAATAATTTTAATTATACCTTCCAAAACAACTTATTTTTTCAGCACTGGGAATCAAACCCAGGATCTTGTGCATGCAAGATAAACATGCTAACACTGAACGAAATCCACAACATGTTAGTTGTAAGATACTACCTAAAATCTTGGAATCCCAGCAACTGTTTTGCAGTCCTTTCAGGAATAGCAACTGTTGCTTCACTTGGACACAGTTTACTCTTATTCTCCAGGTAGGCAGTGGTGTTTGTGGTGAATTTTACTGATAGTCCTCCTGCTTCAGCCTCCCAAATGCAGGAATGATAGACATGTGCCACTATGCCCAGCTTCCAGAGATACTTTTGGGCAGAAAAATCCACTTATGCTTTCTCAAACTCCCTCTAGAAAGCAAAAGATATTGCCAGGAAAAAATGCTAAAGCATATACATGCTCATCTGGACATTTATATTAATATCAATAAGCATACAGACAATGGCAGTAAAAATCATTATGCTAGATGCTGGATAAGTGATTCATATATGTGAGATGTGATCTAAAATGTATTGAATGTTAAATTTTATTATTATAGTAAACGATACACTGCAATTAATCCCCCTCAAAATACTTCGCAGGGGTAGGGGATATAGTTCAGTGGCACAGTGCTTGCCTGGCATGCACAAGGTTGTGAGTTCAATTCCCAGTACCAAAAAAAGAAAAGAAAATACTTCTTCTCATTTCAAACATACTCATTTTTTCCACTTCCTGAAGTCATTCTGGCAGTCCTTTTCCAGGAGTATCTTTAGTTGCACTATTGTAACTGCCTCAATGGCCTCAATTGTTTTAAAGCATTTCCCTTTTTTGTTTTCTAATATCAATTATTATGAATTATTTCTTTTTTTCTTTCAGTACTTTTGCAGTACATGCTGTTTATATTCAATGTGGGAGTGGGTACATATACAAAATACAGCTTATTTCTTTTTCAGTCCCCTTCCTACTAACCTCCCTCCCTCTGCCCATAAATCTCCTTTCTGCATTTTCATTGTTATTATTATCTTTAGCTCATGTTATCAACACACTATGTTTACAGTAATTTAAGTTCCTATATGTAGTGTGCCTTAATTGTACTTACTTTGCTTTCCCCCAGCCCACTCCCCTCACACTCATCTCCTGAATCACATTCCATTTGCAAGAGATCTACCCCCCTTCATTTTTACTATCCATGCTTTATGATTTTCCTTGTACTTTGCCTTACTCAAAAGAGAATTACCATATAGTATTTAAGCTTGTGTGACTGATTTATTTCACCCAATAATAATATATTTTCCAGATACATACATTTTCCTACAAAGGTCTCAAATTTGCCCTTGTTTGTACTTCAGTAGCATTCTATCATGCATAGATACAACATTATCTTTATCCATCTATTTGCTTATGAGCATACACCTACTTCCAGGATTTAGCTATTATGAATTGTGCTGCTATAAATATTGGTATGTATGTGTCTCAGTTACTTTTTACTCATTGCTAGGACAAAATACCCCACACCCCAAATTAATGAAGGAAAGGTTTATTTTTTTTTCTTTTTTCTTTACCTTTTTGTTTGTTTGTTTGTTTGTTTCTTTTTTTTGTTGTTGTTGAACCAAGGATTGAACTCAGGCCCTTGTGTTTGCCAGGCAAGCAGTTACTCTACTGAGCTATCTCCCCAGCCCCAGGAAAGGTTTATTTAGTCACAGTGTGTGGAGGATTTAGTCTATACTCTGTTGGCTCCAAGGCAAAGTAGCACATGGCAGAGAGCAGTAATTCCTGGCAGCAGAAAACAGTAAAGAGCAAAGGAAGGGGAGGCAGCTGTGAATTCTAGCAAGTCTCTCACTCCTCCTTACATTATAAGCAGGTTACCCTGGGGAGGGAGTGTAGAACTCACACAATATTGGTGCTCTCCTCTTGCACAGGATGAGGATGTTTACAAAGAACCCTGACTCGCTGCTGAGTCGCTGTGGTGCTTGGTGTCTATTTGTCCCCCCAAAGTCTCATGTAGGTCATGAGATAAACTCAGCAGGAGGAGAAGCGAATGGCTTGAAGGGTGGGGCCAGGGGACTAGGGCAGAGCTTGAGGGGCAGGGCCAGAGAAGCACTAACTGTGAAACTGGCAGCATGCACTGCCCCCCAGCCTGCAGCCTCTCAAAGATGTGGAGAGTGTCCTGCCAGATGCGGTCATGCACCATCCTCTCCTCCAGATCCTGTAGAGCAGGCCAGCAGTGTCTGTGATTGAGGCCTCTCAGGCAGGGGAGATGTTTGGAGAAGACAGAATCACTGACCCTCTCTTGGGAGCAAATAAGGCTCCAAAGTCTTACGACACAATTCAGGCTGTTTTAAACTATGAAACCTCCGGTAACTGTGAGCTAAATAAACCTTTCTTTCCTTCATTTTGAGTGTTGGGTGTTTGTCCCAGCAATGAAAGAAGAGTAACTAATACAGTCACTTAATTACACCTTTAAAATTCTCTAGTTGACACAATGTATCAAAATGTACCAGTACGGAACTTATTTCTGTAGTATGACCTTTTTAGCTCTTTAGGGAAAATACTTAGAAGGGGTATACCTGGGTCATATGGAATTTCTAATTTTAGTTCTTTGAGAAATTTCCATACTGGTTGTACTAGTTTGCATTCCCATCAACAACATAGGAAGGTTCTTTTTTCACTATACCTACACCAGTATTTATTGTCCTTTGACTTTTTCATGATTGGCATTTTTTTTCTGGTATAAGATGGGATCTCCTTAGTATTGTTTAAATTTGCATTTCTCCAATGGCCAGAGATGTTGAAAATTTTGTTTGTATATTGTTTGCCATTTGTAGTTCTTCTGATAAATGTCTGTTCATTTCACTTGCTTTATTGGGTAGAATAATTTTATGTAGTTTAGTTTTTAAATTGTTTATGTATTCTAGGTAATAGCTCTCTGTCTTAGGAATGGCTGGCACATATTTTCCTATTCTGTAGGTTGTCATTTCACTACACTATTTGATTTTTCGCTGTGCAGAAACACTTTTATTTTATGTAATCCAATTTGTTGGTTCTTGTTTTTTCCTGGTGCAACTGAAAATGTGTCTTTAAAAATCCTTTCCTACAGCTATGACTTCTAGCGTTTTACCAATTTTGTCTTCCAATAGATTGTGGTCCTGCTTTAATGTTTAGACCTTTGATACATTTTTATTTTAGTTTATCACATAATGAGAAACATGGGACCCACTTCAATCTTCTGCAAGCACAAATTTAGTTTTCCCAGCACCATTTATTAAAGATGCTATCTTTTCTCCAGCTTATACTTTTGGCCTCTTTGTCAAAGGTCAAATAGATGAATGTGGTTGGGGATGTTTCTGGATCCTCAATTCTGTTCCATTGATCACACATATCTATATCTGTGCCATTTTAGAATTAATTTTATAAGTACCCCTTTGATATACATAATGATCATTTTCATAAATAAATCCTACGAGGGAAATTTACAGCAATGAATTCCCACTTGGTAATAACATAGTCAACTCAAGTAAATAAACCAATGTTGAACCACAAGCTTCTAGAAAAAGATAAGCAACTGAGACCCAAAGCCCATAAAGAGAAGAAATTATAAGGATCAGAGTGAAAATTTATGTAATTGAGACAAGAAACACAAAAATCAGAGAGTTCATTCTTTGAAAGGTTAAAATTAACTGGCAAGCCTTAGCAAACCTATTCAAGGAAAGAAAAGATTAAAACCAATGCAAGTAGGAATGAAAAGGGTGAAATCATAATGGATACTGCAGAAATACAGAAAATCATTATACCTGTTTTTAGAATTTGTACTCTAGTAAGATGGAAAACTCAGGAATTGTGTTCGCAGCCACCGCCAAGCTGCCATTGCTCTCTAACGCTAGCGCTGCCTCTCACTCGCTGAGCTCTAGCCAAAGGAGAAGGGGGTAAGGAGCTCCCTGTACCATGGCTCGTACCAAACAGACTGCCCATAAATCCACTGGAGGTAAAGCACCCAGAAAACAACTGGCTGCAAAAGCTGCTTGTAAGAGTGTGACCTCTACTGGAGGGGTAAAGAAACCTCATCTCTAAAGGCCTGGGACTGTGGCACTCTGTGAAATTAGACATTATCAGAAGTCCACAAAAGTCACATTTCTTGTTTAATTTCATCTGTGACCCATTGGTTGCTGAGTAGGGTGTTGTTTAATTTCCATGTATTTAGCGAGTTTTTCTCATTTCTTTTGTCATTTATTTCAAGTTTCATTGCACTGTGGTCAGATAATATGCATGGGATAATTTCTGTTTTCTTGCATATACTTAACTATGAATTATGGACCAGTATGTGGTCTATTTTAGAAAATGACCCATGTGCAGCTGAGAAAAGTGTGTATTCAGCTGTGTTTGTGTGGAACACTCTGTATATGTCCACCAAGTCTATTTGTTTCTAGCTCTGGTTCAGTTCTGTTATTTCTTTGCTAATTTTTTTTCTGGTTGACCTATCTTGTGGGGATAAGGGGGTGTT
>NW_004524747.1:3182096-3195634 GCF_000260255.1 Octodon degus
AGGAAAGCCAACATTTTGGCCCTAGCCTTCCAAGGTCCATTAAGACTCAGGACATATGAGAACTTGTACTGTGACGTCATGTACCTCGGTAGTGTCCCAAATTTTCTGATCAAGGAGATTATGGGGCCAAAGAGGAAAGTGATCGATGATGTAGAGTGTGCCTAGGGAGAGACACATGGAGAGAGGACATTCTCTCAGGCTTTCACAGACAGCACATTGGCCAAGCAATGGCCATGACTCATCCACATGGCTGACACTGACAAAGGTTCTAAAATCTGAGGTACAGGATCTCAGGATAAATCCTGAAGGGATTTCACTGACCTTCTGAGACCCAAAAGCTACAACTCTCGTTGCATAGGCCCTGCTTTACCTTGGTCTTAACCATCCAGCAGAAAAGTATAAAAATGAAATATAAGAAACAAAGCCATGGTCTTATGTTGAGCTGTAGGGGACTCATGTCAACAATTTCTAACATTGCCAGTGAAGTGGAAGACCCAATACTATTATGGACTACTGGACTCTTTTAGAATATTTTGTTGAGTTTACACACCTATAATATTCAAATAGCAGAACTTAACAAAAAAAAGTGATACAGACGAATGTGGATTTTGTATCTGTGTATTTGAAGTGGTTGGATAGATATACAGTTACATTCTCTTCATGAATAGAGGGATTTGTTCTAATGGTGTTTGTAAATAGAATATCAAGTCTGCATCTTGTACAGCAATTAACCACTAGGAAGAATGTATACAATGTGTTAATTATTGAAACTGTCCTACCAATTTGGTTTGAAACTGCCTCATTGCTATTTGTTTCTCAATAAAATTATGGAAAAAATAATGAAAAAACAATGTAGAATACATAAAGAACTCAAAAAATAGACTTTCCTCCAAATTTAAGTATCTAATCCAAAAATGGCCATCTGACATGAATACACATTTCTCAGAAGAAGCACAAACGGTAAATAATTACATGCATAAAGTTTAACATCACTAGCCATTTTAGAGATGCAAATTAAAGCAACACTGAGATTCCATCTTACTCTAGAAAGAATGCATTTCATTAAAAAAATCAGCCAATAACAAGTGCTTGTTGGGCTCTGAGAAAGAAAGGAACACTTCTCCATTGTTGGTGGGAGTACAGATGGGTACAATCACTGGAAATTAGTATGAAAATTCCTCAGAAAAATAGTACTAGAAATTCTGTTTGACATAGCTATTCTCTTCTTGATATCTTCCCAAATGAATTAAAGCACCATACCACAACGATATATGCACACCCACATTTATAGCGGCGTAGTCCCTAATGGCCAACACTTGAGAACAGCTCAAATGCCCATCAACTGGTGAATGGATGAATAAAGTATACTTTTAATACAATGGAGTAAATACTACTCTACCATAAAGAAGGATAAACTCGAGACATTTCAAGGTAAAAAGATGCACATTAAGATCATATTCTTAGTGAAGTAAATCGGACATACATATAAATACCATACTCTTTCTCTGATGTGGGATATCAAAAGTGTAAATAAGGACCAAAAAATAGGTATTGTGAAATAGGTACTGTGACTAGGTATTATGAAATACCTGTTAGGTATTGTAGATATTTTTGTATTGCGGAATAGGAAGAAAATGTTTAAATGGGATGGGGAACAATGGAAAGGGGGAGGAAAGAAAGAAAAAATAAAATATAATGAGAAAATAAGGAAAAAGTGGAAATAAACCTTTTGTAAATGATGAGGGAAGGAGGGCTGAAAAGCAGGAAGAGGAATGGGAAAACAGAGAAGGTATATCCTGTAGATGTACGAATTCTCTATGATGAATATGATCATTGTGTGTGTCTAAAATGTACCAATAAAATCTGATTTTAAACAAAGCAAGATATCAATTTTGGCATGATAAAAAGAAAAAACCTTTTAATCCGGCAGATATGAAAACCAAGGACAAACTATTCAAGGTTAAAATACTGAATAGTTGTATAGATCTATCAATTTAAGTGAAGAGTTCAAATATGATGTAGAGTTCTTTCAGCAGACTACATCCAAAGGAAATTTGCATTGTAGATGAATACTTGGGTTTTTTTCAGAATGCTTTTATTTGTATGTAAATCTTTCATCTTTAGTGACCTAACATTTCATGGCCCAAACCACAATAAGTAGTTAAAAGAAATTTACAGCAATTTTTCTCTCTGAAGTGCTGTTATTTTGGCAGTTGTTTATAGCATTGCAGGCAAATTCAAGAGGTATGCACCATCCATTTATGCAAGTGAATTCTGTGTTGTTGTTGCAGCTCCTGAACAAGTAATCTGCCTCATCATTGTTGTCACCACAGTCATAATAATCACAGGGTTACCCCTGTGATTATCAGTAATGGTATCAGTCACAGTGCCCATTGGCACAGGTGAAGGTTGTCAGCGGGCAGGCATGAAATGCTAGGGACAGGAGAAAACATC
Source organism: Octodon degus (assembly GCF_000260255.1). Taxonomy (NCBI): domain Eukaryota; kingdom Metazoa; phylum Chordata; class Mammalia; order Rodentia; family Octodontidae; genus Octodon; species Octodon degus. Next base: position 3,184,551 of record NW_004524747.1, read on the forward strand.
ATATAAAAACTTAATTAAAGCATAATTTTCTCTTCTTAAGTGATCCAGTTGAATAAAACAGACACTTTGAGTTCACCTTTCAAGGCAAAAGTGGCTGCCAATCAGACTGCATGGAAAGGGAAACAATACTTTAAATCAGTTGGATTAAGCAAACTGTGCTGTATGTGTTTTTTAAACAAATGATGTATTTTATGCAAACAGTCAAAATCAGTCCATGTCTCTGTCATCTAAAATTAAAAGTTTGTCTCAACCACAAAAAAATGTTTGGATAAGGGTTTGTTTTTTATTTTTTAATTTTTCAAAGAACCATCTCTTTGATTCTTTATATTTTTACTTTTTTATATTTTTATAGTCTCAATTTCATTGATTTCCAATGTAATATTTATTATTTCACTTTAATATTTACAATTTTGCTTTGGGCCTAGATTGTTATTGTTTCTTGAGTATCTTAAGATTCCTTGTAAGGTTATTTATTTGAGCTGACACTAGTTTCCTCATTGAAGCATTTATTGGAATGAATTTTCCTTCTTGGGACTGCTTGCTTTGTGCCCAGAAGTTCTGGTGAATTGTACAGGCATTGGCCGTAACTTCCAGAATTTTTTGGCTTGATTTTTTTGTGTGACTCATTGGTTGTTCAAAAGGTGGTGTTAATTTCCCAGGTGCTTCTAATTTTCCATGATCTCTTCTGTGATTGATTTCTGCTTTTGTTGCAGTGGTCTGATAGGACACATGAGTTGATTTCAGCTCTTTTATATTTATTTAATCCAGCATTGTGAACTACTCTGTGATCTATTTTGGAGGAAATACCACCATACTGCAAATAAGAATGTATCCGCTGTAATAGTAGGGTAGGATACAGAACTCTGTAAGTATCTATTAAGTTCTTATGTTCAAGGACAGGTTCAGCTCTGATATTTCTTCTTTGATTTTCTTTTTGTTTAGTTAATTTATCTCTTTGACAAAGTGGAGTATTAAGAATACCACTATGGGGGCCAAAGATATAGTTCAGCAGCATATAAGCCTGCCCGGCAAGTGCAAGGTTCCAAGTTCAGTCCCTTGTACCAAAAAAAAAAAAAAAAAAAAAAAAGAAAGAAAAGAAACAATTCAAAACAAAACAAAAAAATGTGATTTTCTAGTACTTATTTGATCTTTGCTTTATGAAAATAGGTGGTCTTGGGCTGGGGAGATAGCTCAGGGGCATAGCACCTGCCTGGCAAATGCAAGGTCCTGAGTTCAATTCCTGGCTCTGCATGCCCCAAACCAAGAATAGTGGTGCACGCCTGTAATCCAGAAACCTGTGTAAAAAAACAAAACAAAAAAGGAAAGCAAAAGAAAATAGGTGTTCCTTTATTTGGTGCGTACATTTTTATAAGCATTATCTCTGATTGCGTTATGTCCTTAACTAGTAGTGTTTTGATTTCTACTCTATAAATAGTATCTTTGGGGGTTATATGAGATTCTTGAAAGCAATAATCTTGCTTTCTGTTTTTTGATCATCTTCCAATCTGTGGCTTTTATTTGGAGAGTTGAGATAATTAATATTGAAAGATATTCTGAGAATTATTGATTATTTACTATCACTGTACTCTTTCTCTGTTGATGATCCATTGTTTTTCTTTTGGGTTTGGTGTTTCTGTCTAGGATATTCTTGAGTATTTTCTGAGGTATTGGCTTCATAGTCATATATCTCTTCAGCTGTTCTTTTTCATAAAATGTCCTTATATTTCCATCAATTTTGAAGGAAAGTTTTACTGTACATGTTAATGTGGGGTGGAAATTCTTTGTGTTGAGGGCTTGAAATACTTCACTCCTAACTCTTCTGGCCTTTAAGGTTTTTGTTGTGAAGTTTGCTTTAAATCTAGCAGGTGCCCCTTTATATGAATTTTTTTGTTTCTCTCTCTTAAAATTCTGGGGGTTTTGTTATTGTTGTTGTACATCTTCAATTTAATAATGACATGCTTTGGTGACCTTTTTCATGCCTACTGTTTGGTGTGCTGGAAGCTTTGCTTATTTTTATGTTGAACTCTTTTCTCATATTTTTAGAAATTTTCTGCTATTTTTGTAAATATATCAATAATTTCCACTGCATTATCTTCTTCTAACTTTTCTGTAACTCTTAGCCTTAGGTTGATCTTTTTAGTGATGTCCTTTAGCTTCTGGATGGTCTTTTTTTTTCTCTTTGTTTGTGCCTTCTCTGAGTACTATGTCATAATTTCCTATTTTGCCCTCAATTTCAAACACTGTTTTCATATTAGTTATTCTGCAATTTATTATATAGTTTTTTACTTCAAGTATTTCTGTTTGATATCTTTTTGTGGATTCTATGTCTTTGGTGAATATATCATTAATATTTTAGCCAATTTTGGTCAGTTCTTGCAGTTATGTACTTATTTTCTCCAAATCAACCTTGGATATTTTGAGTGAAAATTCAGTGAGCTTTTGGGTCATTTCTTCTTTGAACCTGCAAAATTTCTGCATGTCTTCTTTAAACTTGTCACAGAGTTCCACTACCTAGTATTTGCTTTCCTCTCTGTTTTCTGTTTGTGTCAGTACTGTAAAAGACAGACAGGGAGGGAGGGAGGGAGGGAGGGAGGGGGGAGGAGAGGGAGAGAGAGAGAGAGAGAGAGAGAGAGAGAGAGAGAGAGAGAGAGAGAGAGAGAGATTGGACAATACACATTTTTTGGCCTACTTTTTTAGCCAACAGCAAAGGGAAAGTGGGTGGGAAAAGAGATGGAAATTTGGCCTAGGAATGTGAGCCAGGCAGGGCACTGTGCTGCTGACCTATATCACTATCCATAAAAAATTATTGTTAAGAATGCCCCCAATGTAATCAGCACATCTTTATTCAGGTAAAGGACAAAATAGTTTTATGTGATTCTGATTTTACTTGCTGTACATTATTTACATATTTTCCAAACCCTTTATCAAGCTGGGTGGCCTGGAAATTTCTCTGAATAAATACAGAACTAATAGCTTACTACCTCACATAAGTCTATGTAAAGTTTAAAGGGGATAATCCATACAAAGAAGTTTTAAATCATGCTTGACACATCTTCAATAATTTCCTAAATGTTAGCTACTATTATTATGATTTAGGAGAAGACTTTAGGTGGATCATTGGAAAGTTACACTTTTACTTTTAAAAGTAAAAGGTTTACTCTAAGACATATCTCTTTCTCAGTAACAGCAAAAAAACCCAAACGAAGAGAGAATCTAGGGTGATTACAACTACTGCCTCCCACATACTCTTCCTTGAGAATCTTAACTCTGCTAAAGAGTTACAAATGCATATCTCAATGTGGCAGCCCAGATATCATGCCAAGAATAGTTTCTTCATCCAGAACGGCACAGTTCCTTAAAGGTAAATATTGCCTCAGTGTTTACTATTCATTAGATATTGAAATCTTGGCACCATTTCAGAAAGTTTAGAGCCTAGTTCCTGTCAGATGCACTTCAAGCACTAGATCCTGTCCCATTCCTTCAACAAACTACATGTAGCTCCAGGAACCTGTCCATTTTTCTTTTCACGACAGAGCTGGGCTTTCTGACTGGAGAACCCATTTTAATAGGAAGAAAGCTCCCTGTACTCTGAATGGACTTCAACCCTTGCACTTGTCCTCACTGATAATCGGTGTTTCTTTTCAACATACATTCTAACTTGGGATCTTACATGATCTGTGACTTGTATAACATGTATCATATACTTAGTACACAATGAAAATCATGAAAGAATAATAACAGGGAATGTACAAGAACCTGTTTTCAATCCCCAGCACCTCAAAAAAATGAGTGTTGGTACATGGATAGAAACTAACGGTGGTTAACTTGGACATAAATCTGTCAAAGATTTGAGTTTAGGTGCTTGAGCCATACCAGTTGCGCTTTGAATCTGATTCTTCTCTCCCAGTGATCTCTCTGAACAACTCATTTTCAAGGGAGTTGTTACTGGCAAGGTGTAATAGTCAAGTGTGCCGGTCAAAACATCACTTTTAGGAGGATCTTGTCTACTAGTGTTGTTAATTTTAATATGCTATTGGTCATGGCTAGTTATAGGTCACACCTGGACTTACTGCTTTTTTGCCTGTAACCCCTTCATGGGAATCCCAAAACGATGATTTCAGACACTAAATGCTCTAGAATCTAAAATCATGTCTCCCCACTTCATTTTCAAAGATGCATTTGGAAGAACTGTACCCATGGCATCCATGCCCTTCTTCTTATTCCTTCAGCAGTAATAATCCCTCATTCATCTTGCTTTTTCTCTCAGTTCATGGTTTGACAAGTGACATTTTTATCTCAGGCAAGAAAAAAGTGGCAGATACCCTTTGCTGTAAATAGGTGGCTAGCATCAGCTGGGAATCAAGGTTGTGGGAGCTGAGGTACTTGAAATTCTGCCTCTGTGCTTAAGAAGTACGCTGATTTGGTCCAGGAAACCCAGGGAAGTTCTGCTGCAGCGTGGTAAGCAAAGAAATGTTAATAAAGCACTCAGATTGGGCTCTCCACTGATTACTCAAGAATTCCATGTGACCCCCTGCTTGCATTGGTCACCACTTCTAGGAACTAAAATAGAATTTTGGTGCTAAGAGACAGCAGGCCTTTCAATCCGCTCAGAAAAATGAGCCCACTCCTAAGAGGAGACATGCTATTCTACATAATAGAATGTTACACAGTCATTATAGATGACAGTTATGGGCAATGTATGCGTGGCAACCAGAATGCTAAATAATCTTAAGTGAAAACAGCAAAATAAGAAAGAACAGGTATGCATGCTGATCACAACTACACACAACAGGTGTATAAGGATACATTCTTAAAGAATTTAAGAGAATGAAGAACGCCATAGTTCATTTGCATCATGTACACCCTCCCTCATCACATTTTTAATAATACATGCTTCTAAAGAAAATTTTCACTCTGTTCATGCCGGGTTACAGAAATACTTCCCTGACATGGGAATTACACAACAAGTAATTTGATTCAGGGACAAAGAATTGAATGTTAACAGAGCTGGTACTTTAAAATGGGTTGGCTTGTCCCCCACTTCCTATGTTCAGAGCACTAACAAAACCACAGTTGATTTTGGGTTTAGTACTAAAGTGGAAAAGTCCTTCCATACTCCAAGTTAAGCGAACTAGAAGAGAGGAGTTTAAGAAAATATATTTGGATTTTTATGAGTTTGCCTTATACAGAAACAAAGAAACTGTTTTTGATAGATTGCTAAAAGCTGTTGTTTCATAAAGCATTGCTATATGCTTTCTGTCGTATCAGTATGTCACAGGTAACAGAGCTAGTAAACAATCCAGCCCTTATCTGAGAACCTGGCTGAGTAAAATTCTTTCCCTGAACACCTGATCTCAATACCTACCTAGACTTAGATTTTCTTTTATAATTGACTTTCATATAGTATGTTTGAGTTTTTAAAAAGCTATATTTAGGACTGAGAATATAGCTTAGTGGTAGAGTTGTCTAGCATGCATCAGTGAGGCCCAATAGCATACTAAACAGCCAACTATAGACTATTCAGATGTCATAGTTTTTGCAATAATGACCATTGTCTGATCAAGATTTAGTCCAGAATTGCACATAGCATGTACAGTATCTTTGATTTTTAACTGTATGCCCAGATTAGAAACAAATTTCCCCTAAGAAGATGAAAGGGCAAGCTGCTAGGTGCTCTGCACAATTTATGATGATGAGCTATTGCACCCATATGAGAACTCCATCACCTCTGTACCATCACCTTTAATCCATGACACCTCATGATAATTATTTTCAGAAAACATTCTTACCTTAGCACTTCTAAAAGTGGTACAAAGGGATTTGACAAGTGGTCTATTTTTAGCAACCAGTATGATGAATGTGACAAAGTTAGAGGGCCTTCTTTCTCTATTTTCTATGCTGCTTTTTCTTCCACCTATATTTAAACATTTCACTAGAAGCTGTACTATTTAACTAGAAAATAAGTGCTAAGAAGCACCCACGCTAAGAATGGACAATTTCCAATCTGTTTGGTTTTATTTGCCTGAAATTAAGTATCAACATCTACTGGTCCAACTTACAATGTCTCAACTTTCCAATTATACAAAAGTAAGATACATTGAGTAGAAATGTATATCAATTTTTTGTTTCGACCTTTACCCATGCTGGTAATAATGTGGGACCATACTCTTCAGTGATGAAAGATACCTCTCAGAGGCAAGCAACGGATGCTCTACAGTGAACTACACTGTTATGTGTATTAAATGTATTTTCAACTTACAATTGTTTTATTATTTTGATACAAGGTTTTGCTACCCAGTTCACACTGGTAGCGATCTTCCTGTCTCAATCTCCCCAGCACTGGAATTACAGGTGTGCACCACCATGCCCAGTTTTGGGAGCACCATGGCAAGCAGTATCAGGGATCAATCTCGGGATCTTGTGCTTGCCAGTCAGGTGCTTAGAACACCAAGCTATCTCCCCAACCCTCAGCTTACAATATTTTGCCTTACTTTTGTGTTAATTTTACTGGTACACTTTTGATATACATAATGATCACATTCAACATAGGGAATTAATACCTCTATGTAATGTACCTTGATTTTTCTTTTTTCTCCCATTCTGCTCCCCTCCCTTTAAGTATTCTTCTACTTCTTATTTACAAAATCTTTGCTTCCATATTTTTCCTTCTATCTCTTTCACTCTTGTTTTCATCTTTCCATTCCCCTTCTCCCTCCCTTGTTCCCCTTTCCATTTCACATTTTATCCTTCCTTTCAATATCTATCATCAATTTGGGTTGTTTTTTACCCTTTCAGTTCCTCACAAAAGAGAATCCATGCAATATTTAAATATGTATGTACTGAATCCATCAGAATCAAGGCTTTAGTTTGTTGGTAGTTTTTAAAATATATATATTTGGTACAGGTTCTCACTGAACAGCTTGAACTCATAGGTACAAACATATCACTATGATATCATGTTTTCAGTTCCTCCAGGAAAAATTCCCAGTACGGGGATAGCTGGTTTGAATGGGATTTCCAGTCGTAGTTTTTTAAGGAGTCTCCATACTGATTTCCATAATGTTTGTACCAATCTACATTACCACCAGCAGTGGAGAAGGGTTCCTTTCTCCCCACAGCCCTTTCAACATTTGTTGTTAGTTGATTTGTTTATGATACTCATTCTTTCTGGGGTGAGAAGGTATCTCAGTGTTATTTTAATTTGCATTTCAGTGATGGCTAGTGATGTGGACCATTTTTTTCATATATTTATTTACCTCTTTAATCTCGTCCTCTGAGAAGTGTGTGTTCATATTGGATGCCAGTTTCTGGACTGGATCTTTAAATTTTGGGGCACTAATGTTTTTTAGTTCTTTATATATTCTAGAGAGCAGGCCTTTGTCTGAGTGTTTATTTGTCAAGATTTTTTTCCATATTTGTGGGTTGTCTTTTCTCTTTGTTGGTAATTTCTTTTGATGTGCAAAAACTTCTCAATAAGAGGAGGTCCCAGTAGTTAATTCTTTCAAGTGCTACCACTGCGATTTGATTTTTGTTCTTGTACTCTTTGCCTACTCCTATGTCTTCAAGAGTTCCTCCTACTTTCTCTTCCAGGAGATTTAGTGTTTCTGTTTTTTTGTTTAAATCTTTAATCTACTTTGACTTTAGTTTATTGCATGGTGATAGACCTGGGTGAAGTTTTATTTTTCTGCATGTAGGCAGCCAGTTTTTCCAGCACCATTTGTTAAAGAGGCTATCTTTCTTCCAGTAAGCATGTTTGGCCCCTTTGTTGAAGGTCAGGTGGCTGAGTGTGTTCATAGAGATTTCTGCATCTTCTAATCTATTCCATTGATCCTCAGGTATATTTCATTGCCAGTATCATGCTGATTTTATCACTGTAACTTTGTAGTATAATTTCAAGTCAGGAATTGTAATGCCTCTTGCCTTGTCTTTATTGCCCAGGATTGCCTTTGCTATTCTAGGTCCTTTCTGGTTCCAAATAAATTTTAGGAAGAATTTTTCTAGGTCTGGGAGGTATGTTATGGGTAGGTTGACAGGTATTGCATTAAATATGTACAGCAATTTGGGAGTATGACCATCTTTACGATGTTGGTTCTTCCTATCCAGGAGCATGGAATATCTTTCCATTTTCTGAAATCCTCTACAATCTCTTTTTTAAGAGTACTATAGTTTTCCTTGAAAAGAACTTTGTATTCTTTAGTAAAATGAATTCTAAGGTATTTCATTTTCTGTCGTGCTATTGTAAAAGGTATTGTTCCTCTACTTTCCCTCTCATTGTGTTTGCTATCTGTGTAGAGGAATGCTATTGACTTTTGCGTTATTGACTTTGTATCCTGCAATGATACAGAATTTGCGTACTAATTCTAGTAGCTTCTTGGTGGAGTTTTTTGGGTCTTCCAAGTAAGGTATCATGTCTTCCACAAATAATGATAATTTAACTTCTTCTTTACCTATTCATATTCCTTTTACTTCTCTCTCTTGTCTAAAGACTCTAGCTAATGATTCGAGAACTATATTGAATAGGAGTGTTGATAGAGGGCATCCTTGTCTTGTATGCACTTTGGTTTTAACTTCCTTTTCCTTTTCTGGAAACGTGAAGTTCAAAATTAAGTTACTTATCTGTGATCACTCTGTTTTTCTTATATATGAATTTATTGCTACACATTTCACTGGTAATGCTGCTTTCAGTGCATTCCCTAAGTTCCAGCATGTTGTATTGGTATTGTTGTTCAACTGTAGAAACTCTAATTTCTTGTTTAACTTCAGTCATGACAATCAGTTGTTCTGACAGGTGTTATTTAATTTCTATCCATTTATGAGATCTTTGTGGTTTTAGCCATTAGTTTGTAATTTCTTTTTTTTTTTTAATTTTATGTGTGTGTGTCTGTGTGTGTGTGGCCAGCTCAGCCCACCAGGGGGCGGGGCGGGCTGGCATGTGGTGCTGGAGGATTGAACCGCGGTCCCTTTGTTTTTGCTAAGCTTGTTCTAAGTAGGTGCTTTAGACCACTGAGCCATCTCACCAGCCCCTAGTTTCTAATTTCATTGCATTATCTTCTGATAATATGCATGACCTAATTTGAATTCTTTTACATTTGCTTAAGCATGTTCTAAGGTCTAGTATGTGGTCTATTTCTGAGAAAGAAATGTGCACCTAAAAAGAATCCATATTCTATTATTGTGGAGTGATACCCTCTGTAGATATATACTAAGTACATTTGCTTAAAGATTTGGTTCATATCTGATATTTCTTTATTTTTTTGTCTAGTTGATCTATTTGTGACAGTGAATTATTGCTGTATCTCATTGTAATTGTATTAGTGCCTTTTTAAAATTTCTGTTCATATTTGTTTTATATAGTTGAGTACACTGGTATCTATTGCATATATATTTAAGATTGTTGTCTCTTCCTCTTGAATCGTTCCTTTAACAAGTATTTAATGACCTTCTCTGTTTCTCTTGTTCAGTCTTGGCATGAAATCCACTTAGACTACAAATATATAGCTACCCAATTTTCCCCAGGTTCCTGTTGCATGGAATATTTTTTCTCACTATTTCTTATATGCAGCATACTGTTGGATATTGCTTCTTGATCTATTCTACACGTCTGTTTCTTTTGATTGGTAACTTGAGGCCATTTATATTGATGGTTGTAAATGACATGTATTGACTTATCATTGTCTTATTATTTTCCTGTTGATGGCTTCTTTCTTTTCTCCTCTGAACTGCAAACATGCTGAAATTGTGCTAATAAAAATAAATGTTAAAACTTTGGAAAAAAAGAAAATTAGCTAAACTGGATGGAAGATTAATGCAAAAGAACAAGAAAGATAATTTTTAAAAGTGTAAAATAAAGTAAAAGAAAAACAAATCCCCCTTTAAAATAAAGGAAAACAAGAAATGAGTCCAAGTAAAAATCTTCTGTTTTTCTGAGTGAGTAACTTTTTTCTAGGGACTGCAGTAATAAAAGTCACTAGATACGATGTGTGTGTGGGGGGGATATTTAGCCAATACTAAGATCAATTTTGTTTCCACCTTCACATTTTGGGGTAGGAAAAGATTTTAGAAATTGTCTTAAATTCTTTCCGATGGCTATTAGTCTGTTTAGTTTTATTACAACATCTGAAATTAACATTATCAATTTACACTTTTGTGTGACTGCTGAATTTTTCCCTGCCTTTCCTGCTTAGTATCATTGATTGGTCAATGGTATCAGCCATAGGGCTTTATTCACTCTATTTTCTCCCAGTTTTTGTGTCCTAAGGTCATGGATTTCTCCTCCTAGCTTTACAGCCTTTGGGTTTTTAAAATGCCTTCCTTATTCTAAAGGCCTCTTTTTTGATATACTCCAGGCTGTGGCAACCATTCAAGTCATGATGTATCTCATAAGATTGTATCTCAGGCTATATAAGTACACTTTGTGACATTTGGAGAATGAAACATAACCAAATAATTCATTCCTCAGAATACAGTCAAATTTAATATTTTTTTATCATATGGCTTCTGAATTTTCAGTTATAAATGGTTTCTAATTTATAAAAAATATTATTTCTTAGGATACAGTTATTGTTTCACATTTACATTCATTTTTATTTTTCAATTATTATTTATATATTTGATACAGGGTCTCACTCTGCAGCTTGGAATAGTAGTGATCTTCCCATCTCAGCCTCCCCAGCACTGGGATTATAGGCATGCACCAGCATGCCAAGTTTCAGAGACAGCACAGCACACCCAGTGTTCTAGGCCAGCACAGCATGCAGTACTGGGGATTGAACTTGGGACCTAGTGCTTGCCAGGCAAGTGCTTAAACCACTGAGCTATCTCCCAAGCTCACCCCATTTACATTTTTGTTGTATTTTAGTAAAGGTCTACAGGGTGTACAGGATCTACAGGGTCTCGCAACATGGATTGGACTCATAGTGATCCACCTATGTTCAGCCTCTCAAAAGGTTGGGATTACAGGCACGCCCCACCACACCCAGGCTGAAACAACATCTCAGAGTGCCAGAGTTGGCATGGCAGGCCAGAAATCGAACCTCAGACCACTGAGTCTGCCTAAGCAGGCGCTTTAATCCGTTGAGCTATTC
>NW_004524747.1:3204104-3205494 GCF_000260255.1 Octodon degus
AAGCAACTGCACTGAAGATAGCAATGTGTAATACTAGGGCCATGCTTGGAATGCCTGTCATTCTGATCTTCTAAATTCGTAATTTTCATCATGACATATCAATTACTCATATACTTTCTCTCAAGTAAATGTTTGTTTTAAAAAATGCAACAAAAGAAAACAAGAGACAAGAAAAAAATGTCATAGGACTGTCCTGCTACAATGGTGTATATGGTTAGATTTCTAAATTTCTCCGTAAAAATATGCAATTGTTTATTTAGTTTTTAAAATTTTCTATATTTTTCACATTCAATAGATATTTAAAGTTTAGCATATCAACAACTTTTGGAAAATACCTGTTCCATGTTATGTCTAAGGCGTTTGATATCCAGACAGATAGAGATGTTAAGCTCAACAGCCCATGTTTTAGGGTAATAATATTATTAAGCTTCTATTTTGGAGGGTTAACAACTTAAGTTTCCAGACCAAAAAATTAGAGAAAAAGAAGGGCTGCAAGGACAGCCAGCATTTTGGCCCTAGCCTTTCAAGGTCAGTGAGGACTCAGAACACAGGAGAACCTGTACTGTAACATCCTGTAACTCAGTGGTATCCCAAATTTTCTGTTCAAGGAGATTATGGGGTAACAGAGGGAAGTGATTAATGATGTATAGTGTGCCTAAGGAGAGTCATATGGAGAGAAAACCTTCTCTCAAGCTTTCACAGAGAGCAAATTGTTCAAGCAATGGCTGTGATTTATCCACATGTCTGACACTGACAAAAGATCTAAAAACTGCTGTACAGGGTTTCATGGTAAATCTTGAGGGGATTTGACTGACTTTGTCAGATACAAAAGTTACATTTTTTGTTATGTAGGTCTTGCTTTATCTTGGTCTTAACCATCCAACAGAAAATTATAAACACAAGGTATAAAGTACAGCCATAATAATATGCTGAGCTGTAAAAGGCTCAAGTCAACAATTTCTGACATTGCCAGTCCTGCAGATAACCCACTACTATTATGGACTACTGGAGTATATTATATTATTTGCTTAACTCACACACCTACAATATTTGAATGGCAATGGAATAGTCATCTCTGACAAAACTAAACAAAAAAAGGAATACAAATGAAGGACCATTTTGAATCTATATATAAAATAGGATAGATATGCAGCTACGTTCTCTTAGTTCAATGAGAAGAAAGATTTACACTACTAGTGTTTAGACAAGATATCATGTCTGCATCTTGTCCTCTGAATAACTACTATGAAGACAACAATATACAATGTATTAATTATTGTAACTGTCCTACTAACCTGTTTTGAGACTGTCTCATTGCTATTTCTTTCTCAATAAAATTAATTAAAAATAAAAAAGGAGATAACTACAGGGGTGAAGAGTGAAACTAGGA
>NW_004524747.1:3207554-3223892 GCF_000260255.1 Octodon degus
TGCATTTTGTTCCTTCTCTTTGTCATTTTGTATACCTGTCTTCTGACCTTTGGTGTAGAGCTTAGATAGAGTTATTACCTTAGCACCAGGTCCGGATCTATGAAGTTCGGATTTCTCCAGGTGGGTGTTGTTTGGATCTGGCTGCTGTGCTCCACTTCTTTCTGCTGCAGGCGTTAGAGTTGAACCCTTTCTGTCTCTCTGGCAAGATGTTCTGCTCCTGAATCAGCTGAGTGGGCCTTGCCTCTAGCCTCTTTGCAGGGAGTTCTGCTGAAGAGTTCCATGCTGGGCATGCCCTCTGGGTCTATTCAGGATCCCACGGCCTCGGTCATCTCACTCACAGTATCTGCGCTCCTGGTCTATTCAGGATCCAGAGGGTCCCAGGTGTCTCACTCGCCGGGCCTGCATTCTGGGTTTGTTCAGAATCCTGCAGCCCGGGTGGTCTCTCTCACTCACGGGGCCTGCGCTCTGGGTCTGCTCAAGATCCCGCGGCCCGAGTCGTCTCACTTGCCGGGCCTGCGCTCTGGGTCTATTCAGGATCCGGAGGCCCCCAGTTGTCTCACTCACTCGCCGGGCCTGCGCTCTGGGTCTATTCAGGATCCGGAGGACCCCGGGTCGTCTCCTAGAAAAAGATTTTTGAGAAGTTGGAAAGATCATATAGAATGGACTCTAGATATTGTTTTGGGGGACCATAAAAATCTAAAATAAATTGCTAAGTTTGACTTTTTTAATCTTTTAAAGTTTGACTCTTGACTCACTTACTGTATGACGTTTTGTGAATATCCTGTAACATGTGCAGTGTGATTTATGCAATCAAAAAATGTGATTTTATTAAAACTACTTTAGCCACAAAAAATAAAATAAAATTAATCTAAAAATAAATCATTATTAATTTCTTCCTTCAATTTCCTACAAGTTCATTGTTCTTTTTCTAGCTATTTTACTTAAAACCTCAATTTATTTATTTATTGTATTTAGTACAAGGTCTACAGGGTCTCACTACACAGATTGGACTTGTAGTGATTCTCCTGTTTTCAGCCTCCCAAGTGCTGGGATTACAGGTGGGAGCCACCACGCAGTCTCAGCTCACCCCAGGGTGGGGCCAGCACAACTTGTGGTGCCAGGGAGCCAATCCTGGCCCCTGCACTCTGCCCAAGCTGGCGCTTTAGTATGCTGAGTTATCTGGCTGGCCCAGTTTTTAAAAAACAATTGACAAATAATAAACACAAATTTTCTTTTGCTTTGTGAATTGCTTTGGTTTTGGTTTTTTGAGACAAAGTCTTTCTATTTGATTGAGGCTGGCCTTGAACTCACTATGTAGCCTCAGCCTCCCAAGTGCTAGGATTACAGGCATGTAAAACTATGTCTAGCACATACCTTTACTTTTAAACCTTCCTTGTTTCATTCAGTTACATCATCCATACTTTATACTTGTCTATGTTATTTCATTGTCACAATGACATTAATTACTCATGTCAAAGGGCCGGCCGAATAACTCAGCAGATTAAAGCGCCTGCCAGCAGGCACAGGGCCCGGAGTTCAATCTTTGGCCCTGCCGTGCCAGCCCCGCCCCCGCGGCACGCTGAGATGGTGAATGAGACTGGGCGTGGTGGTGCGTGCCTGTAATCCCAGCTCTTGGGAGGCTATAAACAGGTGGATCACTACAAGTCCAATCTGGTAGTGAGACCCTGGATATCCCGTAGACCCTTCCCTAATGAAAATGAAAAAAAAATTTAAAAATTGCTCATGTCAAAAATAGAGAGAAATTACACAAAATAAACATTACAAAAATCAAACTAGCTGAGCCAGATCTAGAGTGAAGTGAGACATACTGGAAGTGGGTACAGAAATTTAGTAGGCTGCCAAAAAAATCAGTAATGAAGAGAAGTAATACTTTCATGAAATAGTTTAGAATATTAAATTGAAAAACAATAGCCTGCACACTAACCACCTACTTTTATAAGTGAAGTTTTATTTCACCATTTGATGCAATATTAGGGCTAAGACAAAGCAGTAAGACAAGGTAAAACATTTTATTATTGATGTCTGATAGTTGTACATACTTATGCAATGCAGTCTGATATTTTAATGCATACATAGAATGCATTACTGCACAAAACAACATAACTAGCATTTCCATCTCATTATTTCTGTTCAGCATCTTCAAACTCCTCACTTCCATTCTTCATAAAATTTGTAACAGTTGTGAACCCTATCCCCTCATACACACCATGCTTTAAAACACTAGAACTTATTCTAAATACTAATATCCATTAGCCAACCTCCCACCACTCTCCTTTATGTCCACATTTCCCAGTATTTCTGCATAGCAAAAGCAAATAAAATAGTAAAAAATCCTATGGCATGAGTGAATATATTTGTAAACTATTCATCTAACAAAGGGTTAATATCTAGAATTAATATCTGATTTTCAAAAAACTTGATAACAAAATCCCAAATAATCATTAAAGTTGGACAAATGATATGAGTAGATATTTTTCAAAAGAGGAAATTCAAATGGCCAATAATTTTTTAAAAATACTAAATATCATGAGTCATCAGGGAAATGCAAGTCAAAATCACAATAAGGGAACATCTGCTCCCCTTAGAATGGCCTTTATAAAAATAAAACAAAAGCTGGAAACTATGTGAAGGAAATGAATTCTTCAGAACTATTAGAAATGCAAATTAGGGCCAGAGATATGGCTCAGTAGAATAAGCACTTGCCTGGCAAGTGCAAGCACCTGAGTTCAATCCTCAGTTCCACCAAAAAAAGAAAGAAGAAAGAAAGAAAGAAAGAAAGAAAGAAAGAAAGAAAGAAAGAAAGAAAGAAAGAAAGAAAGAAAAATTAATGTAGCCAACATGGAGAATAGTATGGAGGACTTGAAAAGGGTGAAAATAGATCTACCGTATAACCTCAGCCACCCTACATCTGTGCAGATATTCAAAGGAAATTAAATCAGCATATCAGAGAGACAAGTATACCCATGTTTATTGCTATACTATTCATAATAGTAAAGACAGGGAAGCAACCAAGATGCCCACCAATGGGTGAAGGAATAAGGAAAATGTAGTACATATACAATGCAATATTGCTCACAGAAAATAATGTCTATCATTTACAAAAAAATGAATGGAACAGAAGGACACTAAGTGAAAATCAGATGCAGAAAAATACCAACTATCTCCTCATATATGGAATCTTTACATAATTAGATCCAGTCTTCTAAAACTTTTAGTATTTTTAGTCATAATTTATTTTGAGGGGTTAATTTTGAGTTTTTTAAATATTGCATTAAAATTTTATTTTAAACCCAGGAGTGCTATTACATTCCAGAAATCCCAGCACTTGGGAAGCAGCCTGGACTACATAGTGACTGTAAGGCCAGTCTGCATTACGTAGTAAGACCTCCCCTAAAAAAAATAAAATATTATTTTGATCACTAAAATTTTGTACTTGAAATAAGTACCTAATTTATATCATTTTCACTTTGGTCTTGTATCTGACTCTTAAAAGTGGTCCAGATTTTTCTCTTTTTATTTATGGTTTTCTACATTTCCCAGATTATATACGATAAGTATGGATTCATTTGATAGTTGGAAGAAATAAATGTAGAAGGAAATCAAGACCCACTCAAGGATGTTTCTTATGGTTTCATTATAGGGTTTTCAGGAAACAAAAACTGCTGATAGCCCTGAAGTTTCAAATTACCTGAATCACCTAATAATCTGAAAGAGGAAATACATTGTTATTCAGTATGGGTTGTTGCCAATTTTACCCAGTGTGGGTCTTCTGTTTTCAGTCAGTCCATTCAGCCACAACCCTTTCCTAGAACCGTGCTAATCCAATTTGTAAACTAACCCAGTTATCTCTCACCCATAATTCCTACATCAAGCCACCTCTGACAAGCCTCATCTAGGAGCACATGAGGCCTTGGAGGGGACATTGTATCAGTCAGTGGCTACTAGAGAAACAGATAACTCAGAATATGTACAAATGTATAGGAATTTACAAGATTGGCTTGCCATGGCTACACACAGGGTTGGATGAGGAATTGTGCAGAAGATCTGTCTGCACACTGGAGACTGCAAGATTCAGTTGAAGGTCTGGAGCTCACCATAGAGTCCTGTATGAGTTTGCATCAGGAGGCCAATGGATATGCAACTGAAGGTTGAAGACTCTATACCAGAAGGCTGAAGGCTTTGTGCCAGAAGCCACAGTCTGCACTGGAAACCAGGAGATGATATCCAAGATGAAAGTGAAGACTGGAGCCTAGCCAAAGAAACAGAAGCGGATCTGTCCTTAATTTCCTCTTTATACCATCCAGCCAACAAGCCACCCTAAGATGAGTCTTCTACACTCTGGGTCATGGAATTCCTGAGTGAATTTTGTTAAGCTTCTCTTTATCAAATTGACACAATCAACCATCACAATCTACCCCTTGTCAATTTGACAACCAAACATATTTCTTGAAGCCAGTCTCCAGATACAAAGACAAGCGCATAGTAACACCTAACATGTTATAACTATCCTGTGTAAAACAGGAACACATTAATTCCTTCTGAATAATAGAAGGTAAATTTTCTTTAGGTATTGTTCACTCTTTTCATAATTTAAACATTATAAACCTAAGTTTAACAATCCTTAAGGATCTACATTACATTAGAATCAAATGAGGAGAGAAATGGTACAATTACTATCCTCGTTTCTATAGGTTATCATGGGGTCATAGCTATTATTTGGAACTATTTTCTACCGTCCAACAGAAAAGTATAACCACGAGGTATAAAAAGTAAAGCCATACTAATATGCTGAGCTGTAAAAGGCTCAAGTCAACAACTTCTGACATTGCCAGTTCCATGGATAGCCCACTACTATTATGGACTACTGGACTATATTGGATTATTTTGCTGAATTCACATACCTACAAGATTTAAATGGCAATGGAATACCCATCCCTGACAAAATTAAACAAAAAAGGGGGGATATAAATGAAGGTCCATTTTGTAGTTAAAAAGGAATATATATCTGTATATACAAAATAGGATGGATATACAGCTACTTTCTCTTAGCTCAATGAGAAGAAGGATTTATATTAATAGTGTTTAGACAAGATACCATGTCTGCATCTTGTATTGTGAATAACTGCTATGAAGACAACAATTATACAGTGTATTAAATATTGTAACTGTCCTACTAACCTGTTTTGAAACTGTCTCATTGCTATTTTTTTCAATAAAATTAATAAAATTAGAACTACCTTCTATTACCCATTTTGTACTCCCTTGGCCTTCAGCAAGCACCACAGTAGGTCTTGGTTCTTTTCCTGGTGGAGTGAGCCACACCTTCATTCCTGAAGTCTCTGGGGTATTTGTCATTCTGCCTGGATTAGGTTGCTGTAGCTTCCCATTGATTTAGTAACAGGGCATAGTAATACTAGGAGGAGCCTTGAGGGATCTCCTGCATTTCATGTGTATTCTACCTTTCCTCCACTGTGGAATAGTATTCCAATTTTTCTTCAATAGTCTGAATCATTCACCCTCACAACACTGTGACTCCCTTTTTTGCTTGTTTTCTCAGAGGAATGAGGGAGCCTAAATGTTCAGAAGGAAGTTTTGGCTTCCACTTTAGTGGTTTCATCTCTGTGCTTCATGATACAATCCTTCCTCCATCTGGTACTAAAACTTTGAAGCCAACAGAGCAGAAGGTCATGGGAACAGGAACAAAAGTTTTGCTCTTGGATTACTGAGGGTAACGGTGAGTGGTACCATTCCCACTTCCATCCCTTGATTCCTGGACTCATGGATCCTGGCTATAGAAGACACAGTAGCATATAGTGGATGCTGATTCAAAGCATAAAATATATAGCTTTCTGAAGAACTTTGCCCCAGCTCTGTAAGTTACTGCCACCTAGTAAGCACTGTAACTGTGTCTTCAAAAATCATTCCACCTTTCTATTAATCCAGCTACGTCTGGACAGTGAGGAACATGGTAAGGTTAATGAATTCCATATACATGAGCCCATTGCCTTACTTCTTTGGCCATAAAAATGTGTTCCTCGGTCAGAAGCAATACTATGCAGAATTCCATGACAGTGGATAAGACATTGTGTGAGTGCACAGATGGTAGTTTTGGCAGAAGCATTATGTGCAGAAAAGGAAAATTCATATCCAGAATAAATGTCTATGATAGTGAGGACAAAACTCAGTTCCTTCCATGATGAAAGTAGTCCAATATAGTTAAACTGTCACCACATCACAGGTTAATTATTATGGTTTGTGTCTGGCTGTCCACCCAAAGCCCCATACAGTCATGGGGTGCCTTCTGGAGCTTGTGATTGACTATTGTCGGTGTGGATGCTGCACTTGCCCTGGGGCAGGTAGTTTGAATTACAATGTAAGGAGGGGAGAGAGGCTACCTAGCTGCCTGAGCTGCTGTCACTTCCTTTGCTCTCTGCTCTTTGGCACCACCATGAAAGGTTGCTCTCTGCTGTGTGCCACTCTGCCATTGGAACCAGCTAAGTATGAACTGAAACCTCCAGTAACTGTGAGCTAAATAAACCTTGCCTTTCTTCATTTTGAGTGTTGTGTATTTGTTTCAGCAATGAAAGAAGAGTAACTGAGACATTGATTATCGATTATCTCAGGGGAAAAATGCCATATTGGGGACTCAGTGTTGGTCTCTACTGATAGTGTATTGGAAATCCAGCAGTGGCCATAGCCAGTTCAGCCTTGGTGAGTGAGAGTTCATGTTGCTGAGCCTGTGCATAGCCTTCATTTCTGCCACCATGGCCCCTCTGTTCATGGGCCCATACATCAATGACAGGAGTAGCTGAATAAGGAGGATGATCTCTATCTACAGAATGAGTCATCTTGGTCTGGCCAGATAGCTCAGAGGACTAAAGTGCCTACTTAGACAAAGTGCAAGGACTGAGGTTCAATCACTGGCACCACAAGCCACGCTGGCCTGGACCCTGTGGTGCACTAAGATAGTAATTCAGACTGGGCGTGGTGGTCCAAGCCTGTAATCCCAGCACTTGAGAGGCTGAAAACAGGAAGATCACTATGAGTCTGATCTGTGTAGTGAGACCCTGTAGACCCTGTACTAAACACATTTTTTAAAAAAGAATGGATCATCTTATCTACTCTGATTGTTGTAGTCCTCTTCTGCTAAGGTCAACTTTGGTCTCCAGTATGCAAATGGACCCTCTGAACTCTTCTTCATCCAACTCTGTGGGTGCTCATTGTAAGCTAATATTGTAAGTCTGTATATTTTTATAAATCTGGTGTTATTTCTGTTTCTATAGTAACCACTGATTGATACAGTGGTTGGTACCAAGAGTGGGGCTCCTCTGAAGAAACACTTCTTTTCTCCATTATACCATCCAGGCAACAAGCTGCCCTAGGATAGAGAGACACTAGGGTTTGTATTTGCTGAGACAATTTAGTTGAGCTTCATTTACTCTATCAACCATCACAGACATACAAGCCATAACATATATCTCTGAATAACTGTAAAAGAAATACATTTGGGGGCTGGTGAGATGGCTCAGTGGTCTAAAGCACCTACTTAGAACAAGCTTAGCTAAAGCCCAGAGACCGCGGTTCAATCCCCCAGCACCACATGCCAGCCAGCCCCGCCCCCTGGTGGGCTGAGCTGGCCACACACACACATACACACACACACACACACACACACACACACACGCATAAATAAATAAATTAAAAAAAAAAAGAAATCCATTTGGACCTGCTTCACTTTTTCCACAGTACTTTGCTTTCAACACCAAAGCAACAAGCCTCAGTAAGCCTTTCAGCTTGAGTGACTATTTAGTGCTATTTTATAATTTAAAGATTCATATAGCATGTGAATACCTTTCTCAAGAAGAGAACCTTGAATCTTCACTCACATGCTTTCTGCTGTATCAGATATTTCACTCAGTGTCTCAAGAGCTGTCTGGAGGAGGGGTACAGGGGGAAAAACAATGTTTTCTATACTGCAAATTGGCATTATTTTATTTGAAAAAATTTGTTGTTTAAAATATATATCTGAAGCCACCTCTAGGGGATATTTTTCAATTAACAACAATCACACCTCAGATAAACCTCTTTGGCTATGATACTGCCACTGAACAAAGCTGTATTATGCTGTGGTGCCTCATGATTCTAATGTTAAATAGGCTCTTATATTCTGTCCAAAGTTGTATCATTTGCCTTCCTATCCACTAGGTTTGTTACTTCCCCCAGGCTCTATGTGTGGATAGAAAACAAAGTCAGTAATTGTGGACTTTAGAACCTTTTGCAGAAAACCATAAGGATGACTCCAGATATAGCAGTCTGTCTGTCTGTCTGTCTGTCTGTCTGTCTGTCTGTCTGCCTGCCTGCCTGCCTGCCTGTCTCTCTCTCTCTCTCTCACACACACACACACACACACACACACTCACTCTCTGTCTCTCTGTCTCTCTGTCTCTCTCTCTCTCTCTGTCACTGTCTCAGTCTCTCTCTCTCTCTGTGTCTCTCCTTCTGTCTCTGTCTCTCTTTGTGTGTCTCCCTGTCTCTGTCTCTCTCTTTGTCCCTGTCTTGGCATCTATTTCTCTTTGTTCTCTCTCACTTGTCTCTTTGTCTGTCTCTGTCTCTGTCTCTCTGTCTCTTTGTCTCTATGTGTGTCTCGCTATCTCTTTGTCTCAGTCTCTCTCTGTTTCTGTCTGTCTCTCTCTCCCCCACATCTCCCTTTCTCCCTTGTACCTACCTCTCTCCCTCCCTCCCCTCAATGGTCTCTTTTAATCTCTCTCCATACCATGACTTGTGTACCATTGAAGACTACAGTCAACATAGTCCACATAACAACCTCTAAATGTGTTCCATTAACTCAATGCCGAGGTTTTTGAATACCTGTTGAGATAGAGAAAAACCCATCAACCTTGGAGAACTAAAATAGAATATGAAGAGGTGTTTAGGGTTTTGGTCATATAGGGTGTTCTTGCACCACTGCCACCATCTTCCCTTATACAATCCTGCAAGGGTCCCTAGATAAGTGGATGGACAGTTTGGGAACTAGACAGCATGCAGATTCTTCCTTGGGCTACCACCTGCCAGCTCCAAAACAGTTGTCAAGGAGGATGGCTCCCCCACAATCTGTTAAAGCATTTCTGCACCATCAAAGTTAATCTCAAAAAAGAAGTCTTAAGTAGTGTGAATCTTAAAATCCAGGAGATCTTCAAAAATCTTGGGTTCCCCAAATTGGAGATCTTAGGGGGACTGCTGATGTTTGCAATAGACCACAGTGTTAAAAATGAATCAAAGACAGCTGCTTAGGATGGCAGATCATTCTAATTCTAGTTCTTGTTTGGAAAGGGCAGTCCCGATATCTCAGCTAGGAGACGTAGCTTCCTGTCCATGGCTCTGAAAGATCTGTGAAATTTCCCCCTCGAGAAGTGGACATACATGCACATTCTTTCACTTTTACATTCTGGCCTAAATTTCAAGATCTGGACAAATACCAGGACCACTTAGCCAAGATAATCCAATTAGCAGCCCCACATCAGCAAGCAGCAAATCCAGGCTATGATTAACCATCAGGCTTCTACTTGCTATCACAGATTTATTTACCTTTCCTGAAGTAAAGTGAAGTCAAGTCGAAAATGAATCCACAGGACCTTTGATGAAAAATGCCCACACAGCTTCCTAAATAGAGATCCTCCTGCTCAGACCACACAATCAGGAATCAAGCAAAGATTCATATCTGACAAATTTTCTCTCCAACACCTATAGTAGTCAGTCTTGCATTAATCAGACAAAAACTCATTTCTCAAATTCCATTATAAATAACTCCTAGCATAAAGGAATATTCTGCAGGACCAAATAGGTGCTATTTTCACATTTCTATGGAAGCATCACTTGGCTTTTCAGCTTTTGAAAAATCCCATACAATAGAATTGGCACTTTCTCTAGTTTCAGCTTCTAATTAGTTCTCTAAAGAAAATGGCAGTTACTCTTCTAGTAAACAAGGATCTAATCTAAGTTTCTGTTGCATCATAGAGAGGCAACATCCTTTCAATTTCCTTCATAATTCTTCACTTCAGATATCAGTGATATATCCAAACACCACTCCAGAAGAAATGAATCCTAAAATGCCTCCTGTTTCTCTCCATGTGATGCCCTGCACCACAAGACATGGCTTCTTGATGTTGAACCAGAACTCTGAGCATGACAGTAACATTACAATCTCTTATGGCTTATGTCTAGATGTCTTCCAAAACTTCATGAAGTCATAAGGAAGCACTTTTCAGAGGTAGCTGGATCTAGAGTGTGTGGTGCCAGGACTATGGGTATTCAATTTTTAATCAGTCCACTGATTGGTAGACACAGTTCTGGCTAGGATTAAGAGCATAACTGCTATACCAGCCCTAGAGTGGGTAACCTGCATAAGATATGAAGCACAGAAAGAGGGCCAATATGCCTTTGTCTCTCTGCTTGCCATGGACTTTCTCCTCTGTGATATCCCTCTGTCATACTGCTCTGCCTTGGAGCCAGCCAAAAATGGATTGAAATCACTACAAACTATAACCACAATCACCTTTTTCTCCTTTATTTTTTATTTTATTGAGAAACAAATATCAATGAGACAGTTTTAAAACTGATCAATAGGACAGTTTCAATAATTAATACATTATACATTGCTATTTTCTTAGTGGTTATCCATAGTACAAGATGCAGACAGGATATCCTGTCCAAACACTATTAGTACAAATCTTTCTTCTCATTGAATTAAGTGAAAGTAGCTGAGTAGCTGTATATCTATCTTAACTATTCTGTATATACAGATACAAAATGGTCCTTCCTTTGTATCCCCTTTTTTTCTTTAGTCCTGTCAGAGATGACTATTCCATTGGAATCTAGATACTATAGGTGTGTTAATTCAGCAGAACAATCCAACACAGTCCAGCAGTCCACAGTAGTAGTGGGTTATCCGCAGAAGTTGTTTACTAGAGCCTTTCAGAGCTCCGCATATTAATATGGCTTTACTTTATATACCTCATTTTTATACTTTTCTGCTGGATGGTTAAGACCAAGATAAAGCAAGATCTATATAACAAGAAATGTAACTTTTGTATCTGACAAGGTCAGTCAAGTACCCTCAGAATTTATCCTGTAACCTTGTACCACAGTATGCAGATCCTTTGTCAAGTGTTTGGAATTTTTTCTCAACAATGATAAAAGTAACTAAAACACTATCTACACTTCCATGTGAAAAATTGAGGCCTACAGCTATTATGTGACTACCACTGATGCCTCAAACTACAGAAATTTAATAAAACATGATTACACAAATATATGAGGCTCAAAGTGCTGTCTGGATTGCTGCTGCTTGTTATGGTAAACATAAAGATAGTATCTTCAAGACTAGGCAAACCTGTGAGCGTGCCTTCTGTCACATGCCTTCTGCCATACATGGATAAAGCAACTAACTGCTGGTGTTCACAAAATGAATTCCAAAAATCTACCTACAACCAGAAAACACATAAGAACGATTCAGGGAGTCAACACTTACATTAAGAAAATTGGCTACAACATTGTGGCCCTAGCCTTTCAAGGTCAGTGAGGTCTCAGGACATAAGACAACCTGTACTATAACTTCCTGTAACTCAGTGATGTCCCAAATTTTCTGATCAAGGAGATTATTAGGCCACAAAGGAAAGTGATTGATGACATGGAGGGTGCCTAAGGAGAGTCACAGGAAGAGAAAACATTCTCTCTGGCTTTCAGAGAGCAAATTGGTCGAGCAATGTCTGTGACTCATCCACATGGCTGACACTGACAAAGGATCTACAAACTGCTGTACAGGGTTTCAGGATAAATCCTCAGGGGATTTGACTGACCTTGTCAGATACAAAAGTTACATTTCTTGTTATATAGGTCTTGCTTTATCTTGGTCTTAACCATCCAGCAGAAAAGTATAATAGTGAGGTATGAAAAGTAAAGCCATATTAATAGGCTGAGCTGTAAAGGGCTCAAGTCAACAACTTCTGACAGTGCCAGTAGTGCAGATAACCCACTACTATTATGGACTAGTGGCCTATATTGGATTATTTTGCTGAATTCATATACCTTCAATATTTAAATGGTCAAAAAAAGAAACAGAAGCAACTGGAACTGGAGTAGGAACTGTTACCTGGGCAACTAAAAAACTGAAGTATTAAAAAAATTTAAATGGCAATGGAATACCCATCTCTGACAAAACTAAACAAAAAAACAGGGATACAAATGAAGGACCATTTTGTATCTGTATATAAAAAATAGTTAGGATAGATATATAGCTACTTTCTCTTAATTCAATAAGAAGAAAGATTTGTACTAATAGTGTTTGGACAGGATATCATGTCTACATCTTTTACTATGAATAGCCACTACAAAGACAACAATATGCAATGTATTAATTATTGAAACTGTCCTACTAATCAGTTTTGTTTTTTAAAATAATTTTATTGAGAAGCAAATAGCAATGAGATAGTTTCAAAACCGATTAGCAGAACAGTTTCAATAATTAATACATTGCATATTGTTGTCTTAGTGGTTATTCATTGTACAAGATGCAGACATGATATCCTGTCCACAAACACTATTAGTACAAATCTTTCTATTCATTGAATTAAGAGAATGTAGCTCTATATCTATCCTAACTATTTTGTATATACAGATACAAAATGGTTGTTCCAAAAAAGAAAAAACCCTCAAAACATTTGTTCATTTGTATCCCTTTTTTTGTTTAGTTTTGTCAGAGATGGGAATTCCATTGTGATTTAAATATCTAATCGGTTTTGAAACTGTCTCATTGCTATTTGTTTCTCAATAAAATTTTAAAAAAGAAAATTGGCTACAACCCAACACAGTACCATTTCTGCCAACTTCTGTTTAGAATGGTGACAACATGCGAGAGCCACATGGTAACATGTGCTGGTTCACAAAATAGAGTGTTTCCCATAAAGATGGTAATGCCAGTGGAATTGCACTGCTTGAAGCTTTGGATTACATACTATGTCCAACTGTGCAAGTGGTAAGCCCTTATACATGCCCCTTTAGAATGTCTCCGAAATTGCTAGTAATGGCATTATCCCTGTGGGCTGAGTAGAGACACGTGTTCTCAAACCTGACATGGAAATCACCTTTGCTCCACAAAATGGCACAAATCCTCCTTGAAGCTCTGAGTGAAATCCTCCCTGAAGCTCTGAGTGAAAGTGTTCATGGGGACAATGTGGACTTCATTTTAGTCATATTAGTAACATGACTATCAAAGATGTTCACTGTCATGTCAGTGCTGGTGACGTGACAACTAAAGTTGACCCACTAAAGAGATGCAGCTGCTTTCACTGCTGAAGAGATTACCTTGAACCATCCACAAAATATGAGTGATTTCTCTGTCCCTGTACTGGTTTGTCACACAGTGTATATTGCTTATATGCTTGTGAGCTGAAAAGCTTCATCACCATTTTGTTAAGAAGATAGAAAATGACCCTAAATTCCTGAAATCTGCTGATGATTTCATTGTTACTATGATTCCTGGCAAGCCTATGTGTATTTAGAGCTTGTCTGACTATCCTCCTCTGTTTTGCCTTGCTATTTGTGATATGAGACACTTGTTGTGCCAGTTATCAAAAAAGTGAACAAGAGAGCTATTGGAGCTGACAAGGCCACCAAATCTTCCCAGGAAGTTCAGGTGTTATGGTTTGTGTCTAGTTGTCCCCCAAAAGCCTCATGCAGTCATGGGGGTGGGTTTCTAGAGTTTGTGATCAATTGACGATACAGTTCTGGGATTATGGGTGTGAGTTCTGCTGGGACTATGTGTATGAGTGCTACAACCAGCCTCGGACAGATAGCCTAAATACAGTATAAGGAAGGGAGTGACGCTGGCCTCTGTCCCTGCTGCCACTGCTCCCTCCTTTTTGATCTTGATGTGCTGTTTTCTGCTGCCATGAACTGTTACTTCTGCTATGTGCAACTCTGCCTTGGAGCCAGCTGAGTATGGACTCAAACCTCCTCAAACTCTGAACTAAATAAACCTTTTCTTTCTCAATTTTGGGCATCAGGTGTTTTGTCCCAGCAAGGAGTGAAAAGTAACTAAGACAGAAAGTGTGGTGGATTGACAACCATCACTCAACTTCTAACACCCAACTGAACTGAACCAGCATGCTGCTTGGTGTGGGAGGCCCACCTGAGGATCATTCCTGGTAGCATAAGAGGCAGAGCTGGAGAAGAAGAAAAAAAGCTGCTGAAAGCTGTTGGAGTTGTTGGTTTTCCTGGGGCTGTTTTTGGTTCTCTTGGAGAAATTTGTCATGCTGGCTTTCCTAATTAACTCAGCTGTTCTCATCACTGAGGGAGCTCAGAACCTTACTGTCACTAGGAATGGCTAAGGTTCATTTTGGGGGAGCTCTGATCCTTGCTTTGAGCGTCACTTTCTGACTCTGGAGGGGAACATGATGTACTCCTCACTATCCTGGACAAGCTTGTCGTGTTGGATTACCCATTAGGAGCTCATCTGTTCTCATCATTGGAGGAGTTCAGGACCTCACTGTTGCTGAAGATGACTGTGGTTCTTTTTGAGGGAGCTCTGGTTATTATTTTAAGTGTTCTTTCCTGTTTCTGGTGCAGATCCCTCAGTCTGCTTGCACAGATCTTTTGTTCTGCTGGCACAGACTTTCTAGCTTCCACCACTGACTTTTTGGGTCTTATCAGCACAGATTTGTGAAACAAGCCTGTGTGAGACATTGCTATAGGTTCTTGGCTTCCAACTGGACTCATGCAGGACCTTGCCATGTGATCTAGGCCTTCAGCTGGATTCTTTGGTTTTTAGCTTGTGGACAGACTTCTTTCACTCTTTCTGTATATTACTCTCTGGGTGACTATTATAAAATAATTATATAAACTATGTGTCCTGTATTAAATTGTTCCCCCTTGCAAACCTCAAACACAACAGAAGGCTAAATGAATATTACCCAAGTTTTGTAAGCACATCTTTGTCAGTGGAGGAAGAACAATCTTGGGAATCCTTGTCTCTATTGGCCACTTGAATTTCTTAGTGAAAGACAAGTTAATTAAAACAATGCATCATAAAAATCTTTAGAAGGAAATCAGGCTGCTTGGTGGAGTGACTACTTGTGTGCATGTAAAGCTTTAAGTGATTGATTTTAAAAATCAGTACTTTTAATGGAAACAGCTTTACTACAAGATCTGTTACAGAATTTTGCAACCCATTAAAATAAAGTTGAGCTTCTGGGAAGATAGTGGAGTGGTGAGCAGCAAAGTAAAAGCCTCTCTGAGAGTTGGTGTCCAGACACTGAAATATGGAAATGTGAAGAAGAGAAGAAAGAAGGAAGTAGCTCCCCAAGACCCAGGAAGGATCTGAAGCAAAAATTTAAGCCCATGGGGAAATTGAAGAGAAAAATTGCAATGTAAAAGAGGTGGCAGGCAACACTTTCTCCTTGGGCCCAGACTCACTGCATGGAAGAGGTGGCTTGAATCTGCAGAGGCAAGGTAAGTACCAGCAACCTCAGAGTCCTCCACAGAAAAACATAGCATTGGCATAGAGAAATGGACACAGTGGACTACAGTGGCTGGTAAGTTATCTAGATTCATATATCCCACAGGAGAGGATGATTGGTGGGGCCCATATTGGAGAGGAGTCCACTGAGGTTGGAGCTCAGAGCAACTGCTGGTTCCACCTAGGGACTCCTAGCCAAATTCAAGCCTGCAGGAGATGCCTGCACAGCTTCAGCTTGAATGGGTCTGGTTAGAGCTGCCTGGCCAGAAGCCAGTCTGAACTTCAGCAGAAATAAAGATACACACTCACTGGGATTATGCACTGCCCCTTGCATAAAGTTACTTATGGCTTTCTGGGAATCAATCAATCAATCAATCAATCAATCATGCATCTGGACTCTACCTACATTGTCTACTAGTGACAGCAGAGACAAACACTGAATTAGACAGGGTTTTCTCTCTTTTATTTTCTTTGTTTCTTTTTTTGTTTCTTTTTCTTCATTGTTTGTTCTTATTTTATATGAGTGTGAACATGGTTTCTAATTGTTTGTTTCTGTTCTTCTGTTCCCTTCTTCCTTTTATTTTTTCCTTCTTTCCATCTTGTCTTCACCAGTTTCCCAAAGTTTGTATGATCCTCCTTTATCCTCCAGACTTGATTTTAATCTGTTTACACTTGCTGTATTTCTTGACTCCCCCTAACCTCTTTTAAATTTTCTCCCCTCAGGGTAAAATTTCCATATCAATGCCTTATTTACTGCATAAAATTTTCTAGTTTGTTGTAGAATTTATTTTATTTTATTTTATTTT
>NW_004524747.1:3229406-3237283 GCF_000260255.1 Octodon degus
ACAGAAGTTATTGCAGAAAACTTCCCTGACAGGGAAAAAGAATTTGACATAAAGATAACTGAGGCATTTAGAATTACAATTAGCTGTTATTTTAGAAAACTACATCAAGGCATAGTTCAAGGTTCCAGAAATTTAATACAAGGACAAAATATTTAAAGGTTGTTCAAAAAAAGAAAAACTCAGCTATAGAAAAAAGCTCATCAGAATCACACCATACTTCTCAATACAAACTTTCAAGATAAGATAGTTTAAGGTATTTGAGATCCTAAAAATAAACAATCTCCAGTCCAGATTGACTTATTCCTTAAAACTGTCTTTAGAAATTGATGGAGAAGGGCTGGGGAGGTAGCTCAGTGGAATAAGCACTCCCCTGGCAAGTGTAAGGGCCTGAGTTCAATCCCTGGTTCCACCAAAAAAATAAAAAGAAAGAAAAAGAAATTGATGGAAAAATAATATACTTCCATGAAAAAGAATACATGAGGAAATTCAAGATCAGTGAACCAGCACTCCAAGATGTTCTGAAGGATATTCTAGAAAGAAATAACAAAGAGTACAACTCTGTAATTCTCAACAGAATCAATCCACCAGGAAAGGCAAAAACAAACAGAGTGGGAGAAAGGGAGCCAACAATAGGAAAGTAGCAGGACAAGGACAAGCTGATACATATAATTTATCACCATCATTGTGAATAATCTCAATTCATCAATCAAAAGAAACAGACTGGCAGAATGAATCAAGTAAAAAGATCAAAAACATTTTGATACAAGAAACATGTTTTCTTCAAAAAGAAATTCATAGAGGTCAAAGGATGGAAAATAATACTCCAGAGTATTGACAGAAACTCAGAAAAAAGGCAGGGGTAGGTACTCTATTTGCAGATAAAATGGATTTCAAGCCAAGACTAAGAAAGTCAAAGAAGGTTACTACATACTTGTGAAGGGAACAGTAGAAGAGGCACATAAAAATAACAATCATAAATATATGTGCACCAAATATCAGTGGCCCAACTACATGAAATTAATATTAAAGGATATTAAAAAATCAAATAAGCACTAACACAATTGTGATGGAAGATCTCAATACTTTACAGTCACAAATAGATCAACTAGACAAAAGTTAATAAAGAAACATGGTAACTGAAACAAATGGTCTTAGTAGATGTCAACTGAGTGTTCCACCCCACAACATCAGAATATGCATTTTTCTCTGTTGCATGCAGGATGCTTTCCAAAACAGAATATATAGAAGCTAGCTGAAGATTCTTAAATAAATGTAAAAAACAGAAATTACTCCATGCATATCATCAGGCCCTAGTGCAATCAAATTCAAAATCAAAGACAAAAGAATTCACAAAAATTTTGTTAAAACCTGGAAATTATATAACACCCTCTTAAAAAAACTAATGAGTCACAGATGATATTAAAGGCAAAATTAGATAGTTTCTATAATTAAGCAATAATGCCAATATGACATACTGGAACTTATGAGACACAATAAAATCAGCCCTAGGAGGAAAATGTATACCAGTACATACCCATATCAGGAAAACAGAGTGAACTCAAGTAAAAAGTCTTAACAATGCACCTGAAATTTCTAGAAAAAGAAGAGAAATTTAAGCTCAAATCTCATACAAGGGAGAAAAATATAAAGATTAGAGCAGGAATTAATTCACTGGAGACTAAGAAAATAATACAAAGAACCAATAAATGAAATGTTGCTTATTTGAAAGTATATTTTGTTTTATTTTTGTGGTACCAGGGATTGAATTCAGGACCTTGTGCTTGCCTGGCAAGCACTTATTCTACTGAGCTATCTCCCCAGCCCCTGAAAGTTTAAATAAAATGACCAACCCTTAGCAAACTCTAACAAAAAATAAGAGACTCAAATCCATGCAATTAGGAATGAAGGGGGTGAAATCAAAACACATCCTGCAAAATTCCAGAATACCTATAACTACTTCAAGCACCTATATTCTAATAAGATGGAAAATGCAGAAGAAATGGATAGATTCCTAGATAGATATAAATTACCAAAGCTGAATTAACAGCATACAAAAATTACAAATAAACCAATATCACAGGCCGAAGAGATAGCACAGCAGCCTAAGCACATGCCTGGCAAGCACAATGACCTAGGTTCAATGCCCTGTACCACATGCTATGACAGCCCCAGCATGGACGTGCTGAGCTGGCCACTGAGACTAGGCATGGTGGTATGTACCTGTAATCCCAGCTCTAGGGAAGATGAAACAAGAGGATCACTACAAGTCTGAGCTGCATAGTGAGACCCTTTACCAAATACATAAAATTAAAAAAAAAAAAAACAGTATCAGTCAGTGAAATTGAAAATGTAATTTAAAAGCCTCCCAAGAAAGTAAATCCCAGGCCTTGGTGGATTCACTGCTTAATTCTAAAAGAAACTTAGAGAAGACTTAAGACTTCTCAAAGTCTTTATTGAAAATGAAAGGGAAGCAATACTTGCAAATACATTCCTGGAATCAAGTATTATCATGCTAAACCATGCAAAGGCCCATCTCAGATGAACATAGAAGCAAAAATCCACAAGAAGATACTGGCCAAAGAAACACAGCATATCATCAAGAAGATCATACAACATGAATAAGTACGATTCATTCCAGAGATTCAAGGATCTTTCAACATATGCAAATGACAAAATGTAAAACATGGTATTAATGGAGCCAAACATAAAATCATATGATCATCTCATTAGATGGAGGAAAATATTTTGACAAAGCCCAACACTCATTCACAATACAAACCCTGCAGAAATTTTGGATAGATTGTCTTTATTGCAATCCCGTAAAAGCCATCTATTACAAATCATCAGCCAGCAGTATTCTAAATGGACAAATGCTGAAAACCTTCACTTTCAAATCAGGAACAAAACAAGGACGCCCACTGTCATCACTCTTATTCAATATATTTAGAAAATATTAGCCGGAGCAATTAGACGAGAGAAAGAAGTAAAAGTATTAACAATAGGAAAGGAAAAAGTTAAATTATCATTTCTTGCAGATGACATGATAATCTACGGAGAAGACTCCAAATCTTCATCAAAATACTTCTGGATGTGATAGTCAAATTCTGTAGTATAGCTGCCTTACAATGTTAGCAAACTCACTGAGAGAGAAATAACAGAAATTGCACCTTTCATAGTAGCATCCAACAATGAAAGACTTATGAATCAATCTTATGAAGAAAGTAAAAGACCTCTACACTGAAAACTGCAGTACTCTGAAAGAGGAGATTGAAAAGAACATCAGCAAATGGAAAAATATCCCTCTATTTCTTGTGTAGGAAGAATCAATATAGTGAAAATGGCCATACTCAAAATTATTATATGCCAGTACCTCAAAATATGACTATAACTGGAGATAGGGCCTTTAAAAAAATGATCAGGTTAAAATGAGGTCACTAAGGCACCTCTTAAGCCAATCCGACTTCTGTCCTCTTATGAACAAATCTGGATACAAAAGGGAGATACCAAGTGTAAGTATCAACACAGAACAGAATATGTGAGGACAAAGCAAAAATGTAGCCATCTGCCTCAGAAAACAACTGAACCTTCCAAGACCCTGATCTTAGACTTTTGTCTCCAGAGAAAATAAATTTCTATTGTTCAGTCCACCTACTTCATGATATTTTGCTGTGTAATGTCTAGCAGAATAAAACAGCAATATAAAAAACTTGTGCCTTGCCATGTGACCATATGAAAGATAATATCCAATGTATTCCAAACTGTAAGTTCTCAAAAGCTTCAGAATAGTACCTTCAGTGTAGCACATAACATTCTCAGTAACTATTTTTGAAAGTATGAATAAGTGAACAGGAAATTTATTTAGATGTAGATTCTCAGCTTATTCTATGAACAATATAGTATACAATGAGCTTCAATTTCTTTGAATTCCTCCCAGCAGCAATTCCTATGCCTAATTAAGCTGCTATTATTCAGTCATATAATTTCCTATCCTTTCTATATCATATAAAAAGGTGCCAACTACACTATAATTTAGTCAGATCCTCCATTTCCTCCTAGTGAATATGAATTAAGTCCAATTCTGATTCAGTTGTTGTGATCTCAAAAGATATCTTAAAAAACCACACTTTGAAACAAAAGCTATTTCCTACCACAACAGGACACATTGATTTACTAGGTCCTTTCACTTTCATAATATATGCAATCATCTACTTGTTATGGTTTGTGTCTAGATGTTCCGCTAAAGCCTCATGTGGTCATAGGGATTTTTCAGAAGTGGCTGAATCTACAGTGTGTGAGGAAAAGATTAAGGACTGTGATTACTAAATCAGCCCACTGATTGATTTGGCACTGCCCTAATCCTAGCAGTCTGGATAAAGTAAAGGAGACACAAAGAGACGTGTCTTCCTTTTGTTGCTTTTGCTGTCTTCCACCACCGTCAGTGGTTGTCCATCTGCTGTGTGCCACCCTGCCTAGGAGCCCGTGGATAATGGACCGAAACCTCAACAAACTGTGAGTTAAATAATCCTTTCCTTCTTAAATTTGGGTGCTGGGCACTTTGTCTCAGCAATGAGACAAAAGTAACTAGGATGCTAACATATTTCAAAGAAGCCTCAAGATTATGAAAAGTACAATTTACACAAAATTATTGTTCTCTGAGAGTAAAATCAATTGATACTGCACTTGATCACTTTTGCTATAGTCTCTTATAAATCAGTAGAAGATATGCTTACCTTTTCTGAACATATTTTTCAAACTTTGAGTTACATGATTTAAAAAAAGACTGTTTCAACTGTTATTAACTAGCCAATTTGAAGAGAGTGCTTTTTGGAAGGAAGATTGAAATGGCACAGGGACCTTGGGAGATAGTAAATGAAATACTGAATCTAACCTGAAGGATACAGTAATGGATAAGTATGAAATATAACTTAATTTCTTCCTTGTAAAATGGAGACAGATTCCTATACTTATAATGGGAATGCCTAGTATTAAGACTGAAGCGGTCAGCCAGGTGTAGTTGAATACATCTGTAATCCCATCACTGAGAGGCTGCAGTAGAAGAATCATATTTTCAAGACCAGCCTGGGCAATTTAGCTACTTCGCAAGACTCTGTCTCAAAATAAAGCATAATAAAAGGGCTAGTGATGTATTCCCATTGTGAAGCCCCTGGGTTCAATCCCTAGCAACCTCCTCCCCCACCACAGATTGAAAGTGTCTGGTTAAAATAATAGATATTCACCCTTAAGATATTGCTAAAATGAAAGGTATAAGCTCATTTGAGCTCATTCTTCCAAAAACTGTCTCTCTCCTGCACTAGCATTTTCCTACCTCACTACCATGTCATTATTCTCAGTACACCAGCATGCTTTTACTGTCCCACTTTAACAAACTAAAAAGGGAACCTCCTCTACCCCACATCCCCACTAGCTGCTGCTCCATTTCTCTGTTTCTCTTTGTAACAATACTCACGAAACTGTATATACTCATGGCATCCTACTCTCCTATTTACCATTTGAATCAGGTTCCCACTACTATACAAAAAAAGCTTACATTACAGTCCCCAGTAATTTCCTTATTGGCCAATTCTCAGTCCTCCTTTTAACTTATCAGCAGCATTAGGCACTCCTCTTTTGCTCACTTTCTTCACTTGGCTCCCAAAGCACCACTCTTATTTTCTGCAACCTCACTGGCAGCTCCTTTGTTGTCTCTTTTATTGGCCACTCCTTTTCCCTCAGACCTCTTCAAAAGTGAGTGCTCATGTCTTAGTCCTCATTTATCTTTTTCTTTCTACCTACTTTCACTCCCTTGATGATCTTTTTCCAGGCTTGTGATTTTAAATAACAATCTGTACACTAATATCTCCTTGTTTTCTCTCTCTGGATCCCCAGATTAGTAGTAATGTGCTGCACAATGTTGTTCCATTAACACTGGTGGTCCCATAAGATTACAATAATGCTAGAAATTCCTTTCACATAATGATGCCATAGCCATAACTCAGGGCTGTCTTAGCATGACACATTATTCATGTGCTTGTGTGATGCTGATATAAACAAACCTACTATGCTGCCAGTCATTTAGAAGTATGGCACAAAAAATTAGGTTCATTATGTGGTGACTGTTAATGACAATAAATGTCACTAGTATACATTTAATATAGTATACCTTTTATTTCATTTCATTTTACTATTATTGCTTTTATTTTATTTATAAGAAAGGAAAATTTACTGTAAAATTCTGTGCTGAGGTACACTGGAAGCAGCTTCACTCACCCAGTGTTTACTGGGTCTGTTGATGGCAACACTTTCTCCTGTGCTTCATTTAATCTTGTGGGTTTTCTTTCATCATGATGTTGAAGCAATAAACTATACTATATAACTATTTCACACTGCCTCTAGTAAGGTAACCCATGTAGATTTGTGCAAGTACTCTATAATGTTCAAACAACAAAATCACCTAATGATGCATCTCTCTGAGTATATCCAATAAGAAACATAGGGTTACATAACCAATTATCCACTTAACCCATGAAATCAGATGTATAGCAGTCATTTTTAAAGTTGAAAACTGAACTTAAATTCCCATCTACCACAATCTGCTGAAAGGCAGTCTCTTCCATTTCAGCCAGTAGTAACTCTCCCATTCTCCTTGCTTTATGCAAGCTCCAGGAACCATTGTTTCTCTCCTATTCCTCACATTCAGTCCCTTGGGATATCTTGTGATTGTATCTTTGAGATATATCCACTTTACTCCTATCCCCACTCTATAACAGCTCATATCTGGATTATTCCCACTGCCTCTTTTCTGTTATTTTCGTATCATGTTCCCTCTCCCATAAATCAGTCTTAACATAAAAACCAGAGTGATCTCCCTACAAGCCTAATCATATAATGACATCCCCTATCTCATCAAAATCTTTTTTAATTTAAATTTTTTGATGTATTTATTACAGGGTCTACAGGATCTCACTACACAGATTGGACTCATAGTGATCCTCCTATTTTTAGCCACCCAAGTGTTGTGATTACAGGCACATGGCACCAGGGCCAGCACGGCACACCAGGGATTGAACCCCAGTCACTGCATCTGCCTAAGCAGATGCTTTAGTCCACTGAGCTATCTGGCTGGCCCAGTTTTCTCTTTTTAAAATTTTTTATTAATTTTAATGAGAAACAAATAGTAATTAGACAGTTTCAAATGTATTAATTATTGTGACTGTCATCAAAACTTTAACAGCTCTCCTTTGTATTCTTTCCCCTA
Source organism: Octodon degus (assembly GCF_000260255.1). Lineage (NCBI taxonomy): Eukaryota > Metazoa > Chordata > Mammalia > Rodentia > Octodontidae > Octodon > Octodon degus. The sequence goes on from NW_004524747.1 coordinate 3,236,662, forward strand.
CAAGCGTTCTGGGGGGACTATGTGATCTGGCCCCTGCTAACTCCTCAGCTGTTACTCTTCCTAAAACTGCACTAAGCCTACTTTCAGTGCCTTCAGAAGTCCAGTTACCCTTCCACCTCAGAGTTTTTGCAATGGTTATGTTTCTGCTTAAAATATTCTTTATTCATGCCTTTGTATAGCTACTGTGCTCTATTCTGTAACTCTTTATTCCAAGCTTTCTCAACTTTAGCTCTATTGATATTTTAAGATGGGTAACTGTTGTAGATGGCTTTTCCATGGACTGCAAGATGTTTAAAAGCACCTCTGGACTCTACTCACTTAGACATGAATAGCACTACACAGCCACATCCAGTGAGCACAATCAAAATTGTCTCCAGACATTGCCAACTATCCCCCACATGCAAATTTGCCCTAAGAATGACTGCTCTGGGACCAGAGAGATGGCTCAGTGGAATAATAAGTGCTTCCCTGGCAAGTGTAAGGGCCTGTGTTCAATCCCAAATTCCGCCAAAAAAAAAAAAAAAAGGAAAAAAGAATGACTGCTCTGTTCAAATATCAATATCTCATGAAAGCCTGTCTTAATCCTATTTAGAAGCATAAAAGTAAATGCACCATGAGACCA
>NW_004524747.1:3237383-3238724 GCF_000260255.1 Octodon degus
GGGTGTTGTTTGGATCTGGCTGCTGTGTTCCACTTCTTTCTGCTGCAGCTGTTGGAGTTGAACCCTTTGTGTCTCTCTGGCAAGATGTTCTGCTCCTGAATCAGCTGGGTGGATCTTGCGTCTAGCCTCTTTGCAGGGAGTTCTGCTGAAGGGTTCCATGCTGGGCCTGCGTTCCGGGTCTGTTCAGGATCCCACAGCCCTGGTGGTCTCACTCACTCGCCCGGCCTGCGCTCTGGGCCTATTCCTAGAATTTATTTTATAAACACAAATTTCATTCATACAAAGGTGGCAAATTAGTAGTTATCTCAGTTTGTCATTTTCTAGGATATGTTTGATGCTGTTTGTTGTTGATGATTGTAGCAATTTAGCTAACGTAACATAATTGGCAACTGGTAGAACTAATTGTTCTCCTGGTATACTAAATCTGAGATGATCTAATGGCAGTAAAAATACTATAGGAAACTTCCAAAGAACCGGGGTCTGGGTCAAGTGGGCAGCAACTCCTCACCTCCAATTTATTGAGGAGGTAAGATCTTGCAACAGGCTCAAGAACCAGAAGCTAGCCCCATTTCGAAGACAACTCTGGGAAGTAGTCACTTTCTACTTTTTCTAAGTACTAGAAATATAGCTGCTCATCATTGGAAATTCAGAAGCACTGACTCAGGAATGAAATTTAAAAATATATACAAAATGAGAAGACACTTAAACAAGATGCAGCCCCAGATATCCAGATCACCCAAGACAAACCTAGAGAACAATGTGGTGGAACAATAAAAAAGCCATTGGTCTGGGCTCTTTGGAATGTGGCAGTAACAAAGCAAATCAATGAAGCTCAAAAAAATAAAATAAAATGAGAAATATTTCTCAGACAACTACAAAGATGGAGACCATAATGGAAAACATGTCTAGTGACTCTACAGCAGATACACATTAAAAAAATAGAGGAGCTCAGGAAAATGATGATAATCATTAATACCCAAAATAGAAAGAAAAGTGTTCTATAAAACAGATACAAACAGACATTCATGAGATTAAAAATCCATTGAAAGTATGCACAGCAAAATGAGCTGATGTGAGGAAAAATCCCAGGTATAGAAGACAGGATTGCAGTTAATGATCATGAAAAGAAATATTTCTTAAAAATTCCAAGGAACCATGAGAGAGCAATCCAGCAGCAGCTACATGATACAAAAGAGAATAGCATAATATTGACTTGGGTTGATGAAAAAGCAGACAATAACACAAATGACATTAAAAAGTCTGTTCAAGACCCAGAGCGCAGGCCTGGCAAGTGAGTGAGACGACCCGCGGGATCCTGCACAGACCCAGAGCGCAGGCCCC
>NW_004524747.1:3241144-3245216 GCF_000260255.1 Octodon degus
AGTGAGCACAATCAAAATTGTCTCCAGACATTGCCAACTATCCCCCACATGCAAATTTGCCCTAAGAATGACTGCTCTGGGACCAGAGAGATGGCGGCTCAGTGGAATAAGCGCTTCCCTGGCAAGCACAAGGGTCTGAGTTCAATCTCCGGTTCCGCAAAAAAAAAAAAAAAAAAAAAAAGAATGACTGCTCTGTTCAAATATCAATATCTCATGAAAGCCTGTCTTAATCCTATTTAGAAGCATAAAAGTAAATGCACCATGAGACCATATTAAGTAAAATAAAGCAGACACACAGGCTTAAATATCATGTGTTTAGTCTTACATGAGAAACTGAACATATAAATAAAGAGCAAAATAAAAGATAATAGGACACAGGGCAATAGATCTTTTATCAATAGGAAAGGTACCAAGAGATACCAGAAGGTGGACTGGGGAGAAGGGAAGTAAAAAGACTTAAGACATATTATGCACATGTACCAACTTCCAATGATGAATGTAATCATTATGTAACATACATGTGTACTAATAAAAAATTAAAATGAATGAATAAAATTATAACCTAAAATTCTTCCAACCTCTAGAACTTATCCTCTTTACTCAGTGGTATTTTTCTCATGCAAATTGCTACCTTTTAGAATATTATATAATTTAATTGTTTGTTGTAGTTATTAGGTGTCCATCTTTACTTGACTTTAATATTTAAGTTCCACAAGAAAAAGGATATATTCTTCATCACTGTATCCTAATAGTATCCAATACATGTAAAGGAGCAACAGTATTTACTAAATAAACAACAGAAAGAGCAAAGTGAAAAAGAAAAGGTAACAGCAGAAGAGAAACATTAAAGTGTTAGATCACAGAAAGTAGATAAAAATGACAAGTGACTTAGGAAGGTGAAGGAAGCCACACATAGAGTGCCCACAGTGTGCTACCTAATGTAAGTGCCCACAGAGAGGAAGCCGATAGGTGCCCCACACAACTCTGGAAAGATTCACACATGAAGGTGTAAGATACTTCAGGAGGCAGAGAGGGATTTTGTGTTTAGTTAAAAAGTCTGGACAATTCAGATTCAAAATGAAACCAAAAAAAAGAAAAACATCCTCATCCTACTAAGCATGTCCACATTCCTCTATCAAGAAACTGGAGACTTTTTCCTCCCCCTCAGGAGAAAATGAACTGATAAAATCTCTTAATGTTGTGATACCAGATAGGCACAGTGGTGGTTGTTGAGAACCACAAATTATAAATGAAAAATTGAAAATTTTTGTGGAAATTTCCACTTTCTCTCAGCCTCTCGCTGAGACCTTGTTGGTCAATGAGGCTATGGTACTCATAGTGCAGGATGAGACCTGCTGAGGACCATACAGGGAGGTTAGAGGACCTGGGAGTAGCTCAGAGTCATAAGAGACTGCCTGCCAAGTGCAAGGTCCTGAGTTAGAACCCTGGTACTGAAAAAAAAAAAAGAAAAGAAATTAAGAAAAATCATTGTTAATATAGGGAGGGAAGTAGTACCTAGAAGTGTGGGAAAGATCTTAACTTGCTTCTGTTGTGATGATAAATGTGTTCATTCTACTACTAGTACTTGGATGCTGTTCCAGCCCAAGTATCCTACCTCTCCCGCTGAACTTCTCACTAGAAAAAATAAAAGTGCATCAGCTGAAGAGGTCTTTGCCTTTGTGTATCCTGGGGCACTGAACTCCCACGCCCTTTTTATGCATTGCTAAATTTGTTTCTATTTGTTTCTTCCTCCTTCACCATGCCTCTCATACAGACAGCTGGGGATCTTGGCCAGTTCCTCAGCAGGTAGTGATGTAGGGTGAGTAGCAGGAAGACTCAGTGTAAATGTGCATTATTAATGAGAACATTGTTGGTCCCTTTCCAGCCCTGATAGCAGAAAGCTAGCATGCAAGAAGGAGATTTGAAAGTGAATCTCTGGAGAAACTGATAGTGCCATAATGAAGACCTCAAGAGACAGAATCATGGACACTCCAAACACTTACCAGCAGTAAACTCAAGAATCAGTAAAACCATGTGAGCCAAACTATCAATCAGTATTTTATAACCTTATTCCTAAATATGAAATGCCAAGTATCACTATTTGATTAAAGCTTCCCTGCTCAAAGACTATTTCCAAAACAATAAACAGGAAACAAATTTTGAAGAACACAGACAACTCAAACAATAGGGGAAAAGCATATAAACAAATAAATAAAGTACAGTATTAAGAAAAAATGGAATGTTATAGAAAAAAGAACAATCATAACAAGAAAAAGCTTCTGAAAATTAAAAACAAAAAAATTTCAAAGCAGATATTGGGATTTAGGTTACAAAAAGGCTGCACAAAAAAAGAGACAAGGCCCAGGGAGATAGCTCAGTAGAATAAGCGATTGCCTGGCAAGTGCAAGGGTCTGACTCCAATCCCTGGTTCTGTCAAAAGAAAAAAAAGACAAAGAAAATAGGAGAGATGAATGAATAGAAGATTATGAAAGAAATCTATGAAACCCAAGATAAAAAATAGGAGACATAGAAAGAACAGGAAATGTAGCAGAAGGGATAGTCAAAGAAATAATTCAAGAAAATTTCCCATATCTCAAAGTATTTAGTTTCAAGATAAAGAAGGCCTACAAAAGGAGCTGCTGCATAAAATCAAAGAAAATTCCACCTGGAAATTAAAGAAAGATGGTCAAGATGTTTCAGGGATAAAGATAATTTCCTAAAAGCTTCTAAGGCATAAGGAACAGGTATCTACCAAGGATCAGGACTTAAAAGTAGTGCTTAGATTTATACAATATTGGTCATCAGATGGCAATGAAACAGTATCTTCAAATTTATGAAGGCAAGTGATTTCAAATCCAGAATTTTAAATTTAGAAAAGAAATGACAGTTATATGTCAGGTTAGAGAAAAGATATTTAAAGACATGCAAAGACTCTAAAATATGACCTCCTAGGCATGGTAAGAAGCTAATGGAATCTATACTTTAATTTAAAAAGGTATAAAGAAAAAAGAAGATAAGGATTTAAGAAACAGGAACGACAAAGGCTATAGAACACCATAAAGCCCCAGGATGGCAGTCTATGGAGAAGGCCTAGTGGGCCTAAGACAGTAGGCATTATAATAGTAGACATTATAAAAGGTTTTTGAGGAAAAGAAAACTGAAAGTTTTGAGCATATAGAAAGAACTGATTCATGTGAAACAGCTTTTAAAGGGACTTTTAGAAGTTAGCAGTAGGTTCATAGAAAAATAGGCCAACACAAAAATGAAGCACATATTCATGACGAATGAAAAGAAAAATTTAGCCCACACGTGGCAGTAATGTCATGTCATCTCAGAGTCCTGGGAGGGTAAGGAAGAGGATCACAAGTTTATTGTAGCCTGGACAACTTAATTACCTAATGAAACTCTCTCTCAAAATAAAAAATAATACAAATAAATAAAAAAGTCCAGAGATATAGCTCTGTGGGAAAACCCTGAGTTCAATCCTCAATATAATGGGAATGGGGAGATCTTTTATTTTTAGTATTATATTAATATGTGTATTGTAATTATTACAACATTCTCACAACACAAATTAATGAGTTTAATTTTAACATTTCTAAATATGTTAATGTATCTACCATTTCTCCTACCCTTTTTAATCCTTCTTTTTCCTCTCTTTGATCCTGCTCTTCCTTCTTGTCTCATCTTTGTTTTATTCTATATTACATAGATGGGAAAACTTGTAATATCTGACTGTGAGTCTGGCATAATTTACTTACTATGATGAACTCCAGTTGTATCTATTTCCTTTTTTTGTGTGTATAATAACAAATAAATCTTCCATTTATCTTAACCACCAGATCTTTTTTTATGTGTGTATAATAACAAATAAATCTTCCATTTATCTTAAACACCAAATCGGTTTTTCAATTCTTTTTTTTATTTTTATTTTTTCAATGTTTTATTGATAAACAGATAGCAATGAGACAGTTTCAAATCAAATCAGAAGTACAGTTTCAACAAATAATACACTGCATATATTCTTCTTAGTGGTTAATTGCTGTACAAGATGCGGACTTGTGATCCTATT